>NW_028288866.1:649602-974403 GCF_059628265.1 Tinamus guttatus | reverse complement strand
ACCCTGCCAAAACTGAAAGCCCATGAAGCAGCTCTTCAGAGAGACATATGGTGCGCCTTGCTCATAACGAGAACAAATATGCATCTTCAGCAGTGATATATAGGCCTGTAATAAAGCCCAGAGTAACAAGATGGTTTATTGACAGCCCTATGCTCATTCCCAGAGGTAACAACCCGCCACTAATTAACGGGGGCCGAGCGGCATCACCCGCACAAGCCATCGGGAGCGGGGGGAAAGAAACCACCTAGCCCTGGAGCACGGCAGCGCGGAGCAGGAGCAACGGAGCCCGCAAGGGCAACCTGGCTCTTCCTCTGCTGGAGATCCGCGGCTACCTGGAAATCATCCATGTGGAGCAAGAAGGAACGAGCAGGGATGCTCCAAAAAGCCCCTCCATTCGCTCGCCTGCCTGCCTAAGAGCGCTGCACCCACAGACTCCTTTTTCCTGGTTTGAAGGGAAGGCCCCGCGAAAGCGCCACGTTCCTCGAGGACATTTAGCCTTGGTGAAAACGGTCCAGGGGACTGGACTCCCCCTGGAAATGAGGAAGGGAGCGCAGAGAAGGCACAAACTCGCGGGCACAGCCCCAGCAACCCGCACTGGCCTGAAAACGAGCACATAGGGATGATGCTTTTCATTTTCTGGCATTACCCAACCACCAGCCTTCCTGTTGAACACAGTCCAGCTGTCACGGTGGGATACATGCAACATGCCCACCCAAGCAGCACCGGAGCCAGCCTGGAATTCTGCATGGCTTTAGGTAAAGCAGGAGGACCGCGTCACCCCTTACCTCCACCTCCGCCTCCTCGGCCTCCTCCGTGCCCTCGCTCCCGTCTTTTGGTTTCTTCCACGTCTTTGGTGCAGTGAGAGCTGTTTGGGCTGCAATGCAAGCGGAGAAGGGTTACCCCGGGGTCCCCCCACGCCGAGGACGCCGCAGACGTGGCCGTCTCTGTGGAAGAGCCCCACAGTTAGCGCAACGTGCGGCGCTGCCGTCCTGCAACACAGCTTCCAAGCAGGGTAATGATGCCGTGGTTCGCTCTTAGCAGCCCACCAAGGCAAGGAAAACACCATAAAATATTTCTAAGGTCAGCACTGATTTACTCTGATCATCGCTCTCCCCTCTCCAAAGGGTCAAAGAAATCACACAACGTATTAGGAAGAGATTAAAACATTAATCTGACAAGTCTGCAACTTGTTGACAGCTTTGGCACTTCCTCCTTTGCTTCCCGCAGCGATCAGGCCATGCGTGGAGGTCTCTGCTCTGAATTCGCCAAGTCCCGTTGATAAAAACCGAGCAGGTTAAGGCCAGGAGGGGCAGCGAGCTGAACTGCTCCGCGATCAGCGTGTGCTTCCAGCAACCTGCGCGGCGCTGGAAAACCCAAAGGAGCATCGGGAAAAGAATGACAGAGCTCCTGCCGCGCAGCACGCGTTCAAAAATTCCCCTTTCTATCCTATTGCCAGAGAGCGTAAAAAAGCCTCTTAGCCTTTAGTTCTAGGGATAAAAAAACAGCAACGCGGCGCCTTCTCCTTGGCTCTGACGTTCTGCATCCGCCTTCTCCGGCGTGCGGCCGCGAGACGGGCAATCCTCACTGTGCCGAGAAGGATGCGGCGCTGGCTGTCGCCATCAGGTTGTGGAAGCTAAATCTCTCTTCCTCTCTCCAAGGAAGAGCTGGAAAATCATTACTGCAAATGGTTAGCAGGGAAACGCAATGCGGCTCCACCTCGTTATAGGCTGGGGAAAGCATAAAAATCCAACCTGGAGCATTTCGCCTTCCTTGGGTATCCTGCGGTCACGGCTCCAAGTGGTTTTATGTGACTTGAGAAATAGTCCTTTCTTGGTAGCTAAAACCAGCTTATTGGCTAACGCGTGCTGCCCAGTCAAGGCATTACAATCAATCTGCTGCATAATTAAGAACCCCAAATGCTGTATGTAAAGAAGAGAAGTAACAATAATTTAAACCCCAGGCACTGTAAAGCAGGCGGTAACGTTGCAAGGAGTTCGCAATGAACACGAACTCTCGCTCAAGTTGGAAATACTCAGGACAGTTAAACTATGGAGAATATTTTAAGCGTTTTGTTAAGGAAGAAATGATATTTAAAGGGTGCTTGACAATTAAAACAACCTCATGGCATGGCCAGCTTTTCTCTGATAGGAAAAGGAGCCCTCTTCTTCATCCTCAAGTGGAGGAGGCCAAACCACGAGGCCAAAGGCTTACCTGGGACAGGGCTCTTCCTTGAGTTCAAACTCGGAGACTCCGCGCTCTCCTCCGCTTGCCCATCTGCTTCGGTCTCTTCCTTCTTTTCGGCATCCTTTGCCTCTTCGCTAAGAGCAGTTCTTGTGCTCTCCTCTCCTTCCGAATCTCCCTGAAGAGCAGGGAGGGCACTCGGAGACGGAGCAGGAGGTGGAGAAGGAGTCGTAGTGGTCACAGCAGCAGCAACAGAAAGAGGAGGAGAAGGAGAAGGAGGAGGAGGCGTCGGCGGAGGCGTCGGCGAGGGAGCGGCGGGAAGCGCGGCCGGCGCCGGCTCCGCGTCCGCGGGAGGCGCTTCGGGGCTCTCCGCTGCAACAGTCAAGGGCGCCGCCTCCTCGGGGGCTACATCGGCTACGCTCTCGGGAGCCGCGACGCTCTCGCCGGCTCCGTTCGTGTCGTTAATTACATTAGTACTAGCAGTCACGGGGGCATCGCTAGGTGCTACGGGCGCGGGCTCCTCGCAGGCCTCGGCCTCGGCCTCTTCCGCCGGCGAAGGGGCCGCCGCGGCCGCGCAGGGGGCTACGGGCGCCGGCTCCTCTTTGGGAGGAGGCTCCCGGCCCTCCTCGGGATCGGCTGTAAACGCGGGTTTGCTGGGAACAGCCGCGGCGATGGCGGCAGGAGCACCGGGCGCCACGGGCGCCGCCGGGCTCGGCGGGGCGGCCGGGGGAAGAACCGGCGGCGCCTCCGCGGCGGCGGCCTCGCTCGCCGGGCCGGCGGGATCCTTCTTCTCCACAGCAGCTTCTGCTCTGAGCACTGGGGAAGGCGGCTTTAATACTGGGTCTGGTTTTGGCTTCTCTTCTGGGGAAGGGGAAAGAAAAGAAGTCAGTGGCACAAGATCAGTCCCACCTGCCCTGGCCACCTCCAAGGCCACCCACCCTGGGCACTGGGAGCTACTCGGGACGCTCTTAGGAAGAACGCAGCACATTCCCAAGCTCGTCTCTGCTTTCTGCAAAGTATTTGGGGGTATATTGGGTACTGCCTCTTTGCAAGCCAGGCTGCACTGGAAGCATAAGGTCAGCTCAGAGTCCTCTGATTTGGGACGCATGGAGCGTCCTCAAGATTAAAACCTTGCTCTGAGCTACAGCCTGGAGATCCCCAACTTGTGTCAAGTGGGATTACTCAAAAATTAGCTGAAATGTCTAGAAAAACATTCATTGAGACAAAAAAAAACCACACAACAAAAACATACAATTGCATCTTAAAGAGGCACTTCGGACACTTTCCTCAAAGCACCTCTTATGTGAGGGATGCGTTAGCTGCCGGATAGAGGCAACACAAGTAAAACTTCAAGAGAAAAGTGGATCGGGAGGGGATTGCAGAGAAATTAGGGGTAACCTGAAATTTCAGAGGTGATTGCCGAAAGGTAAAAGACATTAGAAACCCTTAAGGAGCCTCAGGAGGCATCGGAGCAGCGGGAGGGAGCCGGGTGGTCGCGGTGGCCGGGAAGATGGGCCTGGCTGCAGGATTCCCTTGGCCAGGTGGTGTTTGCCTGAAAATAACCACCCCGGGTTTGCTGCCATTTCTCCATCTTTTGTCCCCAGCTAAACTGCCTGGCGCGCGACGGGCCCTGAAGGCGTTCAAAGCTTCGGGTTTTAACGAAGTTAACGGGTTTTAATCTGTTTTTCCCCAAGCTGCAGTCTATGTTCTCCATGGCTGATACACCTCAGCTCTTTGAAAGAGGCTTGAAAATAATTTTTAAAAAAGGAAAAAAACTCGAAGATACCACTGCAAACATCCCACGGGGCCTGCACAACCTCCCAAAGCAAGAAGCTGGCAGCGCTGTTTTCACACACAAGCGTCCCGTATTCCAAGGCCTAAAGCCAGGGAGGTGCTGGGACCAGCTTGACCTATGTTCAACGGAACATCCTCGCACTGCAGCCCTCGAGGACAGGCACCGATGGGAGCCTATAGGACTGCTCGGTGCCCAAAAAAGCCACTTTTTGAGCTATTCCGGCAGGAAGGGGCCCGAGCCCCTGCAGATCCCAGGGGAATTTCGCAGCCTGGCAAAAAGCAGCAAGGGCCGACGGCCGGTGCTTGTCTTGCAGGGAAAGCAGGGAGGTTAAACACAAACCCAGTCCCCGATTCCACGGCCTCGCTGTGCCTTAAAGCACGGGAATAACGGGCTGACGACGGTCCTGAGCCGAAGGAATAGCGCGAGAGCTGCCCGTGGTTATTTACAGCTGCACGAGGAGCAGAACGGGAGCAGCGGCTGCGTGCCGGGCTCGAGCACTCCACGGCAGGGACAGGGACAGGGACAGCCCGTGTCGGGGCAGCGCCACCCGTGTCGACACTCACTTGCTTCCTTGGCAATGCAGCTCTGTGGGTGCCTGTTGTTACTGGGGGGGAATAAAAAAGAACAGCCCCCAGGGCCCAAAAGGAATGACTGAAAAGCAATTCTGCTACATGCATTTGTAGACATGCCCTTAACTCAAAGGCTCCGGATAAGTTTAAGTAATTTTCATGCTAGCCAAATTGTCCTCATCTTGAACTTGTTCTGCCCCCATGCCCAGGGCACAGCCGTGTTATTTTTCACCTCCTCTTGCTCCCTGATGCTTATGGAAAGGTGCAAGTTTGGGGCTGGATCAAGCACTGGACTCTCTGGGATGTAACTGAGATGAACGCCCCAGCAATAAATCCAAGTTAAATTCCTGGTTTATTTTGAAGGAGAGATCACTTACTTCCCGTTTCCTTACGTGTGCCTACAAAGGGATTAAGTTAAATTGTGGCACGTGGAGGGAGCAGAGGGGGAAAACTCCCTCGTCCTGGAAAAGGGAAACCCTCACACTTGCAATGTTGCAGTGGCAAAACCGCGATGGGACAGGTGCAACAGGCAAAATGGCCCTTTGCAGAAATTCAAATGATATAATAAACCCTGAATTCAAATCAGAGTTTATTAAAATGATACAAAGCTGCTTGGGTTAAGAGTGTTTTATCATCAATGCATCCGCTCCTGAAAGCTGGAACGTGGGTGAGAGGAGCTTCACACTTCTAGGGGCTCCAAAACAGCGTTTCGGAAGCGAAAGCTTTAATAAAATTATTTTTAACCAGCTTCACGTCGGCAAATTTCAATTAATTCCCTTAGCAACGCGTTGTTAAATGTTCCAGTGGAGAAAGAGGAGAAAGAGAGGTCCCTCCCCTCCTATTGCTGCTTGTCTCCATGCCAAAACCAATCCCGATCGGAAAAGAAAAAAAGGAAAGAAAAAAAAGAGTAAAAACACCCGGGAGGAAAGGCCCGTGCACAAACCTTGCTTGGGGCTGCTCGTGGCGGCGGCGCCGGGATGGGGGCTCTCCGCGCTCCCAAACGCCGCGGGGCCGGGCTCCGGGACCTGGCTGGGCAGCTGCTGGGATTGGAAGTGGAAAAAAGGGTGACAATGAGCACAGAAACCGGCAACGGGGAGCGCAGGCAGGCGGGGACGGGGGAGAGAGGAAAAGCCAAAAGCTGGGGCGGGCAAAGGCAAGAGGAGCTCCACACTGAATAAACCCAAGTGCATGGGACAGGGAGGAAGGAAAAAGGCAGTGGGAAAGGGGGGAAAAGAGAGGATTGCTGTTAACCACAGAAGGAAACAGGCAGTGCTGCACAGTTAGTAACGCACTCCGGTCGCCGAATGCTGCTGAAACGCTCCCGAGAGCGGTTCCAAAGCCAGGTATAAACCCACAACCTGCTGGGGCTCTCCATGGCTTAAGTGTCTTTATTGGACTCTGTCCTGAGGCCACGTTGTTATTAAATACCCTGTATTTGTAAGGCTACAAATAACTCCCTTGAATTCGCTCATGCTTCTAGGCAAAACACTCCTGCACATGGTGGTGAACATGGACCAGTGAGGAAGATCTGAGGAGAAACATTCCCGCTTGGGAAATCCCTGGAAACACAAACCAGGAATCACAAAAAGAAGAAAATCTGACTAAATTTAATTCCTAAATCCCCAAATGACTCTGCTTTTTGCAGGTCTAGCCGGCAGCCTACCTGCACTGACTGAAAACCTATAGAGCTCAGAAAAGGAGACCCTCAAAACTTGACTATCAGAAACTCAAGCAAAAACTATTTCCCCTAAGTTCTTTTAAGAAAGAAACCCGCTGGCAACCTGCTCATTTTCCTAGGACCCACTTTTATTCTCGTTTTCAGCTGCTAGGTCTCATCAGTGCAGAATAAAGAGCAAGTCGCCTTCAATCCATACTATTTTCACCCTTTTGGGGCAAGAGAAGGGTGAAGAGAGATTGTGAAAACCACACCTGAAAAGAAAAAAAATCAACCTAAATAAGCAGGACGAAGGCTTGAGATTAAATATGGGATTGCTCTGCTCCCAGGAATGACTTTGATGCGGTTGGCTGGATACGGAGGAGGAATTGCACTCGGACCTTCAGCCAAATCCAAAGGAAGCCAAAGAAAACACAATTGTCCAAACGAGCACACTTCGGGAACGGCCGCAGCGGAGCATTAGTTCCATTTTCCAAAAATGTATGGACAAAAGCAACGGGAGAAAGGAGAAGATGATAAGAACCACAGGAACCAAATGAGACTAGCGGGGAACACACCGCAATCCTAGAAGTTTTGGGTCAGTACACTTATTTTCCTAAGAGCTTTGGCAACACCCATCCGTTTTGTGGGAACCACACTGCAAAGCAATATAAACGGGACTTAGGCAGTGCCTCCGACAAGGCTCATATTTGAAATGGAGCATTTAGAGACTTTCTAGGAAAAAAAACCCAAACACGCTCCCATTACTTTCATGATTTATGATGCTAAAAGAGCCTCTCTCCATGCTTTTTCCATGGCCGACAGACAGAGCAAAGAAATGTGTGAAAAATTCATCAACACATGGAAAAGGTTTGCCAGGTAAATAAGAAGCATGTCCTGCTCTTTAAAATACGGTCTTTTATGTGTGTCAGCACTGAACACATGCTGCAGCCAGCTTCCAGTAGCGGTCCTGGTTTCTGTTTTCCTGCTTCTTCCAAACAAATTACTGGGAAAACAGCACAGTGTGAGAAACAGAACCGTGGTAACATCCCCACTTACTGCCAGCTCCTCTTAGGCAGGTGCTTTAAAGACCTTAAGATCTTTAAAGGCCATAAGTGCAGGTCCTGCCTGCCCTTTGCCACCTCGCCCTGGGCTCAGTGCCGAATCCCAGGCCGGGAACTCCAGCGTGTCCATTCCCTCCATCCGCTGAGACTGCGGAGCGGCCGCCGGCAGCGACGGGGCGCCGCTTCCACCGGGCTTGGAGACCGTTCCCGTTGGGAGAACGGAGCTGAACTGCCACCAGCACCGTTGAATCCCACCCACAGACTAGATTTGCTCAAATGAAGCAAATCACAGCTGCTGTTGGGACAATAACTGCATTTCCTGGCTTAACCAGGTTTGTGCTTTCATTAAGGTGGCACTAATGCCCCTTTTCTGGCGAGCTCGACTTCAGAGCTCTTTGGTGATTAACAAAAGTGGCTCTAGTACTTAGCCAAAATGAAGCCTGGATAGGCACTGCTGAAGTATTTGCACACCTTGCTTAGAGTAGGTGATTGGACATCCCTGGGGTGCGTCGCATAAAAATACAGCTGATAACAACTCAGGCTTGCTAACCTCCTCTTGGAAAAAAAACATCGTTTTGTCCTGTTTGATTTAATTGCAACGTCTTAAAACAGGCCCCAGAATGCAAAATTGGTCTAGCGCGTGCTTGTATTTGCTGCAGCATCCATAACCTCAATCTGAAACCCTGCCTGGCTTCAACTTGTCTGCACTTCTAATGGAGTAAATAATTTAGCACAAAGTAACTGGCAAGGTCTCGCTGGCACGCAAACCTTGTACAGCACTGCTATCTTCTCCCATGGAAAGCGCTTGGGAAGGAGCTCAATCCGTTTTGTTCAAGAGCAGCTCTTTGCTCTCTCTCTTTGGCTGTAGTTGCCCATCATCGGGCACCGTCTGGCAGAAAGAGGCTTTTCTGGGTGCTGCAGCCTTGGTATCGCGCGCTGCAAACGCCCCGGCCGGAGCACCGTGCGCTGCCCCTGCTCGCCCACGTTGCAGCCCACGGCAGCGGCTCCTCTGCCAAGGAGGCACCAGCTCCTCGTGCTGCGAGTGTGCACGAGGCTCCGGGGCCAGGGAGCCTTTCTGATAAGAGAAGCACTTCGTGCCAAGGCGGACTCACGCTCGTGCCCGGACTGCCCCTGTCTGCTGATCTCAGAGTGTCCCTGTGGCTCCAAGTCAAAAAGGATGGATATTGGATATTCCATGGGGTTCATTTTCAGATCTTACTCGTGGACTTAGCAGATGAAGCACAACACAGAGGCTCAGAAGAGGCCCGAAACTCTAGCTGCACGGCAGAGTTCTTCCAGAGATCCACACGTTACGGGGAACCTCAGCGGGGAATATTTATTCTTTTTTCTTGCACTAGCAAAATGCACTTTGAGGGCTGAACGACATACAGAGCCCAGATCTGGAATTTTGTGAGGTAAGATTCCCGAGCTACGGCTACCCTGGTTATTCTAAAGCAGCAGCACCACAGCGGGAAGGCCGAGCACGGACGGGAACTGGCTGCCAGCAGCCACCAGGGCAGGTGCCCACGGGAGGGTTCGCGGCCGCGTCGCTACCTGAGGTGGAGTCGGGGTGGAAGTGGGTCTCACGATGGGAGGCGTCGGGTTCCTGCTGCCCCCTCCGGACATGATTTCTTCCGTTATATCTTTGCCCCCCTGGTTTGGATCCCGGATTCGGATCTAGGGAATTGAATAAGGAAAGACGTCAAAGGAGCCTGCCCAGGCCACGCCACCGTGGGGCTTCGCAGCCCGCAGGGAGAGCGATGGGTTTCCATCCTCCACGCTCAGAATGAGCAACAGAGCAGCTTACACCAACCTCCCCTGCACGAGCCAGACCCAAGCACGGACCAAAAGGGCTTTGGGTTGAGCTGATACTGTGCAGGAATGCCGCAGCGTGGTTTGTTTCAACCACTTGAAATGCACAGGGTATGTCAGCCCCTTAATCTTAGGGCATTATTTAATCAGAAAGCTCGTCAGCCACACCAGTGAGGCCAAAGCATGTGCATCTCTTCCAGTTCTCCCAGATGCAAAGGAAGGGGGGAGACAATTTTTAAAAGATGCACGTGCCTTGTAATGCATGAGCCTTTAACACACAGAACATGGTCCCTACTGCTGGAAAATAAGTTTCCTGAAGGTTAGAAAATATCCCAGACAGTGTAGAGTGAAGCTTGCTGGTTAGCAGAAAGTGCAAGAGAGAGAAAGAGAGAGAAAAAGGGACAGCTCAAGAATTCATTACCCTGATGGGAAGTCCGTGACCTTGCCAACCCAGCTGCTGGTAGAGGGGGAAAGTGGATCAGAGCTGCTTTTGTTGTGCCCTTCCACACTGGGAAAACCCCGTCGAGCAATTAAAACAAACCAAAAATGCTGGGCAGTGGAAAGGGAAACAGAGGGAGAACAAAGAGGCATCCTACAAAACTCATCAGCATTTAGGAAACCAGGATGTTATCAGAGTCTCTTCGCATCCTCAAAACGGGAAAGAAAAATCTTATCCAAAATAAATGACTCAAGAAGGCGCCAAATCCTTGACCTACACACGAGCCCCTTGAGGGTGACGAACATTGGGATCAGTCAAGAGCCCTGAACCATCCTGTCCCCTCCGGGAAGCTCGTGGTACTGTAATCCCGAGCTCACTTGTGTGGGACATGCACACATATGCATCTATGAATGTTATTGTTGCTTTAATGGCTCTCATTTCCTCAGCTGTGACATGTGTTAGTGGGCTGCATCGGAGAGAAACATCACGTCTGGGAGAAACACCAATGTTACTGGCGTGGTCCTAGCATTGCCTTCACAGTTCCTCAATACCTGCTCACACACCATTTAGTCAACCCACTTGATCCTTACTAGGTTGATGCTGCAAGCTGACATTTTCAAACCAGCACGACAAACAATTTGATGTAAAGCTGGGACTTTCTTTTTGATCATTTAGCGTGAAATATGCTAAAATGAGGACGCACATGCTGCCTTCGTTTCCGCTTCGTGCAAAAATATTGCCGTATCCGCCCAGCTGGGACGACACAAACTCAAAGAAGAAAGTCCCAACAGAAACGTGAAAACAGGACAGCGCTGCAGCACTGTGTGCTGTTACGGACGACTGCGGAAGGCTGAAAAACAGCTTTGATGGGAAGGGGGAGCTGGATTTTAAACTCAGATTGTGAGATGGGGGGTTTTGTTGGATCTCCAGGCCCCAGGGGGAGGACAACCCTCCGAGAGGAGGCTGCTGGCCAGGGAGGGCTCCCTTACCGTCTTCTTCTCTCTCTTGGCTGGCGGAGGCTGCTGCTGCTGCGTAGGCACTATGATGGGCGCCGACTGGTACACCGGCTGACTCGGGTAGAAGGGTGTTCCTGGGGAGAGCCAAGGGCAAAGGGACGTGAGGCCGCGCGCGGAGGGAAGGACAGGGAGCCAGGCCGCCCGCCTGCTCCTGCAGCCCTCCTCCGGGGAGAGAGACTCGCTGGAAACCAGCACAAAGGACCTGCAAGGCCTGCAGCAACCTATTCTGAAGCGAGGCCAGGAAATTTAATTACAAGCAGTGTTCTGTGCACGCAGCAACACCAAAAAGCGTGACCGTGGCTATTTTTGCCAAATTACACTGCGCGCTTGATTACGTTCGTAATATCTGATACAGTTTCATTAGTTTATCTTTACGGAGTACGAGCGGCCCAAAACCGCTGCGCTTTCCAGACGTAAGCAAAGGTGGCAGGAGCCCTATTCCGACTGCTTGAGGAAGAAGCACAGCTTCCATGGGACAAGGTTTCCATAGCTCCATCGCGTGCTTCCCAACACGGGGGGTTTCTCCCCTCAAAATGAATCCGTATTTGTGAAGCACAAACACATAAATGCAGCCGGTGCCGCAGGCAACGTCGTCACTCGCTTCCAACGCTCCCAAACGCCAAGAGCGGAAGCGGATGAGATCTCTGCGCCCGGTACGGGGTTTGTGTGGGAAGGGAGCAATGGGACTTAGCAAAACAGCTCAGGTCTGGGAGGTAAAGCCCCTTTAAAGGGGGTACAAAGTTGGGGACAGCTTGAACAACTAGTCTGGGTCCTGGCAGATTTTCCAGATGATCCTGTAAATCAGCAAGGGAAGGTAAATAACAGAAAACCAAGCTAAAAATCCTCTCCCACCTCCTACGGTGTTTTATCAAGGGCTGATGTCAGCAGAGGACTTTAAGCCCCCTTCCAAGCGCGCCGAGATGCCCCTCGGAAAGGGCCAAGCTCCTGCCTTGCAGCCCAGAGGAGCTGTGAGCCACCTGGGCCACCACACGCCGGCTGATATGGAAAAATCAGCAGCTAAGGAAAACGCCAGCGTGGGACAGGCAGGGTCAGGCAGCCACCAGCAGCCACACGAGAGGAGACCAGGAGGTCTTGAAGGAGCCGAGCGCTGCTGGCACGGCTCAGTGCGAACCAGGGCAGCCAGATGTAGGCACAACACCGTAATAAATAAAAATGATTGAGCAGGGAGTAACAAACAGCCTCATTTCTGCCTCACGTGTGACTGCAGGGAGCTGTAGCCTTTCTGCCAACATCCGTATGATCCAAACCCGACCGAGTCCTCCAGGAGCGAATGAGGGCTGCAACACAACAAGCCGAGCAGCTCCTCACAGCTCAGGCCAATGTCCACCCCATTTGGTGCTAGAGACCCTCAACCTGACCACCAAACACACCCAGAAAGTACCCTCGAGAAAGGCCCCGAGCAGAACTCACCGTAGGCATTTGGGAATTCTCCAGGACCTGGTCCTGGATAAAAGGGGCCCGGTCCCGGCGGCTGGACAGGATACTGCTGCGGGGGCCCGACGTACGGCGGGCCGCTATGCCGATACTAGGAGGGGAAAAAAGACCACGAGTTGACAAGAGTTGGGCAACCACGCAGAAAGAGCCAAGGTGGAGCCTTCCCCCCTCAAAATTCAATAAAAATCAGATTGCCAAATGGAGCTGTTGCTGACCATGCAACCAGCACTCCTATCCCCCTGTCCCCAGCTCTGCTGCAAGGTCCGGAGCGAAACGCGGGTCAAGCGGGGGCTGCTCCGGGTTCCGGAGGCGCCGGGATGCTCCCTTACCTGCGGGATACAGTACTGGGGGCCCTGAGGCATCGGATAGGGCATGGGCAGGTGATTCACCATCATGATGTGCTGGTTGGTTTGGTAGACCGCGGTCGGGGTTTGCGCGCCGGGACGGATGGAAGGGCTGCTGTTCTGGATGGTGGCTCTCGGGGGCTGGATCTGAGGCCTCTGAAAAAACTGGGGCAAGAAAGGGAGAGAGGAAGAGAGAGAACAAACAAACAGAAGGGTCAAGTTTTCTCTAAAGGCGCTTGCAGGCTCCATACAACAGCAGGCAACACCGTTCCGGGGCTACGCCGCCACCTCCTGAGGTTGCCACGCGTTCGGAGGGCCGCAGGACACCTTTTCATCTGCAAAGAGCAAGATCTTGCTGCAACCGCCAATTTTACACGGCAGAGAGACAGCAAAAAGCAAGAAACTTGAAACTCAAATAATTAGTAATTTATATCTACTGAATTAGACACCGCCACCCTTCAGAATGACAGGCGGAAAAATGATTTTGGACATTTTTTTTTTGGTAAGACGGGTTGGTTGCCAGAAGCCAGCTTTATAAATGGGCTAAGGAAGCAAGAGATGAAGGCAACTGCTCCAGCACGAGTGGGGACCAGCTAAACCCAGCCCTTGTGAAGGCGGGAGGTGCCTTGTGCCTGTCCCGTGTTCAAACCGCGCCGGGCAGCGTGTCCCGCGCGCCCTCTCCGAAGGGTGGCAGCCTCTTCCGGGTGGCACCAAACGCCTCCACGCGAGCGGAGCCGCTCCAGGAGGCCGCGCGAGCCGCCGGCACGCGGGCGGTTTTCCGCTCCCAGCGCCGGGAAGGGCCCGGGAAGGCGCTGGCGGTGCGGAGCATCCGGACGCCCCGGTTCCGGCTGCCGGCGTCGTTGCGACCTGGAAGCTGTTGGGCACGATGTGCGTCCGACATCACCGCGCTCGCTACCGTGCGAACGAGACGGGTGGGAGAGAGACAGTCAGGCCATGCAGAATCAGGAGATAAAATTACCTGGATGGGTCTGAATCCTCCCTTCAATAACGAAGCAAGAAAGCAGCAGGAAACAGAAAGAAAGCCAAGGGAACAGCTTACAGATCAGTCGGAAGGAACAGGACATCACATGCACCCTAAACTGCTCTCAATTCCAGTCTTCTTTCTACTGCACTTTGGCTAATCCCTTACAGAAACAGCAAGAAGGAGACTGGGGTGGGAGCAAGGGCTCCTCTACCTGAATCCCAAGGCAGGGGGCAGAAACCCTTCTACAGAGGTTTTATATGGAAATATAAAAGTTTCTTTTAAAACAAGAAACACACCGTGGACATAATTAACTGCAGGAAATAGGATACTACTGAAAGCCTTGACTCTGCTCCCCAATCCTAGAGACATTTCTGTCTTCCTCTCTGGTCTCTTTTGAGTGACACAGAGCGGCCAGGAGCAGTAACCCGTGCTCAGAGCATGGATTTGGTCTCCACTTCTGCTCCAAGACTGGAAGAATAAGAAACTCCATGTGTTTAATCGCAAAAAAAAAAAAAAAAAAAGAAAGAAAAAAGAAAGAAAAAAGAGGAAAAGAATAAAAAGGGGAAAAAAGAAAAAAGAAACAAAAAGGTAATCATACATCACTTGACATAGAAGACTGCTGATTGATGAAGTGTATGCAAGTAGTCTGCAGGTAACTATATATGAATAGCGAGAAAAAAAGTGTGGTAATTATTAAAGGATGGAAGAATGAGCTGGGCCTGTCTGCCTGGGCCCTGCGCGAGGATGAGGAGGGCAGAAGGGGAAGGGCGGGAGGATGCGCCTAGACTGGACATGACGATGACATTAAAATGGTCGCGCCGGCACGGCCACGGAGCGCCGGACACCTCGGCTGCTCCCACACTACTGGGAAAAGCCCGGAAAAGCCCCCGGGACGACGTCCTGCCTTGGGAGCCAGGCGTGATTGGAAGAGGAACAGGAGGATGTGGCTTCCGACGGGCGGAATCCGCAGGAAGGACCGTCCCGGCCTAGGGGACAACGCGACCCGCGTCACGGGAAGGCAACTGCTTGGGGAGGACAGGCCGGTGTGGACGGGCCGCCGGGAGAGCGCCCGGCTCCGGCGCTGCGTCCCACGGACACGCTCCGAGCGATCTGCTCTTCCCGCTGCGCCTGCCCACGGAGCCGCCCCGCGAGCTCAAGCGGACGCGCGCGGGGAGCGTTTTCCAGCCCGCCGTCCTATGTGGGGACACAAAGGATCAAAACCCGGGAGGTTTTGCCTCGATGTCAACCGTAAACTTCCAAAACCCACGGGATTTGCATACGGCACCAGAGCAAGGCCAGAATGAAGGTCCCCATGTCCCCAACATGGCTTTGGTTGGAAAACCCTGGCTATCCCGATCCTTCCTCAAATCCCTTCGGAAATCAGAGTCTAACAACGGAGAACTGAGTCCCGGGCTCCACGTCGCCATCCGCCCCTGGATCATCCTGTGCCACCGAGCGCTGTCCCGTCACCCTGCTCCTCAAGCCATCAAACCCCTTCTTGGAAAGGGCTTGGTTGGTCACCACAACAAGCACAAATACTACAGAAATCCAGCAGCAACCTCCCTGCTACTGATATTGAGCCCCTTTTTTAATATATAACTTAATATCCTGTTATTAAACACCATCATCTCCAGCTTAGCTCTCTCCCCAGGTGACCTCATGGCCAAGGGGGGTTGAAGGCCAGATGGGAGGGACAACATTTGTCACCAGGAAAATCCATCATCAAGGAGACGGCCAATCTCCCGATAAATCTCTGGGACATTTTAACTGATTTTCGACTTCCTCCATCTCTGTTCCCAACCTTCCGGTAAGGTGCCCAGGAAGCAACTCGCTATGGATGCCAAAAACTTCCCCAAAAAGCAAAGGAGAGGCTGGACAGGCCCTTCCACTGATGGCAGGCTGGTCACCAGGACACGTGCCAGGTGCTGAGCTACTTCTTTCCAGATGGGATGGGAGCAACAGCTCCCGGCCGGACCCGGCTCGCTCGTACGTGTGCCGAGGGCTCCAAAGCTCTACCAGCCACAGGCAGGAACATTAGGGAATAACCTAATCGTTCATGGAAAGAGACAAAAAAAAAAGCAGGAAAAAGCACATGGAATCACCGCTCCAAAGCATCCCTTGAGCTGGAACAGGTTGCCAGGAGGGTCATGTTTTTACATGGAAACACTGTTCCCCCCGAGTACATCCAGGACGTGCCTCAGCACCAGGCTATGGAAGGTCTGAACTGCCTCGGGGTCTCCCAGAATACGCAGGGACTCAAGGAACATCAGCAGGACGCTCCCCGTGCCGCTGCGCGGCCCCGCGAATGCCCCGTTCTGCTTTTGAAGCCTCTTTTTGTGCTCCTGGGGCATCCGTGCCCACTGCTGGACTCACCTGCAGCCCTGAGCCGTTCCCACCGGGCTCCTCCATCCCCTGGGAGCACCGGAGGGAGCAGGAGCGGCTCTCCGGAACGCGCCTCTCCTTGCACAGCACCATCCTGCCGGCTTTGAATCCAATCCCGACTTTCCAACCCCTGCTCGAAGCCTAAGCGAGCGCGAGTCGTGCTCCAAAGACTCCCAGCGCATAGCGAGCGGGAAACGGGCATCGCACCCAATCCCAAGGGATTGGAGACGCCCTCGGCCTTGCTCCAGGGAGCCCGGGGGCAAGAGCAGCTTCCCAAGCACTTCCAAAGGGGCGGCAGATGCCCGGTTGGCGCCCGCGGCCCCGTGCCAGCACCAAACCCAGCGAGGGGCAGGTCAAGCTTATCCATTTTCCCAACAAGGACCTTTCCCAGCGGGGCAGTGGCGGCGGGTTCACTTGCAGCCCTCCTGCCCGGCTGCTTTAACGCCACCGAACAGGAGCAAAGGATAAACATTCCCTGATCCAGGTGATTCTCTCCGTAATAACTATTTTCACTGGCTACGTCTGGGGTTTCCAAGAGCCGTTTGCTAACAGCGGAGCCTCCCGCAGCGCTCCCGTATCCCATCTCCCTGCTTCTCATCCCGGCGCCCGGATGGAAACTCGTAAAAACCTTCAGGAAAAGGAAAACGCTCCAACACACATTACTCCTATGGAAGAACCTGCACTGATTTGCGGGAGACAGATTTTCCAGCCCTAGGAAACATCCTCCCTTGCCTGGCAGGTAAGAGCAGCCTCAGGGCAGCATCGAGTCACAGCACTGACACCCCAAAACCTCCAGGAGCAGCCGCAAGACAGAAGAATTGGAGGATTTTCAGCTTTTTCTTCCCCAACCCTCAGGGGGGAAGAGGCCGGTGGCTGATCAGACTCTACTGCGATGAGAAACAGAAACCTCCGGGAGTCTAAACTGCATCTCAAGACCTTTCCTTCCTAAAATCAGTTTAATTTCCCCAATGCTGCCCCGTGTTGGCGCCTCAGGGGCGATGCCTCCCCTGCCAGGGCTGCCAAAGTCTTTTCGGGGGGCTTCACGCAACCCCACAATGGAGAGGAAAACATCATCAACCCCAAACGTTTGCTGAAAGCCCTAAACGAGCTGCAAAAAACCCTTGGGCTGATCTATTTGAGGGCCAAAGTATCTATCTTAGCGCTGCTTCACAGAAAAGGCTAATTCTCACTGTGTCGAAAACAAGTTGGAAATCTCCATCTTAAAGTGTATTCTATGGGGAAAAAAAGTGATGCTACAAGAAAAAAATAATCAAAATATATATATTGAAAAAACAAAGCCTCAACGTTAGTGGAAAATTCCCTAACCTATTTTGCACCGGTCACCGTTGGCTATTGAACTTTTGGCTTGGTTTTCAATCATCCAGGTCAACAGGATTTATTCCTATTAGTGGCTGTAAGCAACAGAACAAACTGTAGTCACTGCTGGCTCGGATTCCAAGCGGACACTTTGGATTTTCTTTGGGGTGCAGGGAGTGGAGAGAAAGGAGAAACTTCTGCGCGAAACCTCCAGCCTTTCCGCCTCCTCCGCGCTCCTGTCGGGAGCTGAAATATCCATTTCTCCGGGAGCCCCTCGGGTCCCCGCGCCGCGGTGGTGGCTTTGGGTGCATCTCCTGCGATGGGTGCGTTAAAACCGCTGGTTTTAACCAGGAACCTGCTGCCCCCAGCCGGGGGGCTCACTGTGCAGCTCGGGTTCTGCTTTGCTTTCTCCCAGCTCGGCCGGGACCTGAGAAATTCCTGATATCAACGAGAATCGGCACTGGGAGACTAGCTGGGAAAAATCCAAGGAGCCGGTTGGACTGCAAAGGCAGCTGTCCAGGAAAGAGGGGAAAGCCTGGACCGCGCGACTGCCAACGGCCCTTCCCGGAGGAAGGGCGCGGAGGCCGCTGGCACGCGCGGAGCGCTGCCGGGATCGCCTCCGGGCCGGGAAACCCTCCCTGCGCCGGTGCCGGCCGGGACCGCGCCACGGAGCGAGGGGGGCAAAGGATGTTATCCCGCTGCCTTCTCCTCCCCTCTTCCCCCTCCCCGCGCCACCAAAAAAGTAACACCAAAAAGACCGCAGAGGTTTGTAAAAAAATCAAAACCGGATGACGAAAATCGAGCGCAGACCCAAATGCAAGAGCAGTCTGGGCCCAGCGGGTCTTGCATTCGCTTCGGGGTGGGGAGGTGGGATGAAATGTTATGGGCGCGACTTAGTGATGGGGGTGGAGATGGGCGCTAGCAGAGCGGATGGCCAAAACTGCAAACAGGAGAGATTGCAAAACAAAAAGGAAAATAAAAGTCGTTTGTGAGCACAGAAAAACGGCTGACAACTGCAGACAGAGTCTTCCTCGACACCTCCTCGATAGCGGGGCCGGATCCCTACAATTTCAACGCATTTGCGGCCAATTTTTCCGGAAAACGTTAGAGGGGGGAGCCCCCAAAGTGGCCCTGGCTTCTGGCCTGCCAGCTGGGACCCTCCCGGCCGCGCTGGGCTCTGCACGTTCTCCCACCGCTTCCACCCGGGAAGCTGCCGCGGCAGCTCATGCGCTTTAGGCCAAGAGGCAACTCAGTGCATTTCTGTCCATCAGCCAACAAAACGAGGTGGTAACCAAATAAATAAAAGAAAATCAATCAATAACGGTGCCCTGGGCACGATCGCCTGCAAGAAGGAGTACAGTTTGTTATATTGCTTACAATGCAGTATTTTATCCAGCCTCTTCCAGCCAGGGACCTGTAAACCGGACTCTGTTCCAAAACCTTCCTCCTCTTCCAGTTGTCTGTGCAATGTATTGGCACTGTTCTGCTGGGCTGTCAAAAAAACTGGTTTAGAGATGCAGCTCTTCAGTCAGGTTTTGCTCCAGTTCTAACCGTTATCAAACTTTATTTTCGCTTTGCAACAGTTAAAGGTAAAGAAGAGGATTATACTTACTGAGGAAAGTACTTGCTTGGGAGCCACCGGCGTATCCCATGGGACTGAGCGGGATAAGGGGGGACTAAAGAGGTCGGGGAGGGGGATCCGGCTGTGCCCAGAGTGTCACCTAACCCTCTGGTGTCACCTAACCCTCTGCGAGCTCCGGCCGGGCCCTGCCCTGTCCTAGGGCTGGTGGCGCGGGGGCTGTCGTGGCCACGCTCCGGCAGCGCTCGTGTTGCTGGTGTTGACAGGAGCGCTGGGAACGGTGCAGGGTTTGGGGGAAATGGTCTGTTTTTGCGTGTTTCAAGGGTGACGACGCAGAATACGGGTTTGCAAGAGCCCCGGGGCCGGCTGCTCCGAGCGGCGACGCCGGCGCGCGGGGACGGGAACCCCGAGGGCGACGCCAACGGAGCCGCAAAAGATCCGGAAGCTGCAGCCGGCCCAAGGCCGGATGAGAAGGGGCCGCGCACAAAAAAAGAGGCCAGAGGCGCCGCGTGGAACGGGGCAGCGCCTAAGAGGGGACAAGGGGACAAGGAGGGACGGCTGGGACGAGCCGCGGGCCCTGCCTCGGATATAACGCCCCCGGGCAGGGGAGGCTGCGCAGGGTTTGCTTCCCTTTCCCAAGCTTTGCTCTATCTAGTGCTTTACCAAAATGGTTCCTTAAAGGAAAAGGAAAAAAGAGGAGGAAAAAAAAAAAAAAGGAGAAAACAAAAAAGTGAAGCAAAGAGAAAGATTCTGGTAATGAATCTACGGTCTAAAATGAAGCGAACCTGAAGGCAACTGTGCTAAAAATAAATGGTGTTATTTGAAAGCAGATGAGAAGCCCCCCGCCGAAAGGAAAGCTCCGCTACGGGCCGGCGTGCGGGAGGGCGGCGCGGGCCGGGCGCGCGGCGCGGCGCGGGACGGGCGTCCTTACCGGCGAGCGCGTCTGAGGCTGCGTGGTCATGCTCTGCGGGGCCTGCGGGTACACCAGCGTGGTCGGGGCCGCATTCTGTCCTGAGGGGTACGGAGCCTGCCGGAGAGAAGCACACGAGCGCCGCGCGTTAGCCAGCCCGGGCGCCCGCGCGGCCGCAGGGCGCTCCCGGCGCCGTGCCGGATCCAGCCGGGACGGCGCGCGCGGCCCCAGCGCCGCTCCGCGAGGGCTCGTCCCTGCTGCGCGTTACGCGGAACCTCGGAGAATTCCCTTTGCGAGGGATCTTTGCAGCAGGATCTTGGAACTTACCTTTTCTTTGGAGCTTATTACCAGGAGGAAAAACAGCCTCTAATCCAGCGTGGCGGCCGCTGTGCCAGGGTGGACACGGCCTCCCCGGCACGGAGGCCACCACGGTCCTGTCACCCCGTGTCACTGTCATTTTACAGCCCTTGCACCCAAGGCCTCACCAGACAGAGCCTGATGCGCATTTTTGAGGATGCAAAAGAGATTTCCCTACAGAAAAAGCAGGATGTAACAGGATGCTCTCCCTGGGAACAGCCCTTGGCAGGGATGAATCTGGGATTCGAGTCAGGCAAAGAAAAAGGGAGTTGGAACGAAGCCAAAAGCAGCTCCAAAGAGGATGGAAATGGCTGAGTCTGGGTCTCCCACCGAGCGCCCGTGCTGCAGACCCGGCCCCTCCGCTGCTTTCTCCTCTCCGGACGTTAAAGTCCAGCATCAGCTCCTGCTGATTCCGACTTAAGACAAAGAAAACGCAAACGTATTTCAGAAAGACTCTGAACCCAGGGAAGAGACAAACACCCGCAGCGGCAGCGGCAGGGGATGGCGGAGCCAATAATCACCCCAAAGTCACCCCATCCCAACCACCTCCGGTCGCGTCACCTCCCGCTGCGGCCGCCCTCGGGAGCACCCTCTGGAAAATCATCGGGCATCGCGAATCAGGCACCTAGGCAGGACGCTCAGCTATTTTCTACCTGATTTTCACACTGTTTTGGGGCTTGCTTCCCTCTCCTCACTTCGGGATGTGGGGAAAGAGCGTGATTTGCAGGCAAAAAAACAAAATCTGAAGCTAAAACCAACTTCCATGTTATTCCCAAAGGCCAAATATATAAGAGCAGTTACGGAAGGGATTTCTGGCTGGGAATGCTTTGGTCGGGGCAACCCCGACGCTGGCAGGAGAGATGGGCCAGCAGCTAAACAAACACGTTGCACAACTCTTACCCAAGGCCGAGCGCATCCGCTTGGCACGCTCGGCCCCACGTGGAAAAGCCTCTTTCCAGAGGGAAAACCTTTTTAGGAGCGGCTGCGGGTAGGAGGTTCTCATCTAAGTACATGGTTGGATAGAAGAAGAAAGAAGGAAAAGAAAAATATCAAACCAGCAGGTGCCTAAATCAGAGCGATCCCTCGCCTTGCAGACAAGGGGGCTGATGGAAGGTCTTCCATGGATCCCGCTGTCAGGACTTTTTCCAGACCAGGCAGCTAAGCGGCTCCAAGGAGACAGTGGCTTTGAGCACCTCAAACCCAGCGGCAGTGTAGGGACAGCGACCAAGCGCTCCCCAATTCCCTGCACAAACTGCTGGCGAGGCAAAAGCAGGGAAGCCAACGCTGCTGCGTATCCCATTCTCCCACCAGAAGCATCCAAGTGACGGCCCTGCAAGCTCCCATGGCCGGGAATTGGGGAGCCGCCGAGCTGCTCCACTTCCCAGGCAGAGCATCTGCCTGCCCACAAGTTTTCCTTGCAGGAACGTTACGTTTCGGATGCGGCTCTCCGCGGATAACGTTTGTGTCCGTAGGGATTCCAGCAGCTTGCCGGCAGCTGCCGGGAACGCCATGTTTTTTCCCGCTTTTTCCCGGTGGCTTTCCCACCTTGTGCTGCACAACGCCAAAATGGCCAAGGAGAAGAGTTATTCCTGGCGGAGGGGCTGGAAAACAGCGGGCGGCCGCGGCGAAACCTGACACTGCGGCCCGGCGCGTGCCGGAAGGGACCGGCGAGGCCGGAGCAGCCCCGAGCCCGCGCTGCCGCTTACGGCACGGGGCAAAAATAGCGGCCGGAGCCGCCTGCTCCCAGCGCCCCCGCCGGCCGCGCTGCCTCGGGTCCTGCCGCAGCAGCCCGGGGGGAAGCGGCCGCGTCCCGATGCGGGACGGGCTTCTCATTCTTCTTGTTGGGGTGCATTAAGGAGAGCGTCTCCAGCAGGTCAAGGGAGGGGATCCTGCCCCTCTGCTCAGCCCTGGTGAGGCCACATCTGGAGTATTGTGTCCAGTTCTGGGCTCCACAGGACAAGAGGGATGTGGAGCTGCTGGAGAGAGTCCAGCGCAGGGCCACAAGGATGATCAGGGGCCTGGAACATCTGCCCTATGAGGAGAGGCTGAGGGAGCTGGGCCTGTTCAGCTGGAGAAGAGAAGGCTGAGAGGGGATCTAATCAGTGTCTAGAAGTACCTCAAGGGAGGCAGTGAGGAGGATGGGGCCGGCCTCTTTTCAGTGGTGGCCACCGACAGAACTAGAGGAAAGGCCGGAAACTGAAACATCAAAAGTTCCACAGGAACTTAAGGAAAATTTTCTTCCCAGTGAGGGTGCCAGAGCACTGGAACAGGCTGCCCAGAGAGGTTGTGGAGTCTCCTTCTCTGGAGATCTTCAAACCCGCTTGGACGCAGCCCTGTGCCACGTGCTCTAGGTGACCCTGCGTGTGCAGGGGTTGGACTGGATGATCCCTAGAGGTCCCTTCCAACCTTGGGCATTCTGTGATTCTGTGATTCTCTAAGGAGATGCATGGAAACACTCGCATGCTCCTGCAGCCCCCCCACTCCGGTACCACAGCTTTAAAAATAGCCTGGCAGTGATTAAGGTAATGAACACGGCCGATGCCCCCGAGCGCTCCCCAGTCTGACTTGCTCTGCTCGCAGCCCCGAGGATCCTGCTCAAACGCAGCCCCTCGCGCTGCAGGGCGGCTCCACGGCCAGAACACGGTCCTCTCCGCGCGCCGCCTCCAGCATTTCACACACAAACTGCAAGAAATCTGCAGTTTGCTCGGCGCCAGCACCGTTCCCACCGTGGCAGCTCCGCGTGGCGGGCAGTTTGGTGCGTGTCCCGGCGTGCAGCACGTCCAACGTTCGAGAACCCCCCTCAAAACCAACGGGGCAAACGGGCTGCGCGGCACCCAACGCGGCAGGCGGATCCGACGCTTCCCCTTTGAAACAGAGCGGGAGCTGACGGCACAAATCCCTATTTCTGATGGAGAAGCACAGCCTGTGCAATGGGGGCAGAGTCTTTGCACAGAAATTCATCAGGAAGCCCCAAGGTTTTTGATTTGGAAGGAAAGCAGCAGGAACTGGGAATGCTTAGTGGCTCCGTTTAAATATTTTGGCTTCTCCCAAAAGCCTCAGAAAGCCCCATAGGTGAGAGGCAGCTCCGCTCCCGATGCTCCGTCGAGGGTTTGAGCTCCCGGCGGGATTTCAGCCATTCCCACACTTGGGGCTGGGGAAGCAGCAGCCCAAGCGCCGGCGCTTCCACCATCCCGCGGGAATTCCCTTCTGGAATTGCTCCCTTCACTCCTCGCAGTTCATCTCAGGGCCGCTCATCTGTGTCATTACCTCTCCCCTTAAATTCCTAACGGCCTCTTTATGGCATGTCCAAGCAGGTCCATGTTATCCTGCACTATCCTGGGATCTGGGAGATCCTGAAATAGCCAAGGAAGGGCTTTTACTTCCTTTTTAAATGCTCGATCTGTCCCATCCAGGAGTGGGAAAACACATCCCTTGAGGTGGGCACACATGGGGAGGAATTACGGACTGGGGAAGATTCTACATTTTTCCCCCTTTGTTGCTAGAAAGAAAAGGCAGCCGCGTTTGCAGCCCTTCCCAAGGGCAGGAATATTAGAACGGATCCATTCGCCCCACCTGAAACCCGGGTGTTGGGACCCGGACATGCCTGTGGTTTCCACAGCTCAGGTTTGCAGATTTAATCAGAGGAGGTAAAAACACCGCGACACAATGGTAAATCACGAATTAAGGAGCATATATTGCTGGCATTGCTAACCCATCAAAACTACTCATCTGACTACGAAACAGCAAGTTCAGATGCACCTTCCACAGGTCATTGCCACAAAAAGCAAAGGCAGATTTCGCTTTTCCTCCATTTATCATCAGTTAACTCCAGTTCTCACATCTAGAGCTGTCCTCGTGTATCCTTGCAACACAGAAACCTGCCTTAAGGACACGAACTTGGAAGAAATCAGACCTCGCACACAGCAGCACAACAAAGGCGGCTCTGAAGTCAAGTGAGTGACTTACGGTTTCTTTATCCTTCCTCTATGGGCCAGCCCTGGCTTCTCCATTTCCATCAGGAAGTTTTATCCCGCTCTCCCGGCTCTCCAATTCTCCTTGCGCCTGGCAGCGCCACCCGCTCCCCAGCTCCCAGCACCTGCGTTTGTAGCTGCCGTAAAATCCCATACGTGGAAAGCAGGAGCTTCCCGTACGGAAAAGCGCTCCAGGGTGAAGAGTCCAACGGGAAGGCCGGGAAAGTGGCTCCAACAGCAGCTTGTTCTCCCAGTGTGGAGACGGCAGCCGCGATTCCAAAGCAAAGGCAGGGAAGGGCCTTTGGGAAGGGCATTTCTCCCCCTTCCCTCGAGCAAGCCAAAATCCACCACGCTCCTTCCCTTCCAAAACACCCTTGGGGAGAACGGGACGTCGTCGCTCCTCATGGAATCGTCTCTCCAGCAATACTTGCTGCTATCGCGCGGAGCTCAGCGCCTTCCGCGCAGCAGCGGGACGATGACTTCAAGGCTGTGGAATTTGGGAAGGCCGAGGGAAGCAGGAACGCCGGCTCGCGCCGCGGGGCGAGGAAACGCTCCTCATTGCCTCCAAAATCCTCTGGTTTTGCTGCGGAAACTCATTTGGGATGGCAGCACATTCAGGGCCCGGCATCAGGAAAGGTTTGAGACGGAGATGGACAACGAGACGGCCCCTTGCTCTGGCTGTTTGTAAGAGGTAGAAAAATGAGTGGAAAAAAGGCAGCAAGCAGCAGCGCTGCACGAAAACAGCCATTTCTGGTTATTTAAATCAAGTCAAAGGAAAGCCAGCTGCATAGGCAGCGACATACAGTTGCCCTTGACATTCCTCCTCCTGCATGAAAAATATCTCCTGCTTTCACAGTTCTGCCTCTGCAGGCTCCTCGCTTCAGATCGCGAGCGATATTTGAGCTGAAAAATATGTATTTCTGTGCATATCTGCATGGCCAGCCAAAGGCTCCTACCTTGAAAAGATTCTGGTTTAAGAAAATTCCTTCGGTCGTGGTCCGGAAAACGTCCACGCCGTAAGCAGAGGCCAGCTCAAAGGAGGCAGCAGCTTCCCAAGCTTTTCACCTGGGCACCACTGTTACATCGCTGCGAGAGAAACGTGAAATTGCTGCAAGAAACGTCAGGAAGAAGCTGTTTATCCAAAGGCCCACGTCTGCCCGGGCCCTTTATCTCCAAAGGGAAATAGTGGGATTTCATGGGGCTAAAAAGAGGTGAAAGGAGCAACTGCATCGGGGGAGCAAACCAAGCCGAGACGCTGTGAGCTGCAGAATGCAGCACTGGAGCTCGGTGCTGAAATCCAGCATCGGCCGGGGTCAACGCGAGATACGGATGTGGGAATGGGCAAATTCAGAGGGTGACGAGCTCTCGGATATCTCAATAACACGAAGGGAATTCGAACGGTCTCTGGGCCGGGTTACGCTGTAACTGCCTCTCTGCAGGCTCAGAGCAGAGCCCGTGCTGAGCGTCACCACGGGTTCCACTGCCAAAGGGAGGTCAGGCGAGGGGACCCGCAACGGTGACCGGCCCCGGGGCGAGAGGGGAGGACGGGCAAGGAACAGCCCAGCCCCGGTGCCCGGGCTGCCCGGCCGGAAAGCGGCACCTTCCTGCCCGCCCGGAGCGCCGCCTTGGCACCGCTCCCCGCGTACGCACTGACTCAACAGGAAAATATTGCGGGAAGAGCAGCTCGGGAAGAGTTCTTTAAGAGGCCATCTAGAACATCCGCGTTCTTCCCCTCTTCTCTGCCACATCATGAGCTCTCCTGGGCTCAGCGAGCTTCCCGGGGATGAACTTCTTGACCCGGGACACAGGCCAGACCACGTTTTACGTTGCCTCCTTTGCTACGTGACGCTCAGTCATCAAACCAGAGCGTTCGTCACCACGTGTGTTACACACACATACATATATATATATATATATATATTAAAGATGGAGCATTCCTTCCGTGACCTCAGTGGTTTGCACACATCTCCCACAAAAAGGCTGGCTGTAGTTCAATACTTCCCCCAAGCCGAGGCGATTGGCAGGAGGAGCGGGAAGGCAGGACCAGGCGCCCATCGGCACCTTCCCGGCCATTCCCGAGAAATCCGGCGCGTCTTCCTGCCGACCGCCTCCGCGTAACTCTCCCCCTTCATACCCGACCTGCTGCGTTTCCTCCCGCAAGGGTGAGTGAGCCCCGAGCGAGCCGAGCCCTGAGGTTTTCCTGCATCTCGATCCTCAGTGCTTCCACCCACCCCTCTCCCTGATCCCTCTTTCTTCTGCCGTCTCCTCCAGTGTCCCCATTACCTGTCTCTTTTGCCCCTTCCCTTTTTAAGATAAGCTTCCTCACTAATGTAAACCACAAAAATCCAATTTATTCCCCCTATCTATTAAACGCTCTTTCTCCCATGCTCATTATAGCTCCTATTTATCTCCTCTTCTCTCTTTTTCCCTTATCAGCCTCTCGGCGCGTTCCTTTGGTTAACGCTCATTTTTCGAATCCCTTTGCCAGGCCCATTCTGAGGGAGAATCGCGGCGCTGCCGCCTCCTGTGTGGACCGTTCCGGCTGGATCCCGACGGGAGGGACCCGTGGCACTTCCAGAGGGTTCGAGAGGAAAGCGATGCCCGAAGCCGGCAGGGAAGCGCGCTGCTCCCCGGCAAGGAGGCTCCGTTATTCCCAAAGCCGGTGCCGGGACAAGCGAGTCGTTAAAGAAGCGACGAGGGATGAAGGGCTAAGAACCCCCTGCCGAGCAGCACAGGGGACATCCCGGCCTCGAGGTGGCCACCAAGCGCGCCGAGACAGCGGATTCGAGCAGCCAAGCCAGGAATTGCTCCGGAAGAAAGAAAGAAGCAGCGGGGAGGCCGGGAAAGCTCTGCTCCAATGGCCGCTCTTACCTGTGAGAGCCCGGGGGACGCCGCGTGTCCCGGTGGCGTGGCAGCAAGATTGGGGTGTCCCTTGCTTATGTCATGTGCAGAGTAAGGGGACGGGGCAGGAGGACCCGGCTGTCTTGCTACTTGTGTTACCTGTGTGGAGATAAACTGTTAGTAAAACACGGTATTAGCGAGGCGCTCTGCAGAGCCGGGCCGTCCCCGCAGCACGGAAAGCAGCGGCCGCTCGCGGCGCTTTGGGAGCGCAGGAGTCGGTCCCTGGGGCTCGGGAGAAGCCCCGAGAAGAGCGGCCTCGGCTCGGAGCCGCTTCCAGCCTTGGGAGCAGCTCCGGAGCGAATCCCGCGGCGGTTCTCCAAGGGACCCAAGAGGACAAAGCGGGCGGAAAAACGGCATCCTGCCCTCCTGAAGGTGGCACAGACCAGGGCCGGCCCATCGGCACAGAACGGAGCACAGAGCAATCCGGGGTGACTTTATCCGCTTCCTCGGCTTCCAGGGAAAACGGCCAGCACGACACATGAAGCGAAAGGTGGGAAAACGCGGCCTTGCGCTGCCAGGGGCTAATAGGCTGATTCCACAGACACTATAATGAGAAAGGTGAAACCAAAGGGGGAAAATCTCTATATAGTTCAGGACTAAGAACTGTCCCGAGCCCTTCTGCTCCCATCGCGGACGTCTCTCGCTGCGTCACCTCGGACAGCGGAGCCCAGAGGGTAACGTGGTGCCAGGGTTTATCCATGCGACCGGCGTTTCACAAGTGAAATGGAAATTATAACTGCAAGGAATTCCGGTCAGGGTTAAGGATGGAAGGGAGAGACTTCCCGGGAAGGAAACGTGGGAAACAAGGAGAGCGGGAACGATGGTCCGCGGAAGGTGCTGGCTGCTGCTGAGTTACGCAAGGATCCGATGGGTTGTGGAGATGGATCTAGATCTCCTAAAATCTGCTGGAAAGCTCGGATAATGAGACGGGCATAAAATCGCCCTGCGGTGGTAGCTCCACGAGTAGCTCGGACAACATCCGAATGGAGCCCACCAGGATCAAGCGGAGTTTCCCATGAGGAACCCCCCAATCCCTGCTCGGGGGACACGCAAGGATGATCGGCCCGTGCAGATCCGCGTGTTTGGGGTTTCCCAGCTAGAAAAGCCTCGGAGCGGAGCTGGGTTCTTCCCTTCCACGGAGAAGGGCACAAGCGCAGGCCCGGCTTTGGGAAGGCGCCGAGCTGAACACGGAGCACTCCCCGCCTGCCAACATCGCTCGGAATAATTCCGTTATCGCCTATCCGGGAAGGTGCCGGCGCACGGAGGCGTGAGGGGAGCTTACGGATTTGGATGGAGACGAGCGCTAAGGAAAGAGGAATTGCTCCATGGCTGTGCTCGCTGCACGGTGAGAAACGGAGACGCTCGCTGAGCTCACGGCGCCGGGCCCCAAAGGCCGCGGCTTTGGATTCATCCCATGACGCCCGGGACACAAGCGGGGTTATTCCAGCGAGGAAAGGAGTCTCCTGAGCAGCCAACACAGTTCTGCACGGTGAACACAGGGCCGTCAGTGTGCTCCAGTGCCCGGCTCTTCCCTGCGCAAGTAGCGGGAAGCGGCGACGTCTCCCCTTCGGATGCTCCCGACGCCCTCGGCCTGGTGCAAAGGGCTCCCGGAGGCAGCGGCCTCCTGACCCACCTCTCGAGCTGGAGCGCAGGGGCCGCAGTGGCTAATCCTCCGTAACCTCTTTCCTGCGGGATTCTCCTCATTGCCGGAATATCCTTCCCAAGGACACGGAGGCGCCGCGCAGCCCCTCCGACGGGCACTGCCCACGTTCCCCTGTGCCAGGGGAGCCCCAAAGGGCCAACGCGGGTTAGGCTGGAGCCCCCGAATCCCACGCGGGACACAGAGGGATCCTCCCCAACGGAGCCGGGAGGAGCGCGGCCGCGTGGTCCGGCACCCACAGGGAGCTCGCCGCGAGGCTCCCGACCGGAGCCGCCGGAGAAGCGGGTCCCTCCGCACCCCAGTTCCCCAGCGCTGCCGTCGGCTCCCGCCACTCGACGCACCCCCCGGATCCAACGGGAATGCGGCCGAGCCGGCCCCGGCAGAGCCACAGACCCGCGGCCAGGGGCACCCGAGCGGCCCGCGCGGCCGGGGACCCCAAACGTGCTGAGCTTGCCTGGATCCAAAAGTATTTTAGCGTAGAAACCAGATTCCCCCTTCAAGACGCTGCAGGGTTTGGATGTTATAGCAGAAATAAAGGCCTTAAATAATTTCTTGCTGTATAGAGGCAGTGAGCACTTACAGAAAGAAACCCTAAATCTCTGTGTCCAAATAGGCTGTTTTCCATTACTGACAGGGAAATTATTAAAAGATTATTTCATTGAAGATGAAATAATCAGACTATTTCGGAGGGGGAAGATGAAGTAATCAGACTCTTCCTGAGCCTGATTTGCTTTAAAATAACTCTGCGGGAGGATTTATTTCAGAAGACAACTACTAAATATCCACATTTCCCACAGAATGAAGGGTATCGAGCAACAGGTTAGTTCTCAGCGAAACATAAAAACAGAAGCACCTAAGTCATGCACCGTATGAGACCACAGGGCTTTTCCTAAGGGCTCTCCCAAAATATACGTAGGGAAAAGCCACGCCGCATCCTCCGTGTGGGAACCCACGGGAGACGACTGTGGGAATCGGACACGGGAGTGAAAAGCAGCCTCGGGGCGTCCAGCGATGCCCTCGCACCTCTGCAGCACGTGTGTGTCTGCAAAGCTAGACAAACTCTATATAAAACACATATAAAACATCCATAAATAAAAGAAAGAAGCATCTGTGGCAAGTCCAGCCCTCAAAGAGGCAGCACTGGCACCCCGGTACTCACTGCAGGGACCGAGGGGACAGGTTTGTTCTCTGATCACGAAGCCTCCATCCTAATCTGTCTTCTCCAGGACTAACTCGAAAACTGCAATTTGCCAAAGGCAAAGCAGGGAAAATCCCTCCCTTTTCCCTAAAAGGCCAAGTTTCCTTGCAAACCTGTGTTTTCCTAAAGCCTCCAACACGGATACTCCCTGCCCCGGCATCTATTCTTGTCACGTATCAAAGAGTGGTATTTTTTTCCACACTGAAAAGCTATTTAAGGTCATTCTTCACAGTTCCCGTTACATTTTACATTCATTTAAATTTCTGCAGTCATATTTTCCCAGAGGCAGCTCAATTATGTCTTTCCAAGAAAAAAAAAGATGAAAAATAAACCTTCCCCCCCACCCCCCCACCCCCCCAAAAAGGCATACTAATATTCTTAAAGTGGCTTTTTAGTGCTGCAGGGGGGATGGAGAGGAGGATAGAAACTCAGTGACTTCCTCGGCCCCTCTGTAAATCCCTGTCCTTCGGCACTGGTTTTCCATACGTGTCCGTCCGTATGTGCTGCACGTTACTCATGCACATGGGGAGGAGACAACCTCATGCAGCAGCTTATGTTTTTCTATAAGCAGCTTCTGCTCCTGTCTAAAATACAGGGAATTTCTCGCACCCACAGCTTTCCTTCCTGTTTTCCAAATAATTGAAAGCACAGCTTAATTTTTTCTTTTGGCATTAAAACTATTTGCACTATTGCACCAGAAAAACACAATATTACTTTCCCAGGGCTGTGCTGATTTAGCAGAGTGTATAAATACTACTGTGCTTCCAACTACTGCTATTTGGGATAAAAAATAAAAAAAGTGGGGGAAAAAAGCTAGGAATAAAACCAGAAGGGTATCGGGCGCTCACAAATAAACACTGCTCCATTTCTAGGTGCCATTTCGTCGCTCCTGAAGCTTTATGAACAAACACACAGGCCTGGGGGCCAGCAGCACCTCCCTGAATGCCCGGGCGTCCCCTCCGCTCCACGGCGCCAAACGGAGCGGTCGGAACACGGCAAATCCCAGCCGGCTTCGCCGAGGAGACGCTCCGAGTTGTGCAGCAACGTGTTGCAGCACGAGCTGCCCCATTCCACACGACGGTGTGTTCGTACGCAACCAAAACCACAAGTTTTTGGGGGGCAAATGGAGGTGTTGGACAGCGGGGGGGTGTTTTGGTTCTCCTTGCGGATACTCACAGTGCTGTACACGGCGGAGACGGTCGGCGTGAAGATCCGCTCCTCGAGGGGCTGCTGCACGGGGCCTCGCGGCAGGCTGCAACACAGCAGGTTAAGGAAAAGGGCACCAAAAGGCACGAAAATTGCAGGAAAAACCAACCCCAAAGCTCAGGCTGCTTTCCCAGCAGCTTCCAGCACGGCGGGGAAGAGGCCGGGGCGCTCGAGGAAGCAGGAATGAGGGAAGCACCACCCGTCGGCGGCTCATCCGAGCAATCCATGGCTCTCTAAGGGCTCGGCGGCTCGGGAAATATATCCACAAGAAATTGGGATAACCAAGATGCTTCCGGCAGCAGGATCCGAGCGGGCTCGGTCACGCTGGCGCTTCCACCTCGTCCCCATCCGGCTGCGACGGCGCTCACAGCCGGGGGATTTCGGGAATGATTAAAGATGCAGCGGGAGAAGGGAGGCAGGGAGAGGGAGCGCAGCGTTTGCCAGCAAAAACCACCATTTTTCCACAACCCCAAAGCTGCCATAAAAGCGGGATGCTGCATTTTAATTAGACAGTCATGAAGACGAGACTGCTCCAAAGCGACCGGGAAAAAATTCCCCACCGGAACCGTGAGCCGGCGCACGCAGAGGCGCTGCAGAACAGCGAGGACTCCATTCCCGGCGGGAATTTCCCCGTGTTCTAGCTCTAACACGGCCGCAAAGCTGCAGCACTGCAAGAGCTTGAGCGCTTTTAGGCCACGGGGAGCCCAGAATCGATGTAGAACAGGCCCTGCTGGTGCAGGTCTTGCTGCCATGCTGCTGTTTCCGAGCAAATAGGACAAAAAAACCTTGTATTTTCACCCCAAAGGGATTCATTTTGCCTAGACTGGTGCTTCTCACCTAAGCTCATTTTCAGCAACAACCATTTTCTAGCGAGTCAAGTGCTTTAAGAAAACCTGTAAGACCACAACAAAAGCGGAATAAAAGAGGTTTTTGAAGGGGTAACCCTGGGGTTTCTGGGGGGCGACGCTGCCCAAGACCACCCGAGCAAGAGTCAACGTTTGCCACTGAGTTGCCATTTGCAAAACAGTATTTTTTGTTGCCATTTATAAAACCAAAATTTGAAGGGGATCATCCAGCGCTCACGCAAGCTTCGTCCTTGGACTTGCTCTACGTGCACTGAACACTAATGTGAAATACTCCCAAATTACAGGTTATTTTAGACTTTTAGGAAAGCACCGGCTCCCCGTAGCAAGCAGCTACATCACTTATCCCAGATTATGTCACACTTTCAACTAACTCAATGAATTTCAATGAAAAATGCTTTTTATTCGTATTTTACTCTTGCATTAAGTGGGCTCTGCGGTGATAGAAAAGTCAGTAGGTTTCATCAAGTCCCTTCAGGTAGAAATTTGTGGTGTTACCTCTCTGGAAAGGCGACAGCATCCTGGGGAATCCCAGGATTGGCTCCGTGCCAACGGAGCCTCAGAAATCCGTTTGGTTTTAGGAGTGTTATTTATGGTTGTATGTGTTGGCGTTAATTAAAACTCCCATTGAGACGCGGGGGAAAAACGACGTTTAGGAATCTGAGTGGGACCCATTCGGCTTCAAGAGGCCTCTCCTGCTCGGCCGCCTCCGATGCTCTTGATGATCCTGCTGCTACTTCCCTAAATGCATCCGTGCCACCGGAGCGCAGGCCACGAGGGGACTTGGCTGGCGCCTCCCAGGCAGGGAATGAAGATGCTCCGGGTGGGCATTTTCCTTGGGGAGAAGACCCTGCCCATCACCTGCACTCCGCTCCTGTACGAGCGGCACAAGTCGTTTTGGTATCATTTGCTCCCTCACCTTAGAGCACTAAAAATGAGAAGATTTCTGGAATGAAAATAGGCTTTTCTGGTGGCCAGAGGCTGTGATTTTTCTCCCAAAAATATTTCTGGAGCTTGGCAGCATTTGCCAAGTCACCTTCTGCACTCCCAGATGATCCAAACATCTGGGCGCTCTGGCAGGAAAACAGCAGGTTCTCCATCCTGGCGCTGGAAACGCGGCAGCTTACGGATTAGCTCCTCCGGACACAAATCTTTCCCCAGAAGTTGGTTCCAGCGGGAGCGGAGCCGTCGCGATTCCCTGCTTCCCGCTGCCCTTCCCATCGCGAGCGCCGCGCTCGGCCTGCTGAAAATCTCCGCTCGGGACACGCGAGCTCGAGGGAGCCGCAAAATTGGCCCTGGGAGTCAGCGAGCGGCTCTCACCGTTTCCTCTGGCTCCTCAAGGCGCACGTCTTGTATCGCCGTCGCCGAGCGGAGTCCGACGCCAGGAAGGGGGAAATCCGAGCACGGCGGTTCCCGCTTTTGTGGATGCTCCTTGGGCAGGTCAGGGAAGGGACATTCCAAAGGCTCTCGAGCTGGTAGTTTCAAACGTGGTTTATTCGTCTCCTCCCAGCGCCGCTCCAGCAGCGTTTGGAAACCTCCTGCCAGCCCTTCTCATTGAAGGGCCGAGGGGAATCGCTCCGGGCTGCAGAGCAGAGCCGCTGTCTCCGGGAGAACGAAAAACGCGGATTCAAACTGTCCTTCCTGGCTGGGTTCCCTTTTCCGCCACTTCCACGAGCCGGCTGCCACCGCGGACTCCCAGGTAACTGTTTAATCCCAACATGAAACCGCAGCCTCGCGGGCTGAGCCGATAAAGCCGGGGAAGGGAGAGGCTCCGATTTCCTCATCTCCGCAGGACGGGAAGCAAAGAGCGGCACTGCGCAGACCCCAGGCCCGAGGAGGAGGAGGAGGCAGGGCATCCTTCATCCCCGGCGCCTCCACGCGGCATCGCCACCACCTACCTGGAGCTCTTAACCAGCTTATCCCGGGCGCAGCCGCCGGGGGTGACCGAGGGACAAGGCTTCCTTAAGTAATCCCCGAGGTCAGAGTGAAGGGCCGGGCAGCCTCCTCTCTTCCCTCCCGCGCCGCCGGCTTCACCCGGCCGTCCCTGCAGGAGAAGCGGCGCCGGGATCCGCAGGGGTCTCCTTGGGTGCTCCGTAGCTCCGGGCTGAAAAGCCTGGACCCGGGACGCGAAGTTACCTGGCACGGCTCGAGGAAGGAGTTGAGCAGCTGCTTGAGAAACTGGCTGCTCTCCACGCTCTATTTATGCAAGATAGGGGGTAAGATCACCGAGCCCGAAAAGGACTAGTGAAGGGCCCCTTCATTAGCCAAAAACGCTCCTCAAGGAGGGGACCAGTTTTCTGCAGAGAGCAGGGCCAGGATACAGCAGTTCCGTCAGGCAGCGCTGACAAAATCCCCCAGTTCGGGGCATGCGAGCAGGGAAACCTGCCATCCACATACACGATCCTTCCCGTTCCTCCCCGGCCTTCCCAGGCTTCACAGCAAACCAAGGAACTCACACAACGCTCCGGTTTTTCCCACCAAACATCACCTGCTGGCCAAGGAACCGCCAGCTCTAGCAGCTGCCTGGGCTCAAACCAGGAGGGCTTCAAGCAGCCACTTCTGCGGCCACCTCTCCCCTGCGCAGCACAAACCGCGTCCTTGTGTTTCAAGGAAGAGCAACCCTGGAGCAGAAAACAGCACAGGGAAAACACATTCCACGTCCGGTTATGCTACCTGCTACCAGCAGGTTAGCTTTTAATTTCCCCATCGACTTCCAAAATGTTTTCCTTAGGGATTGCAATGGAAGCAGCAGTAGCCAGCCAGGAGCACAGGACGGGTTTCAGAGCCAGAATCTCCGGTTTTATCCAACACGGGTTTTCTTGCACCACGTACTCATCTTCTTTGCCATATGCTGATCCTAGCCAACAGCTGCCGAGGGGGAAACCTGACTGGAAATCCCCAACAGGACTCCTGGGCCTTAAATTCCCATTCACTTAATCCAACCTGAAGGACTTGGAAAACTGCAGTTTTCCAAGTGATGCAGTTCCTCACCTAGCTGCATAAAATGCAGTATTTTTACATTTACGGCGCTGACCTCATAGCTGTAGGGAAACCGCATCTCTTTGTGACTTTAAGGAGCATCTTTGTCACCAGTCGGGTTGGGATGAGTCAAGCAGGGAGACCCTTGCAAGTGGTGCTAAGGAATAATGAAGAGCAGGTGAGAAGGCAAGTTCGTATTGACTTCCCAGCAGAAAAAAAAACGGAGTTGAAAACACAGAGAAGGGAGGGAAAATTAAGAAAGAAGATTAAAATGAGTGGAAAAAAAAGGAGTGAGTGGACAAAGCTCAACTCTTAAAGGAAAGACCCGTCTCATGGCAAGGGCAGGAGCTCGTTTTGCCCTCGTGTGACTCACTGGCTGCTGACTGGCCAAGTCTCATCCCGTGCCTATGGTTACGTGCTTCAAAACCACCCGAGAAGCCGTCTCGCCTCCCTCGAGCCCGGCCCGAGCGAGCGGAGCTCCGGGGACGGCCGCGCGGGGCTCGGCCGGAGGAGGCAGGGAAGGAGGAGCAGCGGAAAGGGCGCCCGAGGACACGGAGGGAGACGGGAGAAACCCCGGCTAAACCCCTGGGATCCGCAGCCGCGCGGGTCCCCCCGAGGCCTTTCTGCAGCCGGTGCTTCACGGCGACTGCGAGAGCTTTTGGGGGCAGCGAGGGGCAGGCGAAGAGCAAACCTGGCTCGGAGCGGGGCGCCGGCGGCCCGAAACGCAGCACGTCGGGGCCGTGGCGAGGCCAGCCCGGCGAAACGCGGGTTTTGTTGGGCTGCAAAACCAGGGGCCTTCAAAAGAGAGTCACAGGGCCCGTTTTCGCCATACGGGCGGAGTTTTAAGCCGTTGGGATTCTCCTCCCCTTTGATCCGCAGGAGCCCAAATGTCTTCAGCCCTGAGGCCCGGCGCTCGCTCCAGGAAATGGGGAGGGATTCGGAGATGGCTTCGTTTAAAGTTCAGACTCCCCCGACTGGGCTACGCTGCCACACAGCAATTTTACCCCGGGGGCGCTTCCTTACAAAGCCGAAACCCAAAAAGAGGAGGAAAATAAAAGAAGGAAAAAACAAACCCCAACCCAACCCTGGAACCAGATCCCGGAGCACAAAGAATTACAGAGCAGAGCTCGCCCAGCGCTGCCGCCTGGCTTCTCCCGACGTAGGGAAGGGTCTAGAGCAACCAGTTTCCAGCCATTAATTAAAATATTAGATTTGTAGCTCTCACGGTTAAGGCAAATTTCCAAATGCAAAGCCAAATTGGAGGCGATGCAGGACTTTCTTCCCGAGCACAGAGATGGCACCCAGCTCCTGCAGCACTAGGAGCTTAAAATACTTAATAAAATTAGGAAAATCACTAGTCCCAAAACCAGGCATTTTTCATCTTGCCCAACACGCGCTTGCTCCAGAAATGCTGCCCAACGTTGGCATTTGGTGGCCTGGAGAGATGGGGAGGAAAGACCCCACCAGGCACCCCAAAATCCCAGGCTGAGGGTGTGATTTTTACGGTAGGGTGGTGCCAAGTGACTGCACAACCACTCAACACCCCTCTCCGACTGTCCGCGCCGCCGCTCAGCAAAGGCGGCTGCTTTAGTCGGAGCTTCCCTCTACAGCTGGCTAATGCCCTCGCTAAATTAAACGGGACAACACGGAGGCTGATCCGGCGGGGAAAGTGTTGGAGCGGTCCCGAGCGGCAGGAGCAGCCCCGGAGCCGCCCGGATTTCCCGCTGGCTGCCGAGATGCAGGAACGAGGCGGGCCGGGGCTGCCGGGAGGGAAAGGGGGGCCCGAGCGAGCGCGGCACAAAAGGCCGGAGCGCTGGCTGCGCCGAAAGGCGCCGCCTGAAAGGCCCCTTTGTCCCCGCGGTCAATGGGAGCCTGTTCACGGGCCCCACAGCGAGCGAGGAAGGCGAGGGCGGGAGGAAGGGGAGCGCTGTCCCTTTGGGGACGTCTCCCGCGCTGCCGAGCCCCCCGGCTTTGTCCGAGGGCCTCCAAGGGCCCTGGCAATAGGGAGCGCTGGAAAAGCAGCCCCTGTTCGGCTTCCCGGGCGGCCCTCGCGGCCAACAACGCGTCGTTGTTCCCCGCGTCCCTCCTCCGCGGCCGCTACGTCCCCGAGCGGCTCCTCGTCGCGAGACGAGGAGCTTTCCTAAGGGAAAACCGCGGAAAAGTGGGACTTCCTAGCGACTGCGTGGAGCGACACTTACGAAAAGCCAGCACCTCCTTCTCTTGGCGTCACAGGAGAGCTCAGCAGCGCCAAGGGGCTCCGTGCAGGGCCGGGCTAACCCCAAAGGACGCAGCGGGGAGGCCCAGCTGGGCCGCTCGGCCCCATCCCGCCCTTGCTGGGGTTTTTGCTCGGCCGACGGGCGGTTTTGGGGGTTTCTCGGGGTTTTGCAGGTGGGAAGCGGCTCCGGCGAGCGGGAAAGGGGAAGCTGGGGAAGCAAAAGGTCTTACGCAGCAAAGCGGGGCCACGGCGTCGAGCGGGTGTCACAACGCGCCCCTTCTCCCAAACCCGGGGAGCTGCACGTCCCCACATCCAGCTGCTGACGGAGGAGTAAAACCCAAGGAGAGAGAGGGAGACCGAGCAGAAAGAGCAACAAAAAGGCCCCGCACACAAGTTCAGGTAACTCTTTTACGTGCTAGAAATCCTAGCAGAGGCCACAGGCGCCGCAATGTGCAGCCCTGACACTCAGGTCCTGGGAAAAACATGCTCCGTAAAACAGCGATTTCGGAGTTGGTGACGACAATTAGGAAACAGCAGCATTTAGGAACCCGACCATTTATGACAGAAGTTACTCAATAAAACGGAAAAGAAAGCAGAAGTTCTCCTGGAGGGGACTGCGTGGCACTCGAGCGCTACGCGCTGCCTTTCTGCTTGAATATTTTGTTATTTTATTATTTATCCGAAACCTCCACGCGGGCGTCCTGGATGTGGCAAAGGGAAGCCCAGTGCCCAGCACTCGGATCCACGATTCCCACTTGGTGCTAAGTAACTATTTGTTTGACAGCACCAAGAGATCCATCCCCCACAAGCAGCGGCCTTTTAGGAGCCCCACAGACATAGGGTGCTGCAGGGAAGCTGCTGCTACTGCAAATAAAATGGTGTTATTGCAGAGGGTTCACCAGGCACAGGTATGGGTCATTTTTGTTTTTAGAGCAAACACTCTTTTCCCTGCAAAGACTATTTTGTTGCGATTTCCCTGTTTTAAAGAGAGATTCAACAAATCAGGAGTTTCGGTACTCTGCAGCCCCGAGTCGCACCAACAAAGCAGGAAACTCCTTCAAAGCCACCCGGATTCACCCGCTGGCAGCTGATTTTACCCAAAGTCCTGCCGTTTTTGTGGGCTGGAGATGTGAAGTCCCAGCAAGGCAGCAGTTTGGTTCCCGTGCTAAGGGAAGACCTGCAGCTGAGCAGCATTTCCCCCAAACCCAGCTCCCTGGAAGGCACCTGGCTCCGGGCAGCACACGGAAAAGGGCTCGGGATGTGGGAACTCACACTCCAATCCTTGCAATTCGCACTGTCGCACTCACAGCCGGGGCTTGAGCACAGGGCCAGGGTGACAGGCGGATTCTGAGCGAGTTCTGGCCACAGTTTGACTTCCAGGGCTTCGGAAGAGGAGAGCAACAAGTGTCAGCAATTGCCACATCACGCGGGGCTGCCAGCAGGAAAAGCTTCTGCACAGCAGCAGTACCTGGAGCACCTGCTTGGGCAAATCTTATTCACATCCTCAAGTCATCCCTGAGCTTTGCTCTTCCAAGAAATCCAAGAGCAAAAGGTGATTAATTTTAGAGTGACTCACAGAGCTCTTTCCCAACACAGATCCGGTGTTTCTTGGATACAAGAGGAGCTTGTCCTGCCACCACCACGCAGCTGGACCTGCTTCTGCTCCAAAACGGGAGAAGATTCGCTCTGTCAAAGGGCATTTTGCTCAGGCCATCCTCAGCGCGGAGGTATCGACTAGTTGGGGAGCGGCACGTACCAATTCCGGGCTAAAAATAACCGGATTACGGGAGTGACAGTCAATTGTAACTCCATTATTCAAATCTTGATTAAATCTAACGTCGAGCATGTTTCTTAATCAACCTGCCTCAAGTGACTACTTGAAGGCTAATCTCTCAGAGCCTTTTTCCAGGCTGGAAAAGATTCTTCTATAGTCAAAACACACCAAGGAGCAGGCGGAACGTGAAAACGATTCCGCGCAGAGCTTGGGCTTTCCAAAAATATTTGGCAAAGCACTGGATGGGACTTTTTTTTGGTCTGTTTCATATAAACACGATGTAAAACGAAGTTATAACAAAGTCTCGAAATGCCCTTCAGCGTCTAAAAACGAACTAAGCTGGGAGGGAAAGGAGAACAAGGCACTTCTTGGTACACGCAGCAGAAAAAAAAGACCATCAGATACTGTTAGCTGCATTTATTCTTGCAATTAGCTACAACAGAAGGAAAAAAAAAAAACCTTATTACCTGAAGGACAGAGATGTCTTAACACTGCTTTCTTCTGTGAGGTTCTATACTGGCCTCTGGCTACAGAGCCTTTGGAAATGTTAAAAAACGTATTTATGCAAGGGAGTGTTTAGCAGAGAAATCCCTGCACGTTCAAGAGGCAGCTCTGCCCGCTGCAAAGCTCCTCGCAGAGAGGGCAGGACACACACACGGCCAGAGAGCGCTCGGGCTGCTGCTGCCGATGGGCATCTCTGCCCCGGCTGGGAACCACGAACATCCCGCGCGAAGGGAACCGCGGCCGCTCCGCGCGCAACCCGCCAGCTCCTCCAAAGCGAGCCTCTTCCTAAAGCGTTAGAGAGGGAAGCGGATGGGAGGGGTAGGAGAAGAGCTGCGGAGCGAAAGCTCTTAATCAAGAGCTACAGGGCCACAGCCACCAAAAAGGGCAACTGGAGAAGGCAGCTCGGGCTGGGCGGCGAAGCCAAGAGCCTGCGCAGGAACCTCCTATCTGCTCTCACGCAGCACGGGCAGAAAGGGCCCTGCTAACTACTGGAAGCAGCACCGAGCTGTAAGAAGAGATATGCGACCTCACTCTTCCAACGGGAGCCTAGGAGATACTCCAGGAAGTTACTTCCTGGGGGTTTCCGGATGGTCTCCTGAAAAGCCTTGTTCTTATCGTGCCGTTAGTAGAGTCTGAGCTCAGCCCAGCTCCCCTAAACCCGAGGCACCAAGGACAACCTCCTGGCTCCAGCTTTCCTTTAGGGAAGGACTTATTTGCATGCAGGGCCCCGCTGTTACAGGACAGGGACCGAGGGAAGCTTCCAGAGCAGACACAAGTCCGTCAGTACTCAGCAGGGGCAATTTTAACCTCCTACGAGTCCAAATTCATTCCCTCATTCACCAGGCTACGTTTCCCACTGCGTCGCTAATGCTTCACGCTGGGAATTCGTGGTAAGAACTGAATGCTTGGCCGGTCGAGCTGTCAGGAGGCATCACGGTGACAGCAGCGCTGTCACCCGGAGCACGTGTCCTTCCCGCGCCTGGCTTGTTTCTGCACCTCACCGGTTTCCCCCATAATCTCCATTTCAGGGGGTTATCCCAATTATCCCAGTGAATTCAAATCCTCCAGGTGCTCCCTGCAACTGTCTCGGCCTGCTTGGAGCTCAGGACTATGTGACCAAGTGACACTACATTGAGTCACCTGGAGTTCACACAGGCTCCAACAGGTCCCGTGCCACTAGATATTTTAGGATGTCCAAAACTGTGCAAGTTTTATTGCAGATTTTTGGTACTATAATCAATAGTACTAAGCTGAACGACTTAAGCTCACAGAGCATCCTATAGGTTACACCTTGCAATATTTGCATATCAACAAAAATTCTGCTTTTTTGCCCAGAAAAATACCATTTTCAATGATTTCTATGCTTTCACACAGCCATAGTATTAGTTCAAGAGTATCTTCAAAAACCACAGCAAGACAGACATTGAAACCACCCTCGTTTCAGTAATGCAGCAACTCGCAGAGCTGCTGTCGCACGCGAATCAAACCAAAACACGGGCAAACCTGCAAGATTTGGGCAAGCAGAGAGGGGAGCGGCGCAACTTTCGTTACCTTCCACCTTGCTAAGGCTTCCCAAACTCAGGAAAACCTGCATTATTCGACTAAGCTCTTGGACTGTGTTCAGTCTTCTTGGTCTGTGGTTTTAGAGCATCAAAAACTCAAGGACGGGCAGCGTGATTTCTTTTCCTGCCATCCTGAGGAGACACCACATGAAGTCTTTTCTCCTGATGAGGGTGGGATGGCTCTAGTGGAGCTTCCTGCACCACTACTCCTGTCTACTTGCTCTTATTATTATAATATTCGTATTCCAGAAGATTCTCATTCCTGCCGATTCGAGCACTCGGAAAACTTGCGCTTGGTGGGAAACCAGCCTGTTTCTGTCCATCGCAGATGAAGCCAAAGGTAAAAGCAGTTTTTATCATACAATAAGAATGGAGAACATGTAATTTTCCTTTCAGGAAAGAAAAAATAAAACACTGTCCCATTAACCTAGTTACACACCCAGCAGCAATTTGATTCAAGTCCCATCAGCAACAACCTGCCATCACCTACTAGGGAAAGGGAGAGCGCGTTCCGGGACATCTTCCAAACACATATAATAAAACATAAGAATAACATGTACTAGAAAATTTCACTAGCCTAAAAGCTTTCTTTTTTTTTTTTCTCACCTCCCTTTGATCCTTTTTAAGAATCTTTTCTATTTTATTCTTCCAGCTGTTCCACAACACCAGTTCCAAAGTCCACGGTTGGGAAGGGAGGGCTGCACAGACAAGAAGCTCCTGGAAGTACCATCAAGAGCGAAACTACTACGAGCAGCCACATTGATTACATTTTCTTAAATTATATACATAAACAGTTTAATATGCAAGTCCCATACACACAAGGCCCTTTAAAGCTTTTCCTCCATCCACAGCAACGCTGCTCTAACGAACGCCAGCTCCTTCTGCCCCATTCCAGTCACAGATGAAGTTTGCTATTAGAGAAACGCCTGTAAACCAGCGATGCCACCCCGTATAATTCCCCAGAGTCAAAACTATAGCAACTCTAATCATATTAGAGGATTTGCACACAACTGAACTTGACAGTTGACTAGCCCTGAAATTGCTGGATTAAGGAGAGAAAGAAAATAGAGGTTGCCTACATCTTCTAAGGAGAAAATCTTCACTGGGAACTCTCAACTATCGCACAAAAATGAAGAGGAGGCACATTTGGCACATCCCAATATTAGTTATTGCTATAAAAGAGCCTTTCAACCAAAAGGTGGTTGACAAAAGCCACATACACAAATGAAAATCCTTCCACTTACCAACATCTAAAAGGGAAGTTATTTATTTTAAATCTCTCATTACTCTCTCACCAGCTTCTTACCATGGATACAAATACAACCCAAGTTCCAAGACCAGTACTGCATATTAAAAATTATATATATAACGCCTCAAGTAACCTTCTCATGCAGATGTCTGCCAGAGAACATAGACATTTGTGTCTTCAGACACGGGAAGAAAATAAACTATTTCAAAGCACGTGTTGGAAAGAACGGCCTTCATCAGGTCGCTTCCCCACAAACTCCTCCAAAGCTGCTGAAGTGACATCTCAGCACTATAACACGAGTGGCCGTTGTCACCGAATCAACCCGAGCTATTCCTGCTTGAAAGACCGTTATGATGTGCCAAGAATGGGGACCATCAACAGCCGAGATGGCGCCGAGATGGCACAGAGGTCTAAAAGCACTTAAATTTGGGCAGCACGTGCCAAAGACTGTGCCCTGGCACACGGGTTCCCCTCCATCCCTTCACCTGGACATGGATTCAGGGAGCTCGTCCGAGTCTCATGCTCCGGACAGCCGCAAGGAGCATCCCTGGTCTCACCGCAGGGCCTCCCGTCCATCCTGCCTTTTGCATCTCCTTCTTCTTCGTGCCGGCGCCTCTCCGAACAGCCGCCTTCCCGAGCAGCACCTGGAAGGGAACCGCTGCCTGCGCTCGTATTGTAGTTTGAGTTCCACACGAAAGCTCGAGTCGATGCAGCCGGAGCGCGGGGACGTGGCACATAGGGCCTGCCTAACCCTCGGGTCCTCTTCAATGGATAAAGCCCCCAGGGAGCATAAAAAGTCACCACGTATTCCAGAAAAAATAAACATTCCCATAACGAACGGATGCAGCTCGAGAAGATGGCGTTGGTCCCAAGCTCCCCGAAGGCATCGTGGCAACCTGGTCTCCTCTGGGATACGCTGGGGATGCTCTCCTTGGAGAAACCCGCAGGTGTTTTTCCCTCCCGTGGCAACGTATTTGCACTTCTGCTCGTTTCTCTGCTCGCTAAGCTGCCGCCAGCAAAGACGGAAACTCCACGCAACAACCCATCACCAACTGGGAAGCTGAATTCCCTCCAAACGCAAAGTTGGGCAAAATGAAGAAAACAAAACCCTACTGAGAGCAGCACAGAGCCCAAGATGGCTCAAACTTGGCTCCCAGAACAGCATGGAATTAACCCTGATGGGCCCCGTCACCGGAATACATGACATACCCGTCTGCTTGTCCTCTGCCAGTGTCCGGGCCGGAGCTGCGAAGAAACCGGTGCCCTAATTATACGGATGCACAAAATGTACTCGCAGCACGGGGGCTTTTTGAAGAGCAGCTTTGCATAACACTCAAAAATAAAATCACTTGTGGAAAGTGAGCAGCGAGGACGAGGAAAGAAACGCGGTTTAGTTGAACACACGTCAAGCCCAAACTCTCCGAGCTCGCACGCAGGAAGGGACCTTCGGGATTTCGCATTTTCCTAAAATAAGCCTTGCCGCGGAGCGACCGCGTTCACCGGGAGCTCGTTCCTCAGAGCTAGCTCAAGCAAAGGGAGGGAAAGCTGCATTTGTTTTCCATGAAAACACACCTCTGAGGATGATTTCACAGGGACACACACCTAGAGCCCCTTCCTGATGTACAGTTAAACTGGAGGTTTCCTTCGGACCGACGACTTTGAGCGCCATTTGTGCCTCGAACCAGGTTTGATTTAATCCTTGCCATTAGGAATGCAGAATAATTTCAGGTTATTTTTGGACAGAAAATTAAGATTCCCAAAGCCATTTTATGTTAGAGAAAACTTTCAAAGCTCTTGCTTAACCCACGGCACCTACAAGAGCTTCCCAGGTAGCGCAGAAGAGAACGAACTCGCACCAAAACATTCCTGGTTTTGCGTCAGATTCCACACAGATTCTCTCCGATTTGCACTTTCCTTCCAGAAATCACTTCAACAACTCTCTCTTCTCCCTGCATTTTGATCTTTTCTCTCCCTAACCCCATTCTGCAGGTGGGGTTCAGCGGTGTTCAGTGCTCCTCCTGCACAGCCCCCTTCACCCCAATTCCTCACACCCCGCAGACAACCAGACAATTTCCCCAGGCCCTGAAGACTAAAATCCCGTGCGTTTCCAGTGGCACCGCGCTCTCCACGTGAAAACAGCTCCCGTTTAAAACGCCCGGCTCGGAGCTCCCACCTCTTGCCATATAACGAAGGTCCCGAGCACTCGCACCAACAAATAAATAAATCCTCGCGCTGCTTTCCGAGGGAAATGCAAAGCTGGAAATTGCAACCCATCCGTTGAGAGGTAATGCTGTCTCAATAGTCATTTCGGAAAAAAAAAACAAAAAAGAAAGAAAAAACAAAAGAAAAAAAAAAGATAAAGGAAAGAAAAAACAAACAGGACTAAAAATACAGCTGAACTCAGATGACCCTGGTGCACTTCAGCAAGGCACCGATGAACTATGCTCCCCAAGCGCAGCTTTTGCAAGGTAACAGCCTTGGGTCACTCTCCGGAAACACGTGGAAGAGAAAAACAGCCGGACACCTGAGCGGAGTCACCCGGGACGCGGTGTTTGTGTGGGGGACGAGGCCGGCGCGTTGCTTTAAAAGCCAAGGAGTTTGCACGGGGCAAAGGCGGCGTTTCCAAAACACGCGCTGCTATAAATAAAAACCTGTGTCCCACCGCGTCCCCGTCGGCTCCTTGGGCACAGGATCTGCCCGCTCCTTTGGGATTTCCCTCCAGAGGGAAGCCCAAACTTCCCACAGACGATGAGTGGGGGTCTTTTCTTCCAATTCCTGCAGCACGGCCCGCCTCACATCCACCACCAAGCTCAATGGCACCGCTGGGAAGCAAGTCCCTCAAGCGAGCTGCTCTGCGGTGACAGCGCCGCAGCACTAGTTTTATCCCAACTCCTAAATAAACCACGCGTTGGCATTAAAAAACATCACGAGTCAGGCAAAAACACCGGGCGCCGCGTGCATCCCTGCACGGCCCGGCCGAGCTTTCACTTGACCCAAACAAACCCGCAACGTCAACGGTCTCATGATCCGAGCGATGCCTCTGCGGCCGCGGCAGGAATGATTCTGGCCGGAAGCTCACGAAAACAATGGAGCTAAAATGATGCTAAATAAAAGCACTCGGTTTTCCCACCTCCAAAACGAAAGTGGGAGCGCAGAGACGCCAGCGCGCGGGGAGCAGCTCCAGGCACACGCATGGCACAGCCGGACAAAATACCCGCTTCCATTTTAAAAACGGAGAGCCGTAAGTGCCGAGAAAACAGCAAAATCCGCTCTCCGAGGGCGCACGCAGCCCCAGCGAGCAAGACACGGAGCAGGTCCCGGCGCGGCCGGGCCGGATCGCACTTTCCGCTTCCCCAAAACTTCCAGGGTGGAAAAAAAGTCCGGTTTTGATCCGGGAAATGCCGCCTGGGAACAAAACACACACACGTCCCGCTCGCCGCCTCACTTTCCTGCTGAGCCCTGCAGGATTCGCCGCCCGGCGCGGGGCCTAGTCGGCACCAGCGGAGACCTGTGCGAAAAAACACATTTCGCAGCAAAACGCAGCCCCCTTCTCAGCCTCTCTTTGTATATGTGCTTTTTGGGGGGGCCGGCGGTGGGATTTCCAGAGGAAACCTCCTCCACGGCGTGCGGGGCCTTGCGGAGGAAGCCGCTCGCTGGGGCGGCCCCCCTGCGATTTATTTCCATGGGCCGGGCAGGAGGCGAAAAATCATAATAAACCACACAGGAAAAGACAAAAAAAAAAAAAAAACAGCAGCAGCACCGGCCGGCTTTTAAATCCGCCTCATTTAAATATATATATATATAAAAATAAATAACAAATAAATACAAAACCGAGCAAACCCAACCCAAACAAAACCCAAGCACTTACCTGGCTAGGAAGGAGGAGTGGAGACAAAAATAAAAGCGATTTAAAGTTTCCCCTTGGGGGTCACTGCTGGTTTTGGGGGGGTTCCTAGGGGAAGGGTCCTTGCCATGGAGAGGAGGGTTTCCAGGGGACCCCAGCAGGTGCAACCCTTCCCCCTTCGCCAAAAAAAAATGTGTTTTAAGGGGGGCACGAAAAGGAGCTTCCCACCCCCGACTAATTGGTGTCCCCCGCCGCTCGCTGTGGGGAAGGGGGTGCCCCCCCGCCCCCAAATCCCCCCTTGCGCCCCCGGGCCAAAGGATACGGCTGGGGCGGCTGGGCCGGCAGGGCCCTGATGTTGGGGTGAGGCGGAGGCGCCGCCGCCGCGTGAGGGGGAGCCGGGGGGGGAGGCGGCCCCGCCGCCGCCGCCGCGCTGCCGGCTCCGGTCCCCGCCGCCGCCGCCGCGCTGCCGGGCTTGAGAGGCGCCTTCTGCGGTAAACTCATGGCCAAGCGGAGCCACCACCCCCCGGCGGGGAGCGGCGCCGGGGCCGGGGGCGAGGCGGGCCGCGCGAGCGGCGGGCCCGGGCAGCGCGGCGGGCCGGCACCGGCCGCCGGTCTCCGTGACAACGCGCCTGCCTCCCGGAGGGCTCGCGCCGGGGAGGGGACGGGCGAGGGGCCGGCGGGGAGGGGAGGGGGGGAGGCGGCGGCTCAGGCCGCGCTGCTCATGAGGCGGCGGCGGCGGCAGGGGGGGGTCTCGGTCGCCCTCGCCGGCGGCAGCGGCGCCCGTCGCGGTGGCGGCTCTCGGGCGATGCCGGCGGATTTTCCTCACTGGAGTAGCGGAGCATCAAACATGGCGCTGCGGCCGCCTCCAGCAGTCCGGCAGGACGGACGCTCGGGCGCCTTCGGGCCGCTCCGGAGCCGCTCGGCCCACCGGCGCTCGGCAACCTTCGGCTCTTTCCGGAGCTGCTCGCCCCGGAGCCGCTCTCGGGAAACTTCGGCTCCTTCCGGACGCCTTCGCGGCCGCGCGCTCTCTCCGCCCTCACCCGCCGCCTCGCGTGACCCCCAAGCGAGCGCTCGGGAAACTTCGGCTCGCACCGGAGACCGGCGCGCGAAGGCGCTCGGGAATCTTCGGAAAGGCTCGATTTCCCTTCCACCCGCCCGGTGTCGGGGGTGGAGGTAAGGGGGTGCGCTCGGGTATTTCCGGAACCGCTCGGACGTGGCCGCTTCGGGCATTTCCGGAAAGGCTTCGGTAGCACTCGGCTGCTGGGCGGGAACAGGGGGCCCGGAGGGGACACAGGGAACGGGGCACCCGAGCGGGGGTTGTCACCTGTCCCCAAGGGAAGACGGGGTGTTGAGGGGACAGCCAGCCCCAAGGGGACACCCGGGGTGATACATGGCCTTGAGGAGCCACCTAGCCCTGCGGGGAGACATGGCCGTGAGGAGACACACAGCCCTGAAGTGACCCCCGGCCCTGAAGCAATGAGACCCACAGCACCAAGCCTGGGGTGCCAGGGCTGCCCCCGTGTCCCCAACCCCCACACCCCTCACTTGTCGCCCTTTGTCACCGCCACCTCTCCAAGCACAGGCCCTACAACATGGGACAACTTGGCCAATCACGAGCCTGCAGCTTAGGCAACCCCCAGCCACCCAGCACTGAGAAACAGCAGTTTCCAGGGAATAAATAAATAAATAAAATAAAAATAAAGCAAAACCATCCCGCTCGGAGCCTTCTCCTGCATGCCAGGCCCCGCTCCGGGATTTCCTCGGCTCCACTGCCCTCTGCGGGCTCCTGGCAGCCACAGCTGCATCCCGCTGCCCGGGAAGCGGAGGCCCCTGGCCCCTTCCACCTCTTCCTTCGCATTCCCAGCTTGTTTTTCCCCCCAAAAAAGCTCCCTTGCTGCTCCCAGCCGCCCTTTATGGCAGGGCCAGTCTCCTCCATAGGGACCACACAGGGGCAAGACAGACGGACACACGGACACACGCGGCTCTGGCCCGCAGCAAAAACACCTCGGCACCAGCCTCGGTCCAGTAGAAAGGATTTATTTCAATTACAAGGAGCCTCACACTGAAAGATGAAAAAATAGTTACAAAAAAGTCCCCTCCCCCCTTCCATCTCTGCTTTTACATATAAATATTTAAAAAAAAAAAAACCCTCAGCGCCACCACCAAGCAGTGGTTTCTTCCCCAAAAAAACTGCAGGAAGAGCATTAAAGCCCCCCGGGAAGCCCCTTGCCCGCGGAGGGGACAGCGGTCGCTCTCTCCCCCCATTTGGGGCTTGCAGCTCTTGTGGGCAAAGGGGTTTTGCCAAGAAATAAAAATTCAAATTAAAAAAATATATAAAGAAAGGAGTCTGCCAGGGAAGCGGGCACGGAGCGGGAGCGCTCTTTGGCACATCGGCCTCTTCCCTTTGCCTTCGGAAATTAAAGCTAAGCCGTGCTCCGAGCCAGCCGGCACCCGGCCCCGCTTTCCCCATCAGCGGCTTCCCAGGACGGTCCTCCGGGAAAAACGGGGCTGCGGGGGCTGCATCCGGGGCTTCCCGTGGCGGAGGCCGCGGCTCTTAGAAAAAATAAAGTAATAAATATACTAATCCTTTGTATTTTTTTTTTAAAAAAACAACTTTTAAAATGTGTTGTCCCTGAACTCTTCCAGTGTATTCCACAATGCTAGAAAAATATTTCCCTCCCCCCCTGCTTTGCAAAAAAAAAAATATATTTCGAGATGCTTTCGATGCTTTCCAGCCCCGCTGCCTTTGCTGCGCGGGCGCCTGGTCACGTTGGAACAGGAAAAATAATATACAGAAAAATATAGCTCAGAGTCACTCCGGGAGCGAGGAGAGGGCGTTTCACAGTGGGTCGAGCCGCGGGCGGCTCGTTGCACGGAGAAGTGGTTTTGAGCCTCGGGGAAGGCCGGGGGCGCGCGGGGACGGCGGCCCGGGGCGCGCGCCCGTCACCAGACCTCGCACTTCTTGGGGGGGTTCATGGGGGAGCCGGGCGGGCAGGCGAAGTGCTGGGCGAACTCGCGCGAGTTGGAGACGGTGCCGATGACGCGGTAGCGCGAGGGGCTGTGCGGGTCGGTGATGAGCCCCTCGTGCGAGCTCTCGGGCGTGCGCACGGAGCACCACACCTGCGGCACGCGGGACAGGGGCGGCTCGAGCTCCCGCTGGACCGGGAGCCTCCGCCACCGCCCGAGATCCCCCCCGAGGAACCATCGCTGCTGCCCGTCTTGAGCATGAGCCACCAGCGTCACCCGGTTCACCCGTGAGCCACCACCACCACCCAGCTTGCTCATGGGGAGCCACCACTGATACCCCTATCGCCCATAAGTCAACATCACTACCATCCAACTCAACCAAGAGTCACCAAGCCACCACCCAGCTCACCCATGAGTCACCAAACCACCACCACCACCCAGCTCGCCCGTTAGGAGCCACCACTGATACTCATCTGGCCCATAAGTCAACACCACTACCATCCAATTCGCCCTTGAGTCACCAAACCACCACCCAGCTCGCCCATGAGCCACCCACCACCACCACCACCACCCAGCTCGCCCGTTAGGAGCCACCACTGATACCCATCTTGTCCACATGCCACCACCACCATTACCCAGCTCACCCACGAGCCACTGCCACCAGCACCCAAGTACACGCTGAGCCACCCACCAACTACTACCACCCAAGCTTGACCATGAGCTGCTCCTCACCACCCACCAGCTCACCCACAAGCTACCACCAGCCACCAAATGGCATCTTTGGAGGCATCCAACATCTCACTCTCTCTCCCAAGGAAACCCCTTCCACCCACGTCCCACCTTGGCATCACGGCAACCCACCTGCGCGAAGCCCACGAAGAAGAGCTGGTGGTTGGTGAGGCCAAGGGTGGGGAGCGTTTCCTCCTCGCCGTTCTTTTTCAGCCAGTTTTGGTAGGCCTGGAGGACGGGCAGCAGAGCGGCGTCAGGGCCACCACGCGCCACCCCATGCCACAGCACCCCAGCCCGCCGTCCTACCCGGTAAGCAGCTTTGAGGCCCCCGTTGTCGGCGATGTTCTCGCCCAGCGTGTGCTTGCCGTTGACGGCCTCGCCGTTGACCGTGTAGTTGCTGTACTGCTCCACCATGCACTCCGTCTGCCGCTTGAAGGCCTCCACCGAGGAGTTCTTCCACCACGGCCGCAGGTTCCCGTCCTTGTCATATTCCCGACCTACGAGGAGCGAGACCATTGGCAAAGAGCCGGTGACCAGCTCCTCCACCACCACCGTAGCCAACCGTCCTGGTCTTACCTTGGTCATCGAAGGCATGTGTGAGTTCGTGGCCCACCACCACGCCAATGCCACCGAAGTTCAGTGACCTGCAAGAGGGTGACGCTGGCTTCAGAGCTCCAAAGTGAAGCCCGCAGTCACACCCGCATGGGGAAAGCGTCACCCTGCCGGGCTCGGAACGGGAGGACGTTTGGGAATTGAACTTTCCCAGCCCGGCTCTTCTCCCGCAGCGTCGCCGGGCTCTTACTTGGGAGAGGCGCGGGTGTAAAAGGGGGCCTGGAGGATCCCGGCGGGGAAGACGATCTCGTTCTTGGTGGGCGAGTAGTACGCGTTGACCGTGGGCGGCGTCATGCTCCACCTGCGGGCACACGAGGAGCCGGGTTGGCGCTGGCTCTCCCTGCGCGACGGCAGCTCCACGGAAAGCTGCTCTCCCACAGTGTAACTGCCTCTCCCAAACAATCCCAGGGGCTGGAAACCATCGGGGGGGACTTGCCCCACGTGGCCAAATCACAGCCCTCCACCAAGAAGACTTTGAGATGTTCCCGCTGGCCACCAAGGGGAGGTGGCTCTGTGGTGACGGGGACTTACTGGTCCCGGTTGGGCGGTTTCCGGAGCTGGTCAGCGGTGACCCTGGCCGAGAAGTTGTAGAACTGCATGACGTTCTCGAAGTAGAGGTCGGGCACGGCCTCGTACTGCAAGGGAGAGCAGAGCGGCGGTGACCGCGGGCACGGCAGGGCGGTGGGGACATCTCGGCCCGCGTCCCGCAGAGCGGCTCACGTCGTTGAACACTTTATCCAGCTCCTTGGGGTCCATGATGAACTTGGGGTAGCCGATCATGTTGTAGATGGCGTCTGCCTGGAGGGGAACATGGAGCAGCCTTTGGCAGAGCGCAGGGTGGGACGGGACCAGCGCCCGGCTCCGCCGCCATCCCTCACCTTCTCCTTGGCCGATCTCCTGGTCTCCTCGTCCATCCACTGCAGCGTCTCCAGGCTCTCCTCGAAGGCCGTCTTGATCTCAGCGATCATCTCCTCTGCCTGGGCGAAAGCCGTGTCAGAAGCGGGGAGTCCCCAGACCCCCTCCTGCGGGGACGCGTCTGGGGCACCCACCACTTGTTTGCTGTCCTCGGCAAAGGTGGCCTTGACGAACATGGCCCCCAGGGCGAAGCCCAGGTTGTTGTCCGTGTCGCTGATGCAGAACTTCCAGCGCGGGAGGCAAGTCTGTGTGGGGCCAGAAACCCGCCGTGAGCCCCGGGAAGATGCAGGTTTTGGTGGGACCCCAAAACCTTCCCATGCACCATGGTGGGGACTTTGCAAGAGCGCCAAGAGGGATGAAGCCTCACGGCTGAGCTTAAAATATATGTGTGCATAACACAGGTCGGGGCGCTGGTGGCACTCACCTTCTTCGTCCCGTACATCACCTCCATGAACTTCTCCTCGGCGTCCTGGAAGCGCTGGTCGAGGAAGGGGCTGGTTTTCCGCACCAGGTTCCAGATCATGTAGTTGTGGAGGAGGCTGCGGCGCAGGGGCGGGCGGTGAGCAGCGGGCGCCGGCGGCCGGCGCGCCGCCCGCGGGGCTCCTCACCATTTATCCGTGGCCAGGATGAGGTCGGAGACCTGCTCCAGGTACTCCTTGGCGTAGACCACCACGGGCTCCGACTCGTTGAGCTCCACGGGGTAGAAGACGGTGGCCAGGAAGGGCAGCCAGTCCACGGCCGGCGCCAGCGCCTGTGGAGACGCTCGCGTCGGCCTCTGCTTTGTGGCGCTTTGGCCCCGAGATGGTGGTGGCTCCGAGGAGGCCGCGCGCCTACCTTGAGGTCTCCGGCCGTCATCTTGTGGTAGATGAGCTCCTCGTCGCGGTGCTTCTCCTGCGGGATGGTGATGTTGGCCAGCGCCGTCTCAAAGTCCAGGATCTGCTGCATCTGCTGCCGCGTGGAGGCCTCGTCGGTGCCGCCCAGGAAGGTGGCCAGCTCCACCATGTAGTCCAGGTACCCGGCAAGCACCTGCGCGGTGCCGGGGAGTCAGCGTGGCCGCTGCCATCCCCTGACCTCCAAAAAACATTGGAAAAAGACCCATTCCTGGGAAGCCGCGCGGCAGCGCCCTCACCTTCTCGTTCTCCGTCCTGTTCAGGTAGTAGTCGCGGGATGGCAGCCCCAAGCCCGACTGGTCGACCTGCGGAGGGGACAGGGACGGGGCCGCTCAGCGGCCGCCCCGGCACACGGCACCGCGCCGAGCCGCCCCGCGGGCCCCACCTGGATGACGTTGCTGTTGGAGTTCTTGGAGTCGGCGCTGACGTAGACGGAGAAGAAGGGCGACGTGCGGTAGTGTGCCGTCACCTCCCGCAGCGTCGCGTTGAAGTCCCCGCCGGACCAGGCGCCCGTCACGTTCCAGCCGCCGAGCTGCGGCGGGAACCGCCATCAGGCTCCCGGAGACCCGGAGCTTCCCGGCGCGCCCGTGGCCGGCAGGAGAGGGGGACGCACCTTGCGGATGAGCTCGGCGAGCGGCGCGGCGCGCAGCTCCTCGATCTTGCTCTCGTTCATGCACGCGCGGTAGTAGCGCTGCGCCTTGCGCTCCGCCTCGCTCGACACGTTGGCCGTGGCATTCTCTGCGCGAGGCGCCCGGCTCGGAGCGGCGCCCGCAGCCCCGGCGCCCGCCCTCCCTCCGTCCCTCCCGCCGGCGCCTCCGGAGAAGCGAGATAAGGGAAGCAAAACAAGGCGCGCTTCCTCCCCGCTCGCTCTTCCTGCAGCTCCCAGGTCCGAGCGAAGCTCACGGGAGCCCTCGAGTCTGGCCTTGCATCCCCAGAGGGCAATTTTCCTGCAGTTCAGGGAACCCCCGATCCCTCCGTCCCATCCTTGCATTCCCAGGAGATTTTCCTGCGGTCCAGGGGATCTGCAATCCTTCTACCCCTCCTTGCATCCCCAAAAGGAGCTTTTCCCACAGTCCAGAGGACTCCTGAACCCTCAGCCCCTTCCTTGCATCCCCAGAGGGAGATTTTCCTGTGATCCAAGGAACACCCAGTCTCTCGATCCCATCCTTGCATCCCCAGAGAGCGACTTTCCCGTGCCCCGGAGCCCCCGATCCGCGTGGCCCGCGCTCTCTGGCGCCGCTCACCCAGCAGGTGCTTCATAACGGCCTGGTTGTGCTCCCAGAGGTTGTTGAAGGTGCCCCAGCGCGAGTGGCCGTCGGGCAGCGGGTTGCTCCGGATCCAACCTCCGCAGGCGTAGCCGAAGAAATCCTCACACGGATCCACGGCCCGGTCCAGCGAGCTCAGGATGGCGCTGGTGACCGACACGCACGCTTCCGACAGGCACACGGCCGGCGGCCCTGCGGGCGGCACGGCGGCCCCAGCTCCGTGTCATCCATCCATCCGTGCATCCATCCGTGCATCCCAGCATCCATCCACGCATCCGCGCGGTGCCGGACTTACGGGCTCGGTACTGGAAGACGATGCCGAGCAGGCAGGCGGCCAGCACGGCGGCCAGCGCCGCCACCAGCACCACCAGCTGCTTTTCCAGGCGCGTGCGCTCCGACCAGCAGCCCGCGCCGCTCCGCGGGCTTCGGAAGTTCACCTGCAGCGGGAGCAGGGGCAGGAATTAGGGATAAAAAGAGGCTTTTTCCCCATTGGGAATCCCCCCGGTGTGCTCCCATGCCAGGGAGATGGCAGCGACACAGCTGCCAGCGGCACACTTGCCGCAAGGATCCATCCCAGCCCGATCCAGGCTGGGAGGGAGGCCAGGGATCCCGCCAGGAAGGGCGGCACAATGGGAGGAAACGTGGAGCTGCCGCCCGCTCGGAAAAGCGTGGACCTGCCGAAAGCCGGCCCGAATGGAGATGCTTAAAGAGCTGGCGGGAGAGCCGGTTCGGCTCCCTGATCCGGCAGGAATCGGGAAAAGCAGGAGCGCTCCCAGTGTACTCAGATTTCCCCAAAATTAAGCCCCATTGGGAGCAAAGGGGGGGGCTGGATTTGGGGGCAGCAAAAGCCCTTCCCAAGCTCCCAGCATCGCTGCCGCTCCGGAGGGCTGGATGCTGCGGTGCGAGGCCGGCTTTCCCGCTGCTTTCAAAGCGGCTTCCCCACCGCGCGGGCGGCAGCGCGCCCGGTTTAGCCTAATCCCACCTTTATGCCGGGACAAAGCTCCCGGCGGAGCCGTAATTGCTCGGAAAAGGCCCCCGACGGCACAGACTCGCTGGCCCGGGATCCCCCTCGGATTTGGGGAGATTTCGCAGCCCCGGGAGCAAAGGGCAGCGCGGGGACCTGCCGGCGCCATCCGGAGAGGACTTTGCCCCCGGAGCGCCGCGGCTCCTGCGGGAAACCCTGCTCCGATCCCGGGCGCGGGTCCCACCTGGAAGCCGTTGGGGTATCCGTCACCGTCGGCCTCCAGGGGCTCCTCGTCGTCCAGCGTCGCGCGCTTGTAGGTCGACATCTGCAAGGCGAGCGCGGCGCTCAGCGTCCCCGGGGCGAGGAAGAGGAGGAGGAAGGCGACACGTGTCCCCGGCGCGTCGGGAAGCCGCGGGCTCCCCCGGGGCCGGCGCGGGAAGGGCCGTCCTGCCCTCGGCGCTTCCTCCCGGCACTACCCGCTCGCTCGCGCAGCCGCCCGCCGCGGCCCCCCGGGGCTCATTCCCAGCGGGAAAACCGAGGGAAAAGCGAGGCCGGGAGGGCGGCTCGCGGTGCCGCCGAGGCCGCTCCAAGTCCCGACGGCGCCGGGGCTCAGCCCGGGGGCGAACAATAGGCCCCAGAGGTGGGAACTTCCCGCGGCGCTCCGGCCGGGATAACGCCGCCTCCGGACACGTTAACCTCTTCCACGCCGCCTCCCGCGCGGCGCTGCGGGAACGGCGGGATGTGCGGGAGCTTCTCCCTGTTTTTCCGCGATGGAGCCGCCGCCGCCGGGCCCTGCTTCCAATTAGCCCCGGGCGCTTGCACAACCGCGAGGAAAACAGGCGGGACGGGAGGGGACCCGGCGCGGGGGCGGAGGTGGGAAAAGGGCGGAGAAGCTCCCGCGGGAGGGGTTTCCCCCCAAACCTCCTTTTCCTGCCCCCCAAGTCTCCTTTCCCTTCCCCCCCACCTCGCTTTCTCCTGCTTTTTCCACACGCCGGGGCCGAAAGCTGCAGCCCCCGGGTGCAAAATTCCCGCCCCGCAAATCCTCCCCCCTTCTCCCGGCTCCAAATCCACCCCCCTCCTGCTCCAAGCGCAAATTCCCGGAGCTGGGAGCCTGCAGCCAATGCTTTCCTGCGGAAAGGCGCTCTCGGCACTGCCCTCCTCCCCAAAACACCAGCGCTGGGGCGGAAGGTGGGGGGGGAATAAGTAAATAAAGGGGGTGGTCGCTGGCAGCCAGCCCGGGCGCAACCCTATATCAGCCATCAGAGAAGCCCCCGCAGTGCCAGGCGTGGGACAGCCCCGCGGTGAGCAAAAGAAAAGCAGAAATAATCCCTGAACCTCCTGCGCGCGGCCCCGGAGGAAGGAGGAAGTTAAGGACCAGAAAAAAAACACGCATTTTCCCTTTTCCCCTTTTTCCTTCCGCTTTGCCCCAAAACACACCGCCGCGGGCTGCCGGGGTCGGGGGGTGAGAAGGGCATCCTGTAGCACCCACGGGTGCTCGCGCCGTGGGGGAGGCAGCCCCGAGCCATGGCTGGGCCAGTGAGAGCCGCGGCGGTGCTGGCAAACAGGCAGCTTTGGCCGAAATGCCCCCTTTTCACCTCAAAATAGCGATAATAAAAATAATCCCCCAAGATTCACGCTGAGAAGGAGAAAATCCCGACGGGGTGCAGGACCCCCCCTCCCGGTGTTGTTTCCCCCCCCCCCCCTTTCTTCTGGGGGGGTAGAGAAGGGGGTGTCATGGGGGTGAGGGGCCCAGGCGTCCGGGGGGGCCCCTGGCATCCGGGTGGGAGCCGCCAGCCGCCTCCAGGCGCCATTTCGGCCACGGCGGCTCCGGGCGCCACTTTCTCCCCTCCAACCCTGAGGCGCGGGAAAAAAAATACCCAAAAAAACAACGACAACAACAACAAAAAACACTAACATCACTGATTTGGCCTTAAAGCACCCAAACCCCCGCCGGCACCTGCCCCCCACAGCACCCACCCGGCGAGGGTCACTGGGGGGGGGGTGACATTAATTGGAGACCCCGGTACTAACGAGCCAGGGGGGACCAGAGGGGGGACAGGGACACACAGCCCCCATGGGAAAAATCTCAGCGCTGCAACCGAAAAAAAAAAATAAAAAAGGGAGAAAAAGGGCAAAAGGCACCGAGAGGCCACGGTGACCGCGGCGGGGGGGACACGGTGGCCGGTGGGGGGGGGACGCGGCACCCACTCACCATGGTGGCGGCTCCGGTGCCGCCGGCGCCGCGGCCTCCGCAGCGCGGGATGCACCTGGGCCGCGGAAGCCGCTGGGCCCGGCGGAGGGCCGGGCTTGCGCGCTCGCCGCGCTCGCCGCCGCGCTTAACTCTTTCGGGAGGCCGCGTGCCGGGGGTCCCGGAGCGAGCGCGCGCCGCGGTGCCGGGGCAGGCGTGCGAGCAAGGCGCCATGCACGCGTGCGAGCAAGTGCACACGCGTGCGAGCATCCGATTGTGCAAGCGCGCACGCACGCCGTGGTGCGAGTGTGCACATGTTCAAGCATCAAAGCACACAGGCACACGCATGTTCAAGCACACGGTGATACACGTCTTCAAGCTGCCAAACGCACGATAGTGCAAGCGTGCCATCGTGCACACACGCAAGGCGAAGTGCACGCGTCCGTGTAGGTGATTGTGCAAGCGTGCATGCACCCAAGCGCGCCGTGGTGCAAGTGTGCACAAGTTCGAGCACCGTGCGCACATCCAAGCACACACTCGTGCAAGCATGCACATGTGCAAGCTTCCAAGCTCAAGTGTGCACACTCGTGATCATGCAGGTACGCCGCATGCGGGCACCCAAGCACGTGGCCGTGCACTTGTGCAAGCGCCAAGCACTCACTTGTGCCCACAGGCACTCGAGCACAGGACTGTGCAAGCGTGCAGGCGTGCAAGTCCACAGCTGCACATATGCAGGCACGCGGCACCCATGCCTGCAACTGTGTAGGCACCTAAGCGCGCAGCTGTGCACGCATGCAGCGAGCAGCCGATGGTGCAAGAACGCAGCGTGCAAGCGCACGCGAGTGCACACAGCGCCGAGGCTGCACTCACAGCGCCGAGGCTGCACTCGCGGAGCGCGGGGCTGTCCGAGCGAGCCGCACGGTTTGTCCTTTGTCCCCTCCTTTCCCCGGCTCCGGAGTTTTCCCCGCTCCCAGCCAGGATTTTGGGAGCGCGGCCGAGCCGCCTAACGAGCTTTTCATTGAGCTCTTAATTGCCGCTTCCCACGAGCACCTTGGGAAGGAAGGAAGGAAGGAGGGGGGGGGGGTCAGACGCCGGCTGAGCCCGGGCGCGCTCAGCTCACGCGTGGGGCGGCCACGGGGGCGCGCGGGCCGCGCGCGGCGGGTCCCCCGGTGCCCCCAGTGCTCCCAGCTGGACCCGGCAGAGGGCACCAGCAGGCCCGGTTCGGGGCCAGTCCAACCCCCCCGCGCTGCTGGCAAGCGGGTGGGGGGTGGAGGAAGAGGAGGAGGAGGAGGAGAAGGCCGGGGGGGGCGGGGGGATTTAAGGGCTCGCAGGGGCCCCGGCCCCGTCCTCTGCGCCGGGCGCCCACGCGGGACGGTCCCTGGGGACGCGGCCGCGCGCGAAGCCCCCCCTTGTGCCAGGCCCCGCGGTAAGGACCCCCCCCCCCAGCTCCGGGCACCGGGGACCGTCCCCGCCGTGGGGACGGCAGCGGCTCGGCCGGGACACGGGGAGCGACCGGGACAGGGACACGGATGCTCCACGGGGCTCCCAGCGGGATGGGGATGGAGACGGAGGGGCAATGGGGATGGGGCATGCGGTGGGGACAGAGACGAGGCCATGGGGGGCAATGGGGACTTGGGCATGTGGTGGGGACACGGGTGTGGGATGGGGACACGGGTGCGCGTGGGGACACGCGTGTGGGATGCGGAGGTGCAGCGGGGAAGCAGTTGTGCATGGGGACACGGGCGTGCGCTGGGGACACAGGCGTGCGCTGGGGATGTGGCGATGCAGTGGGGACACGGGCACGCGGTGGGGACGTGGAAACTCAAGGGGGACATTGCACTGGAGGTGCAATGGGACCCAGATGTGCAACAGGGAGAGGGACACGCAGCAGGGATGCGGACATGCACCGGGGACACACACTGGGGACAGGGACATGCACCGGGGACAGGGACACTGGGGACAGGGCCACATACCAGGGCCACACACCGAGGCCACAGCCACATACCAGGGCCACACGCGAGGGACAGGGAGGGACACGTCCATGAGCCGCCCGTGCCTCAGTTTCCCCCCACGCCAGCCCGCGATGAAGGCTCTCCTCCTCCTCACCCTCGTGGCCTCGCTGTGCCTGGCCTCGCTGGTACCCGGTAGGTGGCTTTGGGGCCGGGGTGGGGACACGGGGGACCAAGCCGGGGGGGACTTTGCCCCGAGCCCGGCTTTGCAGAGCGCGAGAAGGACCCCGAGTACTGGCGGCGGCAGGCGCAGGCGGCGCTGCGCGATGCCCTGCGCCTGCAGCGCCTCAACACCAACGTGGCCAAGAACCTCATCCTCTTCCTCGGCGACGGTGAGCGCTCGTTTTGGGGAGGGGACGGCCACGCGCGGGGACGAGGGTGACCCACGCGCCGCCCGCAGGCATGGGCGTCTCCACCGTCACGGCCGCGCGCATCCTCAAGGGGCAGCTGCAGCACGGCCAGGGCGAGGAGAGCCAGCTCGAGATGGACAAGTTCCCCTACGTGGCCCTCTCCAAGGTGCGTGTCCCCAAACTGGGTCACCGGCAGCGGGACGAGGCCACCGTGCCAGCGGCCGCCGCTCCTCCTCCTCATCCTCCTGCTCCTCCTCCTCCGTGGGAACGGGGCAGCCCGCGCTTGCAAAAGCGCCGTTCTGCAGTGAGGAAAAAAAAGAAAAAAGCCACTTTGTCCCCTCTGTGTCCCCAGACCTACAACACCAACGCGCAGGTGCCCGACAGCGCGGGCACCGCCACCGCCTACCTGTGCGGCGTCAAGGCCAACGAGGGCACGGTGGGCGTCAGCGCCGGCGTCACCCGCGACCAGTGCAACACGACGCGCGGCCGCGAGGTCACCTCCATCCTGCGCTGGGCTAAGGACGATGGTGAGGTCCCCAAGGGGGGGGGACACGCGCACGGCGCTTTCCCGCAGCCCTTTGGCCCCGGGCAAAGGGGATTTGGCAGCGCGGGGACGGGCGCCGCGCCACCAAACGCGTTCCCCGGCGCGCACGCGCTTGGCCGCGTGGAGGGTGTTTTTGCACCCAACGGCGCGTGTCTGTCGGGTCAGGCAAGTCGGTGGGCATCGTCACCACCACGCGGGTGACCCACGCGACGCCCAGCGCCGCCTACGCCCACTCGGCCAATCGCGACTGGCACTCGGACGGCGAGATGCCCCCGGACGCGCTGCAGGGCGGCTGCAGGGACATCGCGCGGCAGCTCGTGGAGAACATCCCCGACATCGAGGTACGGCCCCCGTGGGTCCCCATGGTGCTGCGGCCGTGGGGACGGTGCCACCAGTGCATGTGGGGTCTGGACCGTGGGGAGATGTGGGGCTGGCCAGGACCCAGGTCAGGGGTGGATATAGGATGGGAACCCCAGGGATGAGGGCAGGGAGCAGCGAGGGATGTGGGGCTGGGATCGGAGAGGAGTGTGGGGCCAGGAACCCCAGGAGAGGAGAGCTGGGACCTCGAGAACATGTGGGGATGGGACCTCCCAGAGTTTAGGACCAGGAACCTGGGTGTGGGGATGGGCCCTCCTAGAGATGAAGGATGGGACCTCCAGGAGATGTGGAGCTGGGACCTTCAAGAGACGAAGGATGGGACCTCCAAGAGATGTGGGGCTGGGACCTCCAAGAGATGAAGGATGGGACCTCCAGAACATGTGGGAGCAGGAACCTCAGTGGATGTGGGGCTGAAACCTCCAGGAGATGAGGGATGGGACCTCCAGAACATGTTGGGCCAAGACCTCCAGAAAATGTGGGGCCAGGACCTCCAGAAGTTTGGGGCCAGGAATCTGGATGTGGGGCTGGGCCCTCCTGAATATGTGGGGCTGGGACCATGAACCTCAGTGGATGTGGGGCCGGGCCCCCCAGGAGATGTGGGCTTGGGAACTCCAGTGGATGCGGGGCTGGGAGCAGCAGCGGGAATGGGGCCGGGACCCCCAGGAGACACAAATCCGGACTCCCCACAAACCGCCGTGCCAGGCGGGACCCGCCGCCCCTCCGCGCGCTTGGGCTCCCCGTGGGGCTGCCCCCCCGGCCAAAATCTGGCCCTGTAAATAAATACACTTCTGTCCTTCAAAATAGCCCCGGAGAGGCCAACAGCGAAGCCTGTTATTTAGCCGGTTAATCGCCTGGTCGCCTGTTTTTTTTCCCTTTAATATAATTTTAACTTCGTCCCAGGCTGGAAATAATTATATAGCGGGGAAGAGGGATTTTTTTTCCCCCCCTTTTTTTTTTTCCCTTACCCTTAATAATTTTGGCCTTGCTGTTTTGCAGAATTCACCTTCTGCGAGGAGCAGAGGGAAAAAAAAAGGAGGGGAGGGGAAAAAAATCTCTGCCGGGTTGCTATAAATACGGGCGGCCGCGGCGCTCCAAAGCAAACAGCGCGCGCCGCGGGACGGGGCTCCGCGGCGGCGGCGGCGGCAGGCGGGGACCCCGGCGCGGAGCATCCCTCATTCCGGGATATTTTGGTGCCGGGTGGTGGCCAGGGAGGGGCCTGGTTGCCGGCCGAGGGGACATTCCCGGGGTTTTTGCGGCCCGCAGGTGATCCTGGGCGGCGGGCGCAAGTACATGTTCCCCAAGAACGCCAGCGACGTGGAGTACCCCGGCGAGGACAAGCACCGCGGCACCCGCCTCGACCGCCGCGACCTGGTGCGCGCCTGGCACGAGAGCAAGGCCCCCGGCAAGGTAGCGGCGCGCGGGGCCGGCGGCGGCGCGGGGGACGCGGCGGCGCCCCGTGGCCACCGCGCTGTCCCCAACCCCGCAGGTGGCCCGTTACGTGTGGCACCGGCGGGAGCTGCTGGCGCTCAACGTGAGCCAGGTCGACTTCTTGCTGGGTGAGCGGCGCCGGGGACGGGCGGGCGGCACCGGGCTGGGGGGCTCGGGGACACGTGGCCAGCGCCGTCCGTCCCCGTAGGTCTCTTCGAGCCCGGTGACATGGTCTACGAGCTGGACCGCAACAACGAGACGGACCCGTCGCTCAGCGAGATGGTGGCCGTGGCCATCCGCATGCTGCAGAAAAACCCCCGGGGCTTCTTCCTCCTGGTGGAAGGTGGGTGCGAGAGCGGCGGGGGCGGCGGGTGGCGCCGCGGGCGGTGACGCCACGGGCGGTGACGCCGGGCGGCTCCGCAGGCGGCCGCATCGACCACGGGCACCACGAGGGCAAGGCCAAGCAGGCGCTGCACGAGGCGGTGGAGCTGGACCGCGCCGTGGGGCTGGCCGGGCGCCTCACGTCGCCGCGCGACACCCTCACGCTCGTCACCGCCGACCACTCGCACGTGTTCACCTTCGGCGGCTACACCCCCCGCGGCAACCCCATCTTCGGTGAGGGGCGCACGGGGCGCGTGGGGCGCGCGTGGGGCGCGTGGCGATGCTGAGCGCGCCCCGCCGCAGGCCTGGCGCCCATGCAGAGCGACGTGGACCGCAAGCCCTTCACCGCCATCCTCTACGGCAACGGCCCCGGCTACAAGATGGTGGCGGGCGAGCGCGAGAACGTCTCCACCGTGGATTTCGGTGAGCGACCCCCGTGTTGTCCCCGCGGGGCGGCCCGGGGCCGAGCGGGGCCGCTCACGGCGCCGTCCCCGGGCAGCCCACGCCAACTACCAGGCGCAGGCGGCGGTGCCGCTGCGGCAGGAGACGCACGGCGGCGAGGACGTGGCCGTCTTCGCCAAGGGCCCCATGGCGCACTTGCTGCACGGCGTCCGCGAGCAGAACTACATCCCGCACGCCATGGCCTACGCCGCCTGCATCGGCGCCAACCGCGAGCACTGCAGCGCCGCGGCGCGCGCCGGAGCCGCCGCCGTTGCCGCCCCGCGCCTCCCCGCCGCCCTGGGCGCGCTCACGGCGCTGCTGCTGCTGCTGCGGGGCTGAGCGCGCGGCCCGGCTCTGTAAATACACTCGGCCTCCCCTAGCACGAGCCTCGCTGCGGCCCCAACGAAATGCAGGGGGGGAAAAAACGGAGGAAAATATTCCCAAAACGGTCCCCCACCGCGCGCTGGCCCCGTGGAGGGGAGCGCAAGCGCGCGCGGCCTCCGCCTGCACCGATGCTGCGGGGGACGGATGCGGCCCCGCGCGCTCCTGCTGCTCCCGGCGCTCCCTGTGCACGGAGCGGCGGGCCCCCCCGGGCTGCATGTGCAGGGCTTCGCGCGTGCAAACACCCCCGTGCACCCGCGCGTGCAAACACCCCACGTAGCAGCGCGTGCAAACACCCCCGTGCACCTGCATGTGCAAACACCCCCCCCCCATGCACCCGCGCGTGCAAACACCCCCCATGCACAAACACCCCTGTGCGCCCGCGCGTGCAAACACCCCACGTACTCGAGCGTGCAAACACTCCCCGTGCACCTGCGTGTGCAAATACCCTCCCGCGCACCCGCGTATGCAAACACCCCCTGTGCACCCGCGTGTGCAAACACCCCACGTACTCGCGTGTGCAAACACCCCCGTGCGCCCGTGTATGCAAACACCCCCTGTGCACCCGCGTGTGCAAACACCCCCCATGCACAAACACCCCTGTGCGCCCGCGCGTGCAAACACCCCCCAAGTGTGCAAACACCCCCCCGTGCCGCGGGCCTGGCCCCCCAGCTCGCAGCGAGCCCCGCGCCCGCACACGGCTCCCTCCTTGCAAACCCTCCCCGGCGCCCGCAGCCGCTTCCCCTGCTCTGTCCCGGCTGCGGAAAGGGGCTGGCGAAGCCCTTTTCGGCGGCGCCGGGCGGGCGCGCTCCGGGCTCGCTCTCCTCGTTCCCGGCGTTCCCGCGCTCCCCATCCCGCGCTCGTCCTCGTGCCCCGGCCTTCCCGGCAAGGGACCCTCCCTCCTCCGCCTCCTCCGCCCGGGGCCGCCACCGCCGGCCGCATCGCGGCGTCCCCAGGGCGTCCCCAGGGCCACCGACCTGGCGCCGGCAGCCAAACCTCAGCGCCCGCTTTAGCTGCGGCTGCTGGAGCGCAAAGAGAGGGATTGGGGCTTTTCGGGGGGTTTAATTTTATTTTTGGCGGGCCCGGAGCTGCCCGCAGGGAAGGGGGGGCACCCAAGGGTGCCGCCTGCGCCAGCGCCGTATGGTAGCAATAAATAGACCTTTATTTTATACATCGAGCACCGGCAGCGGCAACGCGGCCCCGCCGGGCTGGGAGAACCGGAGCGACCGGGAGGAGGAGGAGGAGGAGGAAGGGCCACGGCGCCCACTTTGGGGGGGAACTGGAGGGTTTTGGTGCTGGCAGGGGAGATTGTCTGGCCGCAGCCGCAGCCCCGGGGACGGGGGGACCCCGGAACGCAGCCGGGGTGCGGGAAGAGCGGGGACCGGCACCGGCGGCGATGGCTTCGTGTCCTGGCGAGGGGGCGGCGCGCGAGCGGGGCGGGGGGGGGCGACCGAAAGGGGGGTCCCGGCCCCCCGGCGAGGAAGACTAGGAGCCCTGTGGGGAGGCCGGGGGTCAGCGGACGGCGCCGCCGCGTCCCCGCGTCCCCCCGCGTCCCCCGCGCTCACCGCGTCCGGCGGCTGCCGCGGCGGCCGCTCCAGCTGGATCTTGATCTCGGGGCAGGCGGGCTCGGGGGGCGGCCGGGGCGAGCGCGAGGTGCCTGCGGGGACAACGGGGGCGGTGAGGGGACCCCGGGTGACACGGGTGTCCCCCCCCGCGCCCCGCGGCGGTACCGGGGGAGCTGCCGCTGCTGGTTGTGCTCAGGCTGTCGTCCAGCCACGTGCTGTAGGCGAAGGCGTCGCGGTGGCGCGGCGGCCCCGCGGGCGAGCGGCGCTCCTGCGGGGAGGGCACGGTGACACGGGCGTCCCCCGGCGTCCCCCGGGTCCCCTCCCGCGGCCACCGCGCACCTCCTCGGCCACCTCCTCGGGCTCCTCGGCCACGCTGCCGAAGCTGCTGGCGCTGGACGACGAGCGGGAGAAATCCCGCGGCAGCTCCGGCTTCTCGGCCCTGCGCGGGGACACCCCGGTGCCCTGTCCCCTGGGCCACCCGGGCCCTGCAGGGCGCTGCCCACCCCGGCCTCGCGGTTCTGCGCCCGCTGTCCCCCTGCTGTCACCTTGTCCCCGCGCTGCTGCCCTGCCTCCCCACTGCCACCCACCCTGTCCCTGCTGCCGCGGCCCTGGTCCGAATGCTGCCTTGTCCCATGATGTCCCTGTGCCACCCCAGCCCACTGATGACGTGCACTGGTGCCACCCTGTCCCTGGACCGCCCTATCCCTACACTCCTATGTCTCCAGGTCACCTGGTGCCATCTGATCCAAGTGCCACCCCATCCCCACAGGACCATATCCCCATGCCACCCTGCCCCTGATGCCACCCCATCCCCATGCCACCCTGTCCCTTTGTCACCCCAGCCGAACACCACCCCATCCCTCAGTGACGGTGCCACTGTGCCACCCTGTCCCTGGACCACCTCATCCCTGCGCTCCTATGTCTCCAAGCCACCTCATCCAAGTGCCACCTCATCCCCGCAGTACCATGTCTCGATGCCACCCGACCCAAGTGCCACCTCATCCCCGCGCCACCAGGTCCCCGCGCCCCAACCTGTTCCTGGCCGTGGGCATCTCGGGCGAGCTCTGCGCGGACGAGGTGTGCGAGGCGGGCGGCGCGGGGGCGCCGGGCGGGCTGTCCCTGGCGGGGGACGCGGCGGGTGGGCAGGGCGGCGGGTGCCCCGTCCCCCCGCGCGCCGGCACCCACCTCTGCTCCTGGACCTCCTGGATGTTCTCGATGCCGATGGCGCTGCTGCGGCGCGAGCCCAGCGGCCCCGGGCGCTTCCGCGTGGGGCTCTTGCCGGGCACCAGCAGGGCCTGGGCGGCGGGGCGGGGGGGACAGCGAGGTCTCAGGGGACACAGGGATGCGCTGGGGGGGACACGGTGGCCCGGGAAGGGGACACGCGGCACCCACCTCCTCCACGGTGCCGATGCCGATGGCGCTGCCGCGACGGCCCCGCCGGCTCCCGGGCACCAGCAGCGACTGCCGAGGCAGCGCCCCGCGCCCGTCAGCGCCGACGGGGGCGCGGGGGGACATCGGGGGACACGGGGGACATCGGGGGACACGGGGGGACGGGGCTTGCCAAAAGAGGGCGGGGCCTGTGCAAGGGGGCGGGGCCGGCGGGCCGGCTCAGCCGCAGGGAGCGGGAACTGGGGGCGGGGCTCCATGCGAAGGGGCGTGGCTCAACGAAGGTGGCGTGGCCCGATGAGGGGCGTGGTTAGTGAGCCGGGGGCGTGGCCAGTCGCCCCCGCAGCAAAGGCTGGAGGGGGCGTGACCCGCCCCCTTAGTGGGCGTGGCCCCGCATCGGGGGGCGTGGCCGTCTCGCCGCGGCCACGCCCCCCGCCCCGATCCCGGCCTCACCTTGAAGGACTCGAAGAAGCTGCCGGTGGCGCCGGCGCCGCCGTTGTCCGCGCGCTCGTCGTCGGGGCCCAGCCCCAGCATGGCCTGGCTGTGCGCGTGCAGCTCCTCGTGCAGCGTCTCCAGCAGCGCCGCCCGCGTCCGCTCCTGCCGCGGCCACCGCGCTCACACCCGCCGCCCCGTCCCCAGGGCCCCCCGCCGGCGCCCCCCGCGCACCTCCAGCTTGGCGAACTTGTCGGCGCGGTAGCACGCGTACTCGGCGTTGATGAGCTTGGCCAGCAGGAACTCCTGGAACTCGGGGCCCTGCGTGGCGAGGGACACCGCGGGTGACATCCCGCCATGTCGCGGTCCTCCGTGCCACCAGCACCACCACTCACCTTCCTGAAGACCGCGGGGTCGGGCAGCGGGGGGCCAAAGAAGGGCACGTCGTCCCGCGCCGTGACGGAGACCTGCGACAACACGGCGGCATCCAGGTGAGGGGTGCCGAGGGGTGCTGGGCGGAGGGGCCCAGGCGTCCGGGCGCGCAGCACCTTGTAGAGGGTGCCCTGCTCGCTGCGCCGCTCCAGCTGCACCACCACGTAGGCGTGCAGGAAGTTGGAGGCGATCATGTCGGGCACGAAGGGGGTGTTCTCGTCCTGGAACACGATGGCCACGATGTCGTTGCCGATGTGGCGCTTGCGCTGCAGCTGCCCGGGCGTTGAGGAGGAGGAGGAGGAAGAAGGGGGTGAGCGCGGGGCGTCGCGGCGTGCGCCGGGTCCCCGCGCCAGCGCCCACCTGCTGCGCATCGCCTTCGGTGTAGGGCAGCTTGGTGGAGACGTGGAACATGATCTCCTTGCCGCGGAAGTGGCAGTAGACCGACTCGCTGCCCGTCTGCCCGTGCGTGACGTCCAGGCCGCCCCGGAACCTGCGGCGGCCGCCCCGGCGCCTCAGCGCGGGGCCGCGGGGCCGCGCGGCCGCGAGGCCGCCCCTCGCTCACCCCTTGAAGTCCTGCAGCTTGACCTTCTGGCCCAGGAAGTCGAGGAACTCCACGAAGGCCGGGCTCTCCTCCGTGGTGCCGAACAGCTCCTCCTCGGAGGTCTGCGGGGCGGCAGCGCCATGGGCACCCGCGTCGCCGCGGCCCCCGAGCCCCTCCGAGCCCCCTTACCTGGCCCAGCTTCTGGTAGATGACGCCGAATTTGAAGTTATTGCTGAGGACGTGCTCGTCGAAGGCCACGATGAGGCGGGAGGCCTGGGGACGGAGGCCGCTTGGCACCTCGCGGCGCCGCCGCCTCCCTCCTCGCGCTGCCCGCGCCGCCGCTCACCTTGGGGTAGAGCACGGGGTAGAAGCGGTCCACGTTGACGTCCTCGCACACCAGCTGCGGACGGAGAGCGCGGTGGGCGGCGCGCACGGCGCGGGGCGCCCGGCAGCGGCGCCGCGCACCCACCTTGGCCATCTGCACCACGTTGGGGAACTCGGCGAGGCAGGAGATGGGCACCACGTCGTGCAGCGTGCGGGAGCGGGTGCTGCGCGGCGGCACGGGCGTCAGCGCGGCGCCGGGGCGCGCGTCCCCCCCGGCACCCGCGGGGTCCCGCTCACCGCAGCAGCAGGTGCAGGTGCTCCTGCTCGTCGTACTTGAGCGAGAAGACGAGGTGCCCCAGGGCGGCGTCCAGTGAGTAGTAGTTGAAGTGCTCCTATGGGGCGGGCAGAGCGCCCGTGGGTGGCTGCTGCGGGGTGGCACCTTCCCACCCCACATGGACCTGGGGACAGCCCTGGGGACCCCCACCGTGCACCCATGCCCATGGGACACCATGTCGGGAGGTTCCCACAGGGCGCCCCTGCCATGGGACACCGGCATCTGCTAACACCCGTTCCCATGGGGCACCCCTGCCATGGGACCCCCATGGCCCCCCAAAAGCCATTCCTCTTGGCCACCCATAGCCATGGCCACCCATGCCTGAAGGCACTTACATCCATGGGCACCCCTGCCCGCAGGCACCCGCAACCACGGGCACCCTCATGTGCAAGCACGGAGCACCCCATACTCCTCAGCACCCATATCTGAGAGCCACGGGGCACCTGTGCCTGTGGGGACCCTCATGCCCATAGGAACCTGTCCCCGCGGCCACCACGTCCCCCGGCGCTCACCTTGCCCAGGAAATGCTTGCGGTAGATCTGGGCCGTGTGGTTGCACTCGAGCTTGGCGCGGGCGCCGGGCAGGGCGCCGGGCACGGGCGTCCCGCCGAGCTGGTGGTTGGTGCCCTCGATCCAGTAGCCGCCGAACTGGGGCAGCAGGATGAGGGGGAAGGGCCCTTCCCGGCCCAGCACCTAGTGCCGGCAGCGCGGGTGGGTGCCGGGGCAGCACCCGGTGGTGCCGCCGCCGGCGCCGCGTCCCCGCGGCCGCTACCTCGTGCACGCTGGGGTAGGGGATGTAGTCCTCCTCCGTCTGCAAGACTCGGCGTCAGGGCGGGCGCCGGCGCCGCGCGGCGCCCCGCGCCCGTGGAGCCCCCTTACCTTGAGGGGCGGCGGGGACGCGTAGCGCGGCTCGGCCATCCTGCCTCGCTGCGGGGCACGGGGCCGCGAGCGCCCGGCGCCCCCCGCCCCGGGGCAAGGCCTTGCCGGGGTCTGGGGGGAGGGACACGTCTAGGTGGCCCGGATGGGCCCCGGGTGGCCCATGGCTCGTCCTGTGGGGAGAGGAGAGGTGGGTGCGCGCAGGTGCATGCATTGGCCTGCCGTTACCCCTGGAGCCTAATGGTGGCATTCACTTGCTGCCATGGAGAGGAGGCCAGAGCTGAGGCAGAGCCTGCAGCCGAGGCCCCATCGTGCCATTACCCCTGGAGCCTAATGGTGGCATTCGCTTGCTGCCACGGAGAGGAGGCCGGAGCGGCTGAGGCTGCCCGAACTCAGCACGCCGATGCCACGTGCGGTGCCGGCCGGTCACCCAGGGCAGGGCCCCGCGCAGCACCATGGACAGCAGCTGGGCTGCGGCGCCCGGCACCGGCACCGGTACCGGCACCGGCCCCGCGCGGGAGCCCCGCGGGGCCCGGGCCCACGCGAGGCCGCGCGCGGGGCCCTGTGCGGAGGCGCCGGGCGGGCGGCGCAGCGGCTCCGTGCGCGGCCGCGACGCGGGCGCCGGGCCCCGGGCAGCCGCGCGGTGGCCACGGGGAACCCGGTGGTGGCCACGGGCCCCCGCGCGGCGCCTGCGGCTCCGAGCGCGCGAGGCCCCCGCGCAAGGTCGGCCTGTCCCTCCCGGCCCCCCCGCGGTGTCCCCGGGACCCCCCGGTGCCGCCGCGGGCCCGGGCTGGGGGCGCGGGGGGGGTGACGGGGCCGCTGGAGCTGCCGGGGGGACACCGGGGGGGGGGCAGGTTGGAGGGGGGCAGGTTGGGGACAGATCCGGGGGGGACGCAGGGGGACAGGGAGGTTATGGGGGGGGGGGGCAGGTTTGGGGCCACCGGGAGGGAAATTGGGGTCAGGTGCGGGGGGGGGGGTGCGACAAGGGGCAGCGAGGGGCGGGGGGGGGGCAGGTCTGGGGACAGGACGGGGGCGGCTGGGGGGGCCGGGGCCGCTGTCGCCGCCCCCGCAGCATCTTCCCCCCCGGCCCCCTGAAGGTCGCGGAGCCGCCGCGGGGCCGGGGCCGGGGGCACCTACCGGAGCCGCGGCCGGAGCGGAGCCGAGCGGAGCCGCCGGGAGCGTCACGTGCGGCGCGGGCGGGCGGGGCGGGGCGGGACCGGGCGGCGGCAACGCGGACCGGGAACCGGGAATGGGAGCGGGAGCGGCCCCCGCCCCGCCCCGGCCCGCCCCGCATCCCGGCGCCTCTCCCGCATCCCGCCCGGAGCGCCCCGGCCCGCACGGTCCCTCCTGCTGGCCGCACAGCCCTCCATCCATCCGTCCGTCCGTCTGTCCGTCCGTCCATCCTTCCCTCCATCCATCCTTCCCTCTCTCCGTTCATCCCTCCATCTGTCTGTCCCTCCATCCCTCTGTCCGTCTGTCCCTACCCCCAGGGACTCGCTGCTCCCTCCTGCCCAGGACGCCCCCACATCCATGGGGAGGGACATCCCACCCCTGCCCCATCCCTCGCACTGGGGGTCCCTCGGTTTCTCCATCCTTCCCTCCATCACTGAGCACCTGGGATGCCCCATCCCTCCATCCATCATCCCAGAGCATCCACGTGTCCCATCCCTGCTCCCCAAGCCCCTGGGATGCCCCATCCCTCCCTGCAGGTCCCTGGGATCCAGGCAGCCTCTCTCCCATAAAACAGGAGCAGCCGGACGGCCCCTTTGCACTTTCACGAGGCTTCCACAGCAACGGTGACAACCTCAGGCTGAGACGGTGACAAACAGGGACAAAACAGGGAGCCCGTTTCCTCCACGGGACGCAGCTTTGCAGCAGCTTCAGCGCAAGGAAGAGACGCTTGTAACAACAACAAATCCCCAAAATAACAGCAAACTGAAAAGAAAAATCCAGGGATTTATGTGAACAAAGCGAGTGCTTCAGTCTGGGAAGAATAAAAGGCCCGTCCAAGTTTCCAACGGATGGAGGAGGTCGGCGCTTTGCTGAATCCATGCTCCAGTTCCACCTTGGGAAAGAAGCCGCTGGATCCGGCCCTTCTGCCGCGGCCCTTGAGGTAGGAGCCGCTTTGGGCCCAAACTCTCCCTTTCCCCGAGCCCTCCTTGCTCCCACTGGTGGGGACAAAAATGGAGAGGGACAAAACAGCAATGGGGAGAGCAAGGAGGACGGAGGGCAGCGCTTTGCCAAGGGATAACCCAACTTTGGCCCCAGGGATTAGCTTAAGAGGAAGACGATCGAGTTTAACAGTCCCAATATTCGTGTATTTACTAATAAATCCCCCCTTCCTGCGCTTGGCAATAGCTGTTTGGCTCCGGCCGTATCCCCACCAAAGCCCAAACTCCATGGAAAGGGTTTTGCTCCGGAAACAAGGTTACGCCTCAAGGTCACGGGAAACAGCTCACTTTATTAGGACGACACCGGGACAGGGCCCTGTCAAGCCTGGAAGTGGTAACACGAGTTCCTGCTACTCCATATTCAAGCAGGAGAGGAAGGGCTCCCTTGGGGGAGCTACAGGAGATGTAAAAAAATAATGAAATAAAAATGAGTGCATTCCTGAAAAACAAGGAGAAAAGAGGGGAAAAAATCTCCTTTCCATGGAAAACGCCACCCAAGGACGACGCTCAACCCCTTTGGTATCCCTGGTCGCAGCAAGGAGCGAGGTGAAGCTCACGCAACCCCTTTCTGGCTCTCGGCACAAGGGATTGGAGGAAGATGTTATCAAAGAGTCATTAAAATTTTCCAAGTCTCTCTCAAAAAAAAAAAAAAAAAAAAAAGAAAAAGAACCCACAGTTCACAGAAAGACCAGGTGATTATTGAAAGATTGTCGTGTTTGGAAGTAAAATGGCAAAAAAAGGCGAGTGGCTGCGAACCGAAACGCGCGGCGAGGAAGGCGGCTCCCGGCGCGGCCGGGGCCTTTCACGGGCAGAGCCCGGCTCACGCTGCTGGGTAGATACATGGCGTTGGAAAGAGCTAGACATTCTCCACAATTAACAATTTCTTTACTTCCATGCTGCTCGGAAAGAGTAATAGTGGATCAAAGACAGGATTATCTGTAAGCAGGTTATGCCTAAAGAGTTACTGGAGAACAGATCAAGATGTTTTTGATCTACTGCATTACAATTCCTTTTTGGACAGACGAGCGTGGTACGAAATCTGAGTCAGGAAACACGCTCGAAACGCCTGCCTGCAACCATGATGCATCTTTACTGCTACTAAAACTTTTTTCCAACCTTACTTTTGCTTTATTAAATATAAAACTCGAAACGTTCTCTCGAAGTCAGGGTGTCCTTCAGTGCAATCTGCTTTGACATAAGGCATTTTGGGGGGCAGTCATTTCAGAATGGGTTTCTGCCTTCTGGAAGAGTCAAGCAACTGTTGGGTCCTGTAGCCACCTTTGTCTTTTAATGCCCTACCATGTCAAACCTCTTCCCTTCTGGTCGCTCCTCTGCCGCCAGCACGTAGAAAAACCATCAGTGTCCGAGTAAACCAGTCCCTAAGGGGATGAGAAGAGAGCACCGAGGGATTACGCGCGGGACGGAACCAAAGGCAACGTGTGTTTGAATAATGGGGAGGAAAACAGGAACTCTCACCTTTAAATCCTTCTTCGGGCATACACACTGCAGCCGGGAGCAGGGGGAAGAGGCATCACGTTAGAAGTCTCCTGACAGTCATTCCCAAAAAGCCCCTTTTCCGGGAGCGCGCGGGAGCGCCGCCGTCTCCGTTCCCTCGCTCCCCAGGCCCGCGAGCGCCCCGGCCCCGCGCGACCCCCTCACCTTGCATCACGTCGTCCATCGCCGCGTAATCCGCGATGGGTTCGTCAGCCTGGAAAACAGAGCGGGCCGGGGGTCACGGGGCTGCCGGGACGCGGCGGGAGAGGAGCTGGGAACGGGGCCCTGGCCCAAACGGCTCCGGGAGCAACGAGGGAGGAGCAGGTGCTGCCGGGATCCCGTCTCCGGAGCAAGTCCCGCTCCAAATAGGAGCACGGAGAGGGTGGCTGCTGTTTCCTGACACCAGCAACACTTCCTAGCCTAAAAACTCCTTAAAAACTCCTACTGTGAGCACTCGTGAGGGCACTCAGACACGCTGGGAGGGAGCACCCCGGTTTAGGGCACTAAGGACACAATTAGCAGCCGAGGGCAGCTAACGAACGCTCCTTAACGAAGCAGCCGCTCCCTGCCCCTGGCAGGGCAGGAGCTCGAGGAGGAGGAAGCGGTCAAGGAGGGTAATCAGCTCTCAGCTTATTGCTCCCAAGCGTGAAGGACAAGCAGCAAGAGCAGCGGGCGGCCACGGCCACCTCGCTCCCACGTTACCTTTAATAAAATGACGGATTCGGGGATGACTCCCAGGCTGCCGAGCGTGGCCGTGTCATCGCTCAGGATCTTCCCGTCGATCGACAGGTTCTGGTCGAAGGGGGCAACTGAAAATGCATGCATGATCTGTGCCAACACAACGAATGAGACACGCTGATTTTGTGCAGAGGGAAAGACGCCGCCAACCACACAAAAACCCCACGTGTTTAGAAGAGCAACGCGTACCTTTTGTTACCACCTGAGATTTTACACTCTATCCCTCCTGCTTTCCCTTTCTGCTTGCTATTAAGTTGGTATTTTCTTCCTCGAGCCACTCTGCTCCTTCGCCCTCCCGCAAAAGAGACGGTACCGGCAGAGGCGCTGGGAGCAGAGGAGCCTCACCTGGATTTTCAGCTCCTTCAACGTCTGGTTGGCAGAAACGAGCAGCGCCTTCTCCCCCCGGACCTTGCGGTGCCGCGTGCTCCGCCGGATGCCCTGTTTTTGGTACACGACGTAGCTCTGGTGCGAGGTCTTCTGGCGCTTCGCGCCGCCGTTGGCCTAGGGAAAACCAAAAACACGAGTGTGACGCTGGGGTTTACTGCAAACAACCTCCCCCTTGCAAGAAGCCGTTTCCTAGCAATGGTGAAGGCAGCCCGAGCGCCTTTCCGAACATGCAGCTGCCGTTTGGGAGGAGGAGGATGAGCAGGAAACGCGCATCGAGGCTCCGAGTTTCTCTAGCTTGGGAAGCGCCGATTGGAAACACACCCAGGAACACAATGAGCCTGGGAAAGGGAAAACCAACGCGTGCAATAGGACTGTTACAATGAACACGCTTAAATTAAGACCCTGCGGTTTCCTCTTTTGCCTGCTGGTAATAAATAGAAGAGCAGAAACTATCCCGTCATGCCAATCCCTGGACATTCGGAGCTGGGGCTTGCAGCACCTCAGAGGACTGTGCAAAAACAAGGAACCTTGCAGTATTTTTGATCTCTACCTGGTTAAAATCTGGGTCTTGCTCCCCCTCTGGTTTGTTTTCCTCCCTTTCCTCTTCAGCTTCTGAGCTGCTCACGTTCAGCTCTGGAGCAGCGTCCTTCATTACCTGGAGTTATAAAAATCATTCTCCGTAACTAACCCGACAGCAGAAACGCAGACTGTCACATCATGGCAAACAGCTTTCAGAGGCTTCCGGGATGCCACCTTGATCAAATGAACAGAGACAAGGCAGAAAAAACACCACGGGGATCTCCTGGGCACGCTCTGCTCGGCGCAGAGCGCGCGGGCTACGGGGAACACGTGCAGCTTGCCCTGCTTCCCGCCGCATCCCGGGCGCTGGCTGCGCATCCCACGCCGGCCACGGGGACATCCTGCTGCCCGCGGCGCGGGACCGGCCGCTCGGGAGGCTCTGCAGGCACAGGGAAAAGCCCCCCGGGGCCTGGACTGATTTCTTCCCCATTAGCTGGCTGCTTCTCTCCTCAACTAAGTGTGCTGCAAGAGGCAGAGCATCGAGCGAGGAGTACGAGCTGTGATTTATCCACGTAGCCCCTCTCGCAGCGGGCGGGCAGACGCCCTCCCCGTGGTTATTGATGGGTCTGAAGTTCATCAGTAAGTAAATGAAGCCTAAATAATTTACAGAAAGAGCACACGGGCCCAAAAATCCTCATCTTTCTGAGTGATGCCCCGGGCTCGGGCGCTCGGGGTCCCCGGGCCGGGCGCTGCCAGGGACACTCTGAGCTCTCCGCATCTCTGCGGAGGCTGCGCTGCCACCGCGGGACGTTCACACAGGCTCTTGGTGACTCCCTCCTGCTGCTGCTCTCGCAGGGCTCGGCCGTGAATGCAGCTCTGTTTTTTTGCCAGCCCCACGTACCAGCGCGCTCCCACCCGGCACCCAGCTCCTCTTCCCGGCATTTGAAGATGGGAAGCTGCGGAGACCCGCTGGCAACTCGCTGCCCTGAAACCCTCCGGCCACCAGCGCAGACTGGAACTACCTGCCACGCCGCAGGGTTGTGCTTTGGCCCATCCTGGAGCCTGGCAGGGGATCCCTGTCCTTCAAAAATCAGTGCCACGAGCTGTCACTGTCACTATGTTAGTGCTATTTGTCAGCATGGAGGCTGGAGAGTTTATTTCTGCCTAAGAGCAAAGTTGATGTTAGCAGCTGAGAAAGGAAATGACAAATATTGGAGGTAGAGCCTGGTAATAAAATGATGAAGACTGAAACTGCTACCACATTGCCTAAAATGCTCCAAGGAGGAAACATCCTCCTTGTGCTGATGACTGATTATGCAGAGACCACCAAAGCATTCGCCGTGGCAAAAGGAAGCCTGGAGAAGAGCAGACTTTCCAGAGCAGATACAGCCCGAGTTTTAAGATTTGCTATTTTTGCCGTTTGGCTCCTTAACCGATGGGCACCGTTTCCCTTGCACGAAACGGAGCCAAGACCGGCGAGGGCCGCGGGAGAGCTCCGTACCTTTTTATTATCCACCACTTTATGGATGTAGATGGTTGCTTGGGTGTACTCACGCAAGTCCCGCTGCTGCTGGCATAAGAGCCCTTCTCTGCATTCTGGACAGAGTTCTGGGGAGGCACAAGGGAAAATAACTCTAATTGCTCCTCGGAGACGCTCAATACCCGGCCGTGCCCGGCGCCTCCCGCTCCAGCCCGGAGCCGCTCGAGGCACAAGGGGCACCTGCCAAAGCCGGCGTTTACCCACGGCTGCCCTCAGAGCCCGGCCTTTATCCGGAAAGGGGCATTTCCCCGGGAGTCGGCGCGGATTGGGGGAGCAGCGGGATGCACTCACCGGGCTCCGAGGCGTAGAGCGCGCTCTCGGCGTCGGCGCCGTGCGTCCTGGTGATCTTGATGACGTGATCCACCACAAACAGTTTTTGAATCCGCTCCCACTCGCTGGGCCATATTAGAGCTATACTGTGCAAAGAAACAAGAACGCGCTTTATGCCATTGAAACGCCGTGCAAACGGCGCCGAGTGGCTCAACGGCTCCCCTGTTTTCTCCTGAGGTTGCTATGAAAGAAGAGCAGCAAAAAACGACCCATAACCCACGTACGAGAGAACCCGGGCACCCAACACAAGGAGGAAACTGTAGCGCTGCCGTCAGGGCCCCGCTACGCTCCGGTCGTGCCCGGCGCACGCAGCGAGGCCCCGAAGGGACGGATGGAGGAAGGAGGAGGGCACGCGTGGAAGATCTGCTGCTTCTCCTTCTGCCTCGCTGCGGGAGCGATGCTGCGGAGCGTGAACCGCAGCCCAGTGCCACTTGCAGGGTAACTCTCCCAGAGAACAAGCCCCAAGGAGCGTTTCTGCAGAGGCTGGATCATTTATGGTCAGGAAGCAGCCAAGCTGAAGCGAGCTCCAGGGTCCTTCGACAAGAAGGAACTCACAGTTTGGAGTCTTCTTTGGTCATGGAAGCGTAGGTGAACATCAGGCCCCCGTGGGGGCAGAGCAGGGCGCTGTTTCCCACCGAGGACACGGGGCTGCAGCGCGTCGGCCTCCTGCGGACAAGGGGAAGGAACCGTGAGCTGCTCTGTGACGTTGGCCAGGGGCTTTTGCACAGATTAAAATAAAAAAATCACTAATTTGCAGGGAGCCAAGAAGGGACCGTGTGGGAGTATTAACGGGAAGCATTTCAAAAGGGGAATATTAGAGCGCTGCAGATGAGGAAGTCGGCTCCGCGTTCCTGCACGTGACAAAATCGCTCTCCCCTCCGGAGGAGATTCCCACCGCGCAGCAGCGGCTGCCGGCGGAACCGGGACGGAGCGCTGCCCTTTGCTCAGAACATTGCTCAGACAGATGAAAAATCTAAGCAGGTTACTATCTAATCCAACCATCTGGTTAAGGCAGAGTAAACAAGGAAATTCGGTTTCTTACGATGTATTACAACTGAGAGAGGCTCGGGGTGCAATGCTCCAAAACAAGCTTCCTCGTTTCCGCAACGGCAAATCCCAGCTATTTTGGCACAGCTACGCGCGGCACCACGCAAACGTCGAGATCCAAACCCAAAATCCCCACGTGCAGCCGCCCGGAGGAATAAAGAGCACTGAAATTCTCTCAAGCCACATACCTGACAAATTTCCTCCATTCTTCCACAAAAAACTGCGATACGATATACAGCTCGTCTGTCTCCTGCAGAAGAGAAATAATAAAAAGCTTATTTTAATTAACCCAACCATAGGGAAGCGGTGGCTTCTTCTGTGGTGCTCCTCTGCTTGGAGATGGCACCGTTTTTGCCATGACAACTCCATGCGAGCGCACTGTAAAAGCCAAGCAAAATAATTTGAGATCAAGCACCAAGCACTTACTAATCTCATGTTTATTGCAAAGTTAATTTAGCCCTGGATCCAATTACCCTCCGTTGGCAGCAGGAAGCGGCGTCTCCCCCGACAGCAGCTACCGCCTGCGCTCCTGCCCCTGGGCTGCTCCCCGGGGCGCTCGGGGACAAGGGGACGCGGTTTTGCACGGGGTGTGGGACCGTCCTACCTGCCCTCAGAATCCCGATGGCACTGGATTCAAACCCAGGGACGGGCACCCTCTGCTAGGGACCAGCAAGAGGCCCAAAGCCTGGCAGGGAGACCCTTGGCTTTTGGAGGGAAACCCTTGGCTTTTGGAGAAGCCCTTGTGCTTCGAGCTGACCCACGGTGATGGGCTTCAGCTTTTCTTCACTCACTTCAACCGCAAACACGTGGATTTTGACCCAAAAGTCCTAGGTAGGACTTCCCAGCTCTCCTTTGGAAGCCAATCACGGGGCATTTTCCCTCCGGTCCTTCGCAGGGCGCAGACCGGCATCACCCTTAGGATTTATTCCCATCGGAGCTGCTTGTGGCCCCGTGCAGGCTCCTATCGCACCAGGCAGCTCGTGGGTGCGGGAGACGCTCAGCACCATCTCGGAGTCCATCACGAAGGAGCCGGGCAGCAGCTCGCGCCGCTCGTCCCGCAGGGCCGCGCGCGGTGGGGACAGACCCGCGCTGCACGGTCACCGCTCACACGCCCGTCCTCCTCATTCGGTGCCAGAGCCCCGAGCTCAGGTCACGGAGATACAAGCTGGGCTGGTGGCCAAGATCTGTGAAGGACCTGCCAGCAGGCTTGGGGCCAGGGGAAAGGGATAACTCTCTTGGCAAGCGAAGCCTGACCTGCAGCTATAGAAGTGAGGCTCAAAACCCACTTGCAGGTGCAAAAGGCAGCAGCCCCCGAGCTCTTTGCTCTGCTGGGAGCTGAGGAGGACACTAGAGAGGCCGGGACTTACATGGATTATGTCCTACGTGGCCAGCCGCCGCGGTGGAAAGCCCTCTCCACCAGAGGAGCACTTCCAGGGGTGCATACGAGCAGAGTACAAATAATGTCTCTGTTTACCTCACTTCTGGTCCAGCAACGGCAACGTTGGCACACGAGTGGTTCTCGGGTATCTTCGAGAGGGCCTTAAGCTCATGGGGGAACCAGCAACGCGGCACAGACGTGACCAAGCGCCGGAGCGGCCACGGAGCGCGGCGGCTCCTACCTGAGCAAGCCCACGGCGTGGGGCAATATACGGCCCGGAGGGCCACCAGTACAGGAGATAAAGTTCTTTCTCCAGCTAAGATATGCAGGAACTTAGTGCTTATCCTTCATCTGCAGAACTAAAGTCACTTATTGAACCGCCCAAGGAAGGGTCTGTTAAGGTTTATAGTACCTTTGTCTGCACAGCTACTGCATCTAGTGCTGACACGACAAACTGCTGGTTCTGAGAGCACAAAAAACTGTCCCCAAACCCCGTGTCATTCCCCTCGTCTTCCCCATCCCCATACCTGAGGCCAGCTGCCAAGGCAAGGCCTGCATTTATCATGGAACAGGTTCTGGAGCGACGTCTTCTGCTCAGTAGCCATCATCTTATGCAGAGCTTCATTCTCCTCTCCTTCTCGCTCCAAAATCTGCACAAAACAGTTAGCATAGAGGGTCCTGCTGCAGTTCACAGCTGGCATTCACAGGTCACATTGCCACTTTTCCACTTTTTGCATTAGAAAATACGACCAAATACCCAGAAATACGACCACGTATTCACGCTCAACAAAAGGGTAACATTATTTGGCACTTCGATACCTTGCACTGGGAACAGCACTCTTTGTTACTCGGGAATTCGGGGGCCTTTGGAAAATATTGCTTGAGTTTCCTCCAGGCTTCTTTCGAAACCACCCTCCTTTCGTTTTCCGATATGCACAGGTCACCTGCACGGAGAGAGCCGGGAGAAGAGCTTGGCTCCTGCCACGCTCAGCAGCGTTTTGCAGCACTAACTAGATTTAAGAGATTACAGGGAATAAACGTGGGGGAAGATAGTCACGCACTTAGCAGCCAGGACTGTGTCAGCAAAAAGAGCACAACTAATACAGAAAGTCACCTTCGACTTATTTATCACTTCCTTGTTTAGATAGGAAAAAACATGACTTTGATTTGCTGCAAACACCCTTTAAATTTAGAAGCCCAGGAACCTGAGTGGCGGATCCAAACACAAACCAAGGGGAGGCTACGACAGGGGCATGGGTTTTTATAGCCCAAGTTGCTCGGGGAGGTGGGAGGCAGAAGACGTTGCTGGAAGGAGCCTTTTCTCCCCATCCTGTGGCAGCTCTTTGATGCTCCAGCATCTCCTGAGCCCCGCGGCCCCGGCCGCTCGGCTCCTTCCAGCCACGGCTGGATTCCTGCCAAGCCCCGAGCGAAAAAATAGCAACGCTCCCCTGCTGCTTTTATTCCACCCGGCAAAGGTCGGGCCGGACCGCTCGGAAGCGGCGCTGAGCCGCGCGCTCTCCATCATCCGTGCCCGCGCGGCCCCGGCTTTGCCATCCGAGGAGGCAGGAGCAGGCGGCTTTCCAGAGGCAAGGAGGAAAACGAGCCCGCTGGAGCGAGCGCCTCGGCACCGCGTGATTAACGCGAGCGGGCTAATACGCTGCCGAGTGGAAGAGGTGGGAAAACCGGAGCAGGAACGCGCGGGGAACCAGCGCGTTGCCATCTGGAAGGAGGTGACCGTTGTCTCCTCCCGCCTTCGCTCTCTGGGCACGGACATCAAAGACGCTTTAACTTGGCACTTGGGAGGAAAAAAATATATATGTGCTTGGCGAGGTCGGGCAGCTATTGGAGAGCAGAATAGTAAAATAGAATCCCAGCAAAAGATGCAAGAGGACTTGGTAAGGGAACGCCCGGATGGTGTTCCTGGATGCGAGCCAGACCTCAGCGATAAAGCGCTGCGTTTTCCAGAAAATACCATTAAGGCTGTAACTTCCTCCACAGCAACATTCAGGCAGTATTACAGAAACTCTGGATTTGCCAATACCCACCATGGGAAAAATCTTGCACCTTTTGTGTGTTTAAAATGTTGTTTTGCACGAGCAGCTGGAGGCTGGTGGAGGATGGCAAAGTCTGACCTCCCAGTGGCCTCTTTATTTAGTATAATTTATTCCGATGGGAGCCGAAGTAACAGATCAACTAGCAATTTACCAGTTTAACATGTCCAGGGGCCCTTTGGCCTCCTTCTACGCCGCTTTTGCCTGGCTGCGTTGGGTGTTTCACCGCTGTCCCTGTGGTTTTACTGAGCAGCAGCTTTGTGGCACTGGGAGGTACAGCATGAAAAGCAGCCGGCGTCACAACCGCGCGCTCCCTTTTCCACTGGGGCTTTATCAGCACCCTGTTACGGCCTTCACTATCTTCAAGGACAGGCAGCGGGTGCCAAACTACCCCGTGGTTCTTCCTTACTAGGAACCGGGACGGCGCTGCAGCGTCCCGGCAGAGCCGCCCACGGAGACGGAGGCCCCGGAACGGACAGGGCCAGCAAAGAGCCAATTAACAGAACCATTAACAGCAGGTCAGCACCTTACGGAAACAGACACCGGCTCAGGAAACCGATATCCCGGGAGAACTGGCTGCTCCCAGTGAAGTCGGCGCTGCTGCAGTTGTCAGGCAGGTGCTTCTTTTTCCTTCTTGCTTTTCCAGACTATCCTGACCATTCCAGAGTTTTCAAGGGGCTGTAAACCTGCGCTCCCCTCGCTCCATCGTGGCTCTTTGCTGGAGGACGAGACGCAGCCCTGCTCCTGCCTGCCCTGGTCCCTGTCTACACTCAACGCCCTTCTCGCTACCTCGGGGGATTTGGCTTGCAGCACGTGTACCAATAAAAGCTCAAGGTGAACGTTTTGAGGTGCAAATGAGACAAGCACACTCCATGTGCACATATTTATGTTGGTCTGAAGTTCAGCGGCCGCTTAAGCTGCTGCTCAAGTTGAGCAGAAGGAAGGCAGCAGCTCAGCGCCTTGAGCAGCAGGCAACACCGCACACGTTCAGTTCCAGCCCCCGGAGACTTACCATGTGGGCAAACAATGTCTTCATTAAAATTTAACTCCTCTTCCTCTTCTCTTTTCTCTTCGTTTGATTCGTCTAATTAAAAGGAAAAAAAAAAAAGAATAAGAGCATAGCACGACACTCCTCTCTCAAGGAAATTTTAACATCTTTGGAGGGAAGAAACCCATCATTTCCCCTCAAATTGCTGCAAACGCTCTCAACCCAAGGGAGGCTTCGGAAGCAGAGTGTTCTTGAATGCATTTGCCCGAGGCCGGCGCGGGACCGTGGGCCACGCAGGAGCCCTTTGAAGCATGTGGAGCGTGAGGCCAAGCTTTGTGCAGTTACAAAGGATGCATTTGTTCCGGCTCAAACACCACGGGGGGCTGCTGCTCCCAAAGATTTCTGGATCGGAGTTGGTTGAAACATAACTCTAGGTACGAGCGGAGGGAGCAGAAACCTCGCTGGCAAAATATTAGTCGGCTCTTTGGCTTGAGGGTACTAATCTAAAACAGATGCTCCCTTTGTAGTTTCAGGAAGGGATCACGTGCACAAGCCAAGACCTACCAGGCTGCTGGGAAGAGCTGTTGGGAAAACCCGGGAACGAGCCCGGGCTTCCCTCGCTGCAAAGCGGCTCGGACCGAGCGGCCCCGGCAAGCAGCACAAGTCGCTTAATGAGAGAAGGGAGCGCGGGCTCTGCGCCCTCCCTACGGGTTTACAGCAGAGAACTGGACGAGCTGCACATCGTTAGCAATAATTAACAGCAGTGCAGCTGCAGAGCTGCTCAAGGGGGCAGCAGGGACTCATATGGGAGGGTAAAGGAGCAGAGCTCGGTCCCCTCTGCCCGGTCGCAGCGGCTCTTCCCCATGTTTCACCACCACGAGCCCACACGGACTGAGTCACTGTGCCGGGGATCCTGCCAGGGCTCTCGCAGGCCTCGCATTCACTTGTAAATAATGGTTAGAAAACCTCAGCTCCAGGGGCAGAAGCGCCGGCCGTTCCACTGGAGCGCCGTAAACCGGCCCCTTCCAAACCCCGCGCCGCAATCCCGGGAGCTGCGACCGCTTCTGAGGCCTGGGCCACCACGGAGGAATCATCCGTGGGACAGAAACTGAGCTACTGATGCAGAAAAGTGCCCTTTTCCCAAGGAAAGCCACAACAGAGCGACCAGGCTGCATGAGCAGTGCCAGCGCTGAGATATTTTCATGCAATCTGCGGTGTGCGGTGTTGCTCTTGGAGACATCAAACCCGAGATCAAGGCAATCAGCTGATCAGCTCCCCTTTCACTCAAACCAGCTTCTTGCCCTCAGTTCTGCAACAAAGAGCTTGAAGAAACCCCCAATTTTCAAAGGTTTAAAAAGAGGCAGGCAAATAAAAGAAACCACAGATTCTCAAACCCATGATACAAGCAGGGAAGAGAATCCAAGTCATGATTTTTTTTTTTGAAACTGTGTTTTGCCAGTGCTGCCTTGCCAGCTGTGCTCGCTCTCACCACTAAGCCTTTGCAAAAAAACATCTTCATTCCTTTGCCCAGGGTAATTTTGCTGTTTCTTCCTCCCCTGCGCTCTCCCATTCAGGTGGAATTAGGATGCAAGCAGCACGTGGCTGGGCGGTTATTTGGCACAGCTCTGCAAGCCTGCTTATTTCCTCATCTTATTCTCTGGATGCTGAGGCCATCCAGCAGTTTTGAAGCTTATCAGAGGAAAAGCTCCCCAAATGAAGGCTGTGCTCCCTCCCTGTTCATGCAGCGGGAGCAAAACAGCACACGCAAGAACACCTGATGTGTCTTTTCGTCAGGCAGCATCGGCCTCAGGCTGGTGGATCCCTACAGCAAAACAGCTACCTTTGTTTTGTGCATTCCCGTTCACTTTCCCGTTGCTGGGCTCCGCATCCTCGTCTTGCTCGTTCAACTGCTCCAGGGCCAGCTGACGCCAGCTCCGCAGGGACGCTTTTCCGACCCAAAACCCGTCATTCCTGCGTGCAAAGAACAGTGTTGGCACCACGAATCAGTCTGCTCTCCCTCTGAGCCTGACTGGTCTTTCAAAGAAAGCTATTTAAGCATCGTTGGCGCTGCTCTGACAACATTTGAAAGCGTCGGTGCTTACGTACCCCTTTACGGTTATTTTCAGCAAGTTTGTAACAGTTTTGTAGTCTTCGTTTAACTGGTTTTTCAGCCGCAGTATTCGACATCTTTCTACCACGCAGTCCTTGCAAAGTGCTTTAACTGGGGTGCAGAGGAAAAGAGAAGGGGAAAAACAACACTATTACTACGGTGCACGTGGCTGAGCTTTCCCTGAGTTTGAAACCCCTTAGTTTGTCAGACGAACGCGATGGAAGTACCAGCTATCCCACCCCAGGAGGAGAGGCTGCACATGTAGGAAAGCTGCCTGTTTTCCTGCTGGATCGGGCCACGTTTAAAGCTTAATAGCTGTGAAATGTCTCAGCTGAGGGGTGATCTGTTTCGCTAGCTCCGCTCATCCTGACACTTCCCAATGATAGCTGTGAGGTCGGACCGGCATGCACGGTGCCAAAGGCAGGAGGATTTGGGTCCGTACAAGGGCCATCGTTCTGCTCCCGGGCATGTGTCTGCAGCAGGAAGATGCTCAGGGCCACCTTCAAACGGCAGGTGAAAGCTCCTGCCTTCCTGCACGCCGAGACGAGGGGGGATCCTCTCCGCTCAGCGGCTCCCGCAGTGGCACTTGGCCACCTGAACCCAGAAAAATGTCATTCTCCAAAGGTGTCCCCGACCCAGAGGAATGGAAGGCCGACAGCTGGGAATGGGGTTGGTCAGGGAGCAACAGGAAGCAGAGGGTCACGTCCAGGAGCTGCTGGGCAGCGTCAGCCCTTCCCCTCGCAGCCACCCTCCGAGGGACCCGCGGGCCACCTTCCAGGTGACTAATGCACGCTGGCCTGTGCCACAAGCGCTGCCTGCGTCACCGCACTTGCCTTTCTTCCCTGCAAGCTCCTAGCGGGAGCTGAGCTAATTTGGGCTCCGTGGGAGTCACTGAGCTCCCTTATAAAGGGAGCTAAGCCCGGGACTTGGCTAAGGGATGCCCAGCCACTGCAGAGGCTTACCCCAAAACCCAAACGCGGGGCAGATGTGTGCACACAAGCACGTGCTACCGTGTAAGCGTTTCCGTAGCGTGGCCCAAATTGCCTCGATCTAGAGTTGGAAAACAGCGAGGGCTTTTCTTGTCCAGCACAGACCTGCACCGTTCCAGAGCACACGCTGTTTGCAAGAGGCAGAATGGATCCACACATGAAATGCACCGGAGCTGCTGGTGCTGCAGGCATGGAAAATTGTCCCTTTGCTTTGGAGACCTTGGGGGTTTCTGTGCTGTTTGGAAGCAGGAGCTTCCTAAGCCCCTCCAGATACGCCCTTCTTCAGCCTAAACACCCTTCTCACGAGTGACTCCATGCACAGCTGCTTCCAAACGGAGCAGATTTCAGGTCTGAAGCAGCCCTTCCAATCAGACTAATCCTATTTGTTTGGATGCTAATGCAATCGAGCAATATAAAAAAAAATTAACCCAGGGCAGCAGAGAAGTTAAATGCAGAGCTAAAGCTATACTAAAATAATAAAGGATGGCCCTGCAAGAGGCTGGGACTAGAAAAAGGCTGTAGCACACGTTTAGCACACAAAAACATGATTCAGAAGGGCAGATTTCTGCGAATCTTGCTAGCCGGACCTTACCATTGAGCCGGGGTCCCCCGCCGTATCGCCTGTAGAAGAAGTCAGCCACATACTCCGATATCCTCTTCATAATTGATATTTTATCGGGATGGAGCTTCCCGTGGGAACACAGGCAGGCTGTGTTATCTATAGGTTTCGGAGGAGTGGACTCATCCAGCCACTTCTGCAGCCACTCGAGGGAGATGAAGTCGTACGCGGAGCCTGGAAGGGAAAGACATGGAGAGAAACACACCCGTGTGTGTCAGTCCGCGACGCGGCAGATGGCATTTTGTAATTACTCTGATATTCAACGACACTTTTAAGAATTAATAGGCTCTATCGGTGTTGATTACAACTCTGCAGCACAAGTTTCCAAACATGCAACGCGGCTTCCCCGTCCAACCGTCCTCGCGGCGCGGCAGGTTTCTAGCACGGCGGCGCTTGCAACAGAAGCTACGTGAAGTTAGAGCAATCGATCACTTAATATTCAAGCCACTCACACGAAATGATGCAGAAAAGGGCACGTTTTCGGGCTGCAAAACCTTGAGGGGCTTAGGGGGGACTACTGAAAGCCAGGGCAGAAGCCCGTCAAGTGACCAAGGCAATATTCAAGGTACGCTCAAAATTAAGTGAAAAGCTCTTTGCAAAACCCAGCAACCTCTTCAGGGTAGATGTAAAAAGAAAAGAGAACAAGGAAAAGGAAAAAAGAAATCACAGCACAGTTATAAGACCAGTATTCTTCTCGTGACTCAAATTTAAGGTGTTTTTCTGGGCTATTCTTACAGATTTGGGTGAAAGACACTCCCACGTTAAGAGTTTACAGTGCAAACAGTAACACATTTGGATTTCTTAGTGTTTTGAGGACTTTTTGAAAGGGGGCAGTAAAGCCTCCCATGCTGATTAAAGAAAAACCTCGCATAAGGCCAAGGTTTGGGAGCAGCTCAGAAATGGGTCAGCATCTGTGTGAGCAGCGAGGGAGCCTCGCACGGAGCCTCCACGAACTCCCACCTCGACACCAAGACCCACGGCCGATTCTTACACCCAAAGAACGAGCGCAGAAAGGGAGAATTGCACATTTTGAAGCTGCTGGGGGACTGAATGGAAACAGAGCTGCAGCAAAGCAGCTCATCTCAGCGCTTTTGCCATTAATGGCAATCGCCCGAGCTCCTAGATAGGCTCGTAATTACACACTGAGAACCAGCAGCAGCGTGAGAACAAAGTAGCTTTCTTTTAGCACACCAAGTCTAGCAAACACCACAGCTTCTAAAAGACGGCTGTAAATGAGCAGGAGGGCCAGGAAATTAAACACATTTTTGCTGCTGAGAGGAAAGGGATCTGCCATTAGTTACATTTATCAGAAGGAAATGAAATTAATGTTTCGCGCACAGCGGCAACAGAGGAGCGCCAGCAGAATAGTTTGTCCTCCGACGTGACCCGGGTTTTTGCAAGGCCGGGGCTCGTGCTCTCCCCTCCGCGGAGGTTTCGGCTTGCGCAACGGCATGGCCTCGCGCAGCCGCGACCCCCGGGGAGCTGCAACGCCGTCCAAAACGCACCGCGGCTTTGGACGGGGCTGCTGCTCCAGGGGGAGGTTTCTCTGCGCAAACCTGGCGCGGGAGACGTCGGCCCAGCTGCACGGGCCGTCCCAAGCCCCTCGGGGAGCAACCCAGAGGCAGCCCCGGGGGGACACCCAGCTGCACGAAGGAGCAGCCAAGCCCTAGAGCAGGGGCACGGAGCGGGCGCTGGCACCCAAAAACCGGGGCGCAGGAGCAGGAGACTGTCTGCATCTGTGCTCCAAAACACGCCTCGCTAAGGTTCATTCCTTCACCGTGTTGGAAATGCCAAGGGAAAGATTATCCTGCTTGGGGTAAGGGAAAAACAAACCCCAGAAAACGAGCTGCACTTACTGCTCCTGCTCTCTGAGGGTGACTCATGGTGGATTCAACCCTCCACCGCGTCGTGGATTTACGGTGACATTTTAACAGCGCTCAGGCTTGCAGGACTCCGCAAGAGCGGCTGTGACACCCTTTACTCGTTAATTAAGCGTTACTGTTCTCAAAGGCAGCTTCATTAACTGAGCGGGGGGACGCTCACAAACCAGCTCAGAAAGCCAAGGGGCTACCTGGCTACTCGAACCTCAATTCTGGTTCCCAAGTCTCCTGGAGAGGTGGAGCAAGCGCCCGCACATGGGCTTTGAGGGAGACCAGGGGGAGAAAGGCAGGGAGGTATCAACACCCTGGTGCTCAGACACAGGGAGATGATGAAACCCAGGGAATTAGAAGGATTAACCACGCTAAGCTGCTGCTCACGGGGAGCACAAAGCTTAGACCTGGGGCTCCGAAGCAGTGGTAGGGACAAAACAGTCTTCTGCTGGAGGCCAGGTGTTCTCATAGCCAGGTACCTCCTGTTTCATTAGTTTAAAAGCACCAAAACTTGGCAATTTGAGACCGCCTGGGTATTCTGCCTCGATGCTACTAAGGGGTAATGGGCCGAGCTGCTCATGGCACAGGAGAAAGCAGGTGCAGGGAATGGAAGCACACAGGACCCTGCCTGGCAAGGAAGGAGCAAGAGGGAATTAGTGATGCCAGAGGCCATCAGAACGGGCAAAAATAAATACATAAAAGGAGAAAAATAGGTTAAGGCAGATGAGCAAGCAAGGGAAAGCAAATTCTACGTGGACACAGAGCAACAGCAGCCAGCGAGCGCCTTCCCCTTCCCGGCGAGGGCTGCAGGGAAGCGTTCAGGCCACAGAACCAAGCTGCAGATCGGTTACAAAACATTACGGAGCTTAACAAAGGTCTACTACAAAATGCTACCAGAATATCTTACAGACCAGCTTCAGCAGGTAACCTTTTGTAGAGCTCCTTCACCTCTTCGTGCTTGATTTTGCCCCGGGCCACGCTCTGCTTGCGCATCTCCGCCATCTCGTTGCACCACTCCTCAAACTTGCAGTTGTCGCGCTCGACCAGCTCCTGCAGGAAAGCTGCGGGGAGGGAAGAGCAGAGGGGTCACCACGAGGAAAAGTCCCTCCCGTGAGCAGTTATCTGGGGATAACGAGCAAGCCTAAGTATTTCCCCACACCCTAATGGTCGTGTGTGGCCTGGATGCTGCTTCCCTCTTATTTATGGTGGCGCCGATGCCAACGTGGGCGACTAAATGCAACGGAGGGGCTGGCAGCCCGGGCACAGCCACCTCCCCCTCAGCCCTCCAGCCATTTCTCTGCCTCCTGCCAGCAGCTCCTCGGCACCGAGGCCAAAAAATCCATCGCGCCGGGGGCGGAAACGGCCTCTGGATGCGGCCGCTCGCCGGCCACGAGGAGCCTCCCCGAGGGCGCGTGGCAAAACGTCCCCACGAGACCACGGATAAGCCAGGGCAGAGCCTCGAGGCGACGGGAAGGTGAGCGGGACAGCAGCTTTTGCTGTCAGCAGCGGAAATAAAAAAATAGATAAAGCACTTCCCTTGCAGGGATGGGGTAACGGAGGGGGAGCCCGCTGCTTATCCGGAGTTTTTTCCAATGCAACTTTAAACTATTTTGCAGAGCTAAAGTATTTTGGAAAGGTTAACTCCTAGGAACCACAGAGCAGCTCTCTGGGGAGAATACATTAAAAGCAGAGATCAGCCTGCTCCGTTCGATGCCAAGGGCTGGGGACCCCGGGCTCCGCTCGCCGCTGTCCCCGCTCCCGAGCGGAGGCGGCCGCGCGCGCCCCGCGGCCCTGGCCCGCGGCCATGTGAAACAAAGGCCACGGAAGGCAGGGCTGCTCGGGAATTCGGAGCGGCCCGGCCGGGTATTGTTTCGGGCACGGGGGTGGGAGAGCGCACGGAAAGCGCCGGCCCCGGAGGCCGGGATCAGCAGCGTTCCCAGGGCTCCAGGGCGGGCTCGGCAGGCAGGGGGGCTGCAGAAGGTTTGACGCTGGGATTTGGAGAGCTCTGCAATTACCAGCACCCTCACCCTCCTCTTCCCCAGAACCCAAACCCAACGCTGACAAAAGGCTCCCCACAAAAGGGAAAGCAAAATCTCTGTGGTCCCTGTTTTCGAGGGAAGGTCAGAGGGTGGAACACACCTCCATCCCTATTAGCTAAGGCCTAATTAATGTTTCTAATCATGTAGCACGCAAATGCTAAGCGTCATTAAATCCACAGGCCAAACCTACAGGGATTTCAGCCACCCCCAGTCTTTCGAAGGCAAGACACGAATGAGCAAGTACAATATTCGTGTAAGGACTTGCATCCTCTTATTTCTATGCCACTTATTCTCAGGATGGCAAAGATTAAGTACTTGCAAAAGAAACATGACATCTGTCAAGCTTATGCACACACCGTACGGTACATGTGCTGCTCATGACATTTAACCACGCTCTTCTCCTTTGCCAGGTACCGGAGTGGGAACCTGCCTGTGAATCCTGTTATTCCAGCCACGCTCAACGCCGGCAGCGGGAGATTCTCCAGATGTTGCTCCCTGCGGGATCACCTCCTCCTAACCCCTTCCCACCTCGTGTCTTTGGTAAAATGGTGAGGCCTGAGCGGGCACAGGGCTGGTATTAGCCTGGTTAATGTTATTCCAGTGCTGGGAAAGCCCAGGGGGCTGCAGCGCAGAGGACCCAGCGTCCGACCCCGAGTCGCTTTGGGGGCTCCGGCCGTTTGCAGCCGGTTCCCGGCCGGCCGGAGCACCCCAAGACCAGACGGAGAGGCCGGGAGCACCAAGCTCCTTACCTGGCACTTGCACCGCGGGCGCCTTCTCGCGGGTCTGCAGCCTGTACACCAGCATGTAGGCGTTGCGGGAGCAGTGCGTCCCCTTCCCGCACTTGGGCTTGCGGCTCTGCGATTTGGAGGGCTCCGCTGCGGCACAGAAGGCAAAGAGCAGTAAACACACACGGCTCCCTAGTGGCTCGCATTGACGGGCCAAGTTTGCCATCTAGCTTCCCTCGCGCCGCTCTGCCTCCCTCGGCAGAGCCCCACATCCCTGGAAAACGCCGTCCACGCAGGACCCGAATCCCTCGGGTGTTGCTGGGGCAATTCAGAGGCACCGAGTTTGGATCCTGCTCTGAAGTGCCCTCTAAGAGGGCCTTCCTACTCCAAGTCAAGCCCAAAGGAGCCTTTGCAAAGACGTCCTTTCTTCCCTCTGCCTCCTGGCCTCATTCGTGTTGGTGTCTTGACACTAAAGAACAGAGTCAAATCCTCAGGAGGGGGAAAAAAATACATTTACACACGACTGGGTAAGTAAAAAATATGCACCAGTCTATTGGGCAATAAAACCTCTGGGAACTGAAAGCCATGGAAATGGTCACTCCAGAGCATCCGATCCCGATGCGGGCTTTCACCGGGATGAAGAATGTGGCCATATAATACATACATTGTGGGAAAGGGCCGCCGTTTCCAGACAGACTGCCAGGCAAAGAAAGAAACCTGACCAGAATGCTTATCTACAGCTGCAGCTTCAAAAACCAAACGATCCTTTATTTTATTTTTTTAAAAGAGACAAGCCTCTATTGCTTAAATACTTAACAGAACAAGAGATGGAAGAAAAAAAATTAAAAAAAGATTTTTTTTTTCTGTATTTAAATTCTGGAAGAAACACTCATGTACATTCCCCACCGGGGAATTTCCTGGACAGATTTTATTTTCAGTTTCTCCAGATATTTAAAAATTGTTCCTATCTGCACAGCCAAACTTCAGGACTCTCCCCACAGCAGCCCCCTGCTTTACACTACCAAATTTCTCACCTTACTACCTGCATTTGCAACGAAACTCTCTCAAACTCCAGTTTTGCTCAGAATAGGCAAATAATTTTACAACTCCAGTATTTTGCTTAGCACTTTCTATATTTCAGCTTGCACCCTACAGACACTTTACTTAACACTCTTAAAGCAGGTTTGTATTTCAGCGAGAATACTTACTCGTGCTAAAGCACAAGCCTGTACCAGATTGCTTGCCCCTTAATTTGTACACTGGGTAACTCCAGAAACTGAAAAGAAAGGCTAAGAAGCCTTTATTTCCTTTCAGGGCTATTTTTCTGTCTTACACCACTAGATGTCTGGCCAGCTTCACAATCTAGCTGCGAGTCAGTAGTAAGTCAAGCATTAACAGAACAATGTCGCTGCTCTGGTGGGAGCCTGCGTTTATGCAAGTCGTGACAAAACCCAAAAGTTGATGAGGAAAATAGCTGAAAATTAAGTGGCATCGTGCAGATACATGCAGGGCAGCAAGCAGGGGAGGCAGCGAGCGCCCATGTTCGCTTAGGGGCGCGCTCAGGCTGGCCAGATTTCAAAACAAACTAAGGGAACCGATAAATCTGCCTTTTCTCTAAGCTGCATTACTTACAGATGCTAGAAAGTCAACATTTTGGGAAAGCCAACTATTGTTGTTGGAGACAGAGCAAAGCGTGTGTGTCCTGGTGGAGTAAAGTTTCTGGGAAGGGATTTACTTGCATTTTAAGCAAGATTTCTGGCATTAGGTTCCCCGTTCCCTGATCCTGCGAAGCGTTCTGTACCGACAGGCAAACTGCAAATCCAGACATTTAAACTGTCAATTTAAAAGCAGACAGCTCCTGTATATTGACTGCAGCCTGAGAAACCAGCACTTGCTTCAGCCTAAGCTCCCCAGCAAGTACAGGGAATCCCCCAGACCCAAACTGCCCAGGTAAGAGACAGGCAGAGCTGTCTGGAGCAGCAGGATGGGGCCCAAGGCAAACCAACAGCAGTAGAAAGGAAGGATAAGAAAAGTAAAAGCAAAAACACAATGTAAAAAGGCAATTTTGGCCTCCAATGTGTGCTTTTGATGGAGGTTTTTATCAAGGCGTTTCCACTGCCTCCTAAAAAGTGTAAGGGGAGACATTACAGTGGAAATAAAAACATACCACGTTAAGGAAACTGAAAGCAACTCCGTTATCTGTTCCTAAGGCCTCCTTTGCACGCTGGCCAAGGAAGCAGCAGCTTGCCTGCATTACTCTGATAGGCAACTGCTGCCTGGGTTATCAGCGTGTTATCTGCCAGGAGGCAAAGCAAGAGAAAAACTAGAGAAGAGGAAATGATCACGAGGTGTGCACAAACACTCGAGTAAGAGCTGCAGTGAAGAAAATCTGGCTGCAATTAACAGAACTGCAGAGTTTCTTGTGTTGCTTTAGGAGGTGAAATCACACGTAGGAGCAGTTTGTTTTTTAAGTGTATCCGGCCCTCCATGTACTCAGCCTCCATGTTTTTTGGTGAAAAGAGTTATTTTAAAAGGGCACTCACAACTTAAAGGTTTTACCTAGATCTTCCTCAATCCCCAACTGCAATTTCTTCCCCTCCATCTTTTCTATGTCTTCATCGTTGAACTTGTACCACTCGCCCGTCTGCGGATCCTTCACGTGCGCGATGTAGTGCCCGGAGTAGGCGCTCACACCTCTGTGTATGAGGACTGCACTAAGTTCATACACGTAGACACCATCTGAAAGGAAAGCAGCAGTTACTCAGCCCCCTGGGCAAAGCAGGACACATCTTTCCTACTGCTTGATGCTTTTGCAAGGCGGTGAACAAGGACTGCATGTGAACTCACCTCTCCAAACCCGCTGCAGCTTTATTCAAAGCTCCTACCCTTCCCAACACGTTAAGTGTTGCAGCACTTGCCATTTTTTGGTTTGAAATGCAGCTTCAAACCACTCTTGAGATTCTTTTCAGCCAAAAAGCGGATTCAGACAAGATGCCACCACGAGCAAGCACGTAGTGCACAACTCACTTTTTTGTTCCATGAAAGGCTCCATGTCGAGCAGCTCCGAGAAGCCGATGTAGGTGTTCAGCTTCTTCTTATGGCCAGTTTGTCTGCGTGAGAACAAGTGACCAAACTTCAGCAAGCTACAGGCATCAGGGGACAACAACAGTGGTTCACATCTCAAAATAACTTCCCCGAAAGCCACCGAGCAACGCAAGAAAAGCCAAATAAATGTGTTGCAATTGTCAAGATCTAAAGGCAGTGGGGAAAGCGTAGAGCAGAGGTCTTTCCACAGAGCTCCCAAGCAATCCAAGGTGCTCCTGCTTTCCCAGCACGTGCGGGCGGGCAGGGAAGGGCTCACCTGTCGAACACGAAGCGCATCAGCTGCAGGTTGAGCGTGCACGGAAGGCTGAGCAGCCTGATCTTCCTCGTGGCATTCTGCTTGCTTTGACACGTCTCGCAGAAGTAGCGGTTGTCCCCCTCTAATTTTTCTTCCTGACCAGGAGGCAAAAAGAAAAGCCTTGAGAACAAGTTCCCACCCAAGTCAGCCACTACCAACTATTTGCTAGGTAGAGATTTAACAGCTCTGATTAACCATTTAAGTCTCTACTGAGCTGCTTTCCAAAATATTTTCCAAGCTAAAACTGTGCAACTCCGAGTTAATAAATACCCTTTACAGCATAAGGCAGGCTCCTCTCAGTTTAAGGAAAAAAACCCCACCCTTTTAGACCAAAGCAAGTCCTAGCACCAGTGCCCAGGCAGCTTACAGGGCTGGCAGGTTTGTTCTCCACCTGGCTGAGCTCATGAAGTTGGTTTCAATCACAAAGGCTATAGCAAAGTCTCCCTTTAATGAGATCTCACAGACCAAATTAATGTAAAGCCCCCATTTTAGCCTGGAAACTACAATTACGCTCAGTCAAGCAAACATGACTGGGAAATTAGAAGCTATGTCTTAGCTGATACCATAACCAGGCAAGAGGAGAGCTCCAACAACCCTAAAAAAAGCTCAGCAGCTGCTGCTTTTAAAGGAAGCCCAGACAAATTGAAGTTTGCTGCAGCGGGGCAGAAGCCCTGGCGCCCGGCTGCCCTGCAGTGCACGTGTTTCCTTCTCAGAGCTTTTATGAGCAGAGCACCCCGTGTGCTGAGCACATCAGCAAAGACCCTGTGAAACAGCCAGGCTGCTCTTCAGCTACACTGCAGGTCGGTTCTGCCACAAATACGTTTATTTGAATCCACACCTGGAACTTTTTTACATGACAGCCATTTAAGAGCGAGGCAATCTTTCAAGATTTAAGAGCTACTCCTTAAGCCATTCTGGGATCTTGCTGGTTTTCTTTTAAGAACATGTTTTAGGGAAGGAGAGTCTCGTGCTGCTCTGTAGATGAGCACCGATATAGAAAACAGGGAAAACGGCCCTTCTTCCAGTGCTATCCGTGACAAAACACGCAGGGAGCCTCCGTACGCGTTTCCATTGTACCAGCTTTGCTGGGAAAACACAGTTATTAAACATATGACTCCCAAGTGTTTTTAAAAAGGTGTAACACGCCCACACATTACACACCAGACACAGAGCCACCCCTTGCTTGTTCACTTTGCAAGTATGTGACTCAGTCCCTGTTTGCTGAGTCCACAGCAAAACATTTTTGCATTCATCCCAGCAAGAAAACGTGATCTCAGCTGCCCTGTTTGCTGTAATATTGACCTCCAAAGCTGTTAATAAAACAAGGGAAATGAAAGCACCTTGCTGGCACTATTAAGAATAGCAAGACTTAAAAAAAAAAAAAAAAAGAACTTGTACCTTAAGAAACTCTGTAATGCAGTCTGTCAGCTGCTTGTGTCCTTGGATATTTAACTCCAGCTCATAAAATTTGGACACGAGTTTGGACTCCCTGCCACACTGGTTGCAGCTGGAAGGAAAGAAAAAAAAATGCACAAGATCAGTTCAGCTAGTTAATGTTTCCTAACTCCCCGCTTGCCAATAAACTAACACCTAAGCTATAAAACCACGAGGAAAAGGCTTGTTTAAGTCAGACCTAATATGCCTGTATACCACAACTACCCTGCAGCATGGTGTAAACAGGATAATAACATTGACCAGGATAAATAGAAATGCCTGTTTACCACTCATATGTAACATTTTATAACTTCTCCTGGAGAAATTCAAAGCTCTGAGCTCAGGGTGAAATGGGTACTGTGACATCCAAGTACCGTAACTTCTGCGTCTAGGACTTTATATTCCATTAACTCACTGAGATTTTCCTTAGTAAATTTTTATGCATAGACTAAAAGCATCTGGCAAACTGCAGCAACATACGCATGGGACTGAATTTCGAGGAAAAGCCAAATGCAAAAAACAAAACACTGGGAAGCCCTATTTGTCACACAGCATTTCAGAAGTTTACCTGCCTTCTACAGCTGTTATGAGGAATCTTCTCTGCTCAAATTCTTCCCAGATGTTTAAATATTTACACTAAGATTCTTCCCAAAGACCAAATACTTACACTGTGACATATGCATATTCTCCACAGAACTGCTTTTGCACTATGTTTCGAACATCTGGATTTTTTTGTTTGGATAAAGTATCTTCTAGGAGGGACATGAACAGCTTTGAAAACTCTTGGGCATCCTAGAACAGAAAGGCAGGTTTGTTAACAAAACACTGCAGGCAAGGCACAATCACAACCTTGGTGCTAATTTACTGCAAATTACCCCAGTCCTATGGACAGGCCCCACGGAAACTTCAGCGTGTGCTGAATAGAAAAAGACTGCTCTGGTCCTTGGGAGAGCTAAAGAAAAGAGGAATTTGCCTAAAAGGAGCACGAGGCCCCCAGCGTGAGACTGCAGCGTGAGTTAAGTTGGCTCCTGGCCAACAGCTCAGGGTGGTTTGACTTCTGCCCTGCTATTTGCAGGATCCTGAGGAGGAGGGAAAACAAAACAAAACAAAAGTCCCCAGCAGCTTGTTAACCACATAAATCCCTTCGTGACTCCACCTTGCAGATCGGCACCTGCTTCTGCTGCCCAGGAGCAGCAGCACCAACAGCTTCTCACCCTCATTTGACTACGGCTGTGGACAACAAGTTCAGAATCTCTTTAATTTATCAGGAATATGAATTAATAGGAATTTATAATAGGAATTTAAAATGGAATTTAATAATTCCCAATTCCTTAATAGGAATAATTCACGGAGTATTTATTCTCCCCTACCACAGCAGGGTTTGGCAGGAGGGTGAGGGTGTCTGTCCCACCTCTTTATCCCCATTTGTCCAAGCCTCAGTGCTCAACACAAGCTATTCCTCTGGGAATGGGGTCTTAGCCACGCCAGAGGGCCGGCAGGTAAGTGGAGACGGGCCGAGCTCGCCAGGCTCCACCAACCCACACCAGCAATAGCTCCACCAACGCGGACATCATCCCTGCTGCAAAGTTCACTCTCCCCCTCAGATTCCTCCAAAGAAACAACCTGAGAAGCTGCCCCAGAGCTTTAACATCTTTCTGCTCCTGCACCATTCAGGAGCTTCTCCACACTCGTCTCGGGGCCTCTGTTTCTTCCTAGCACCCAGTTTTCTTTCCCGTCTTCCCCACTCTCATTTTCCTTTGGTTCTCTCCTTTTAACACGAACTCTCTCCCACTCATCCCACCCTTGGCACCTGCTGCCTCTCCAAACTCCAGCCTTTCCAAGCCTGCAGGTCTCCTCTCTGCTTCCCACAGCTGTTCCCACCCCACACAGCGCGTTCCTCTCCTTAGACATCACCAGTCCTTAATGACCATCTCCTTCCCAGGGACTCAGCAGTGACATCTCAGAAAAAGCCATCTTTTACCTAGACCATCCTCGGCTTTCAGGGCAGCCCTGCAGGTTCCATCTCTGCCCTTCTTGCCTCAAAACCCCCAAACCACCCTCAGCCCCCGCCAGCTACAAGCCACAAATCATCTCCCCTTGCCCCCTGGGACCCAAGCAGTGTCCCATGAACCACCTTCACCAGGGCAGCTCTTGGTGCCAAAGTTAATCACTCGCTAACGCCCCGGCCCCTTTCAGCTGCCCTTATGCAGGACAGGAAGGGCCTGGAGGCTCCTGCTCCCTTTGTATTCCCACAAATGAGGCTGAGCAAGAGATGGTCACTTGGAGACGGTGGAATAAGAGAAAAGAGCAGCTTCACGCTTCTTTAAGGGAGGTAACGACTCGTTCCTAGGCAAAGGCAGCTAGAAAAGAGGGCGCATCCGGAGGGAAGCGCGCGGAGCCGGCTCCGACCTACCTGCTGCTGCCCCGTATCCAGGCCCAGCGCTTTCACAAACCCAGAGGGATCGATGTATCTCCTTTTGCTGTTCTGCAGCAAGGCAAACAAGTACTGGAGGTGCTCACAGATGGTCTGAGGCTCATAATCTATCACAAAACGAGTTTTGCACAAGTTAGTAGGGAGTTACGTGGTCTCCTTTCAAGGTAAAACCATTCAGTTAATTCACTTGCTTATGCGTTTAAGCTTAATGTTTAGAAACTCTTTTTAAATAGGTATTTTTAACTACCATGAGACAGGAAGCAGTTCTGGTTGTGCCAGCTAGATCACAGCTCAGGCCAAATATCCCACAGGGCCTGGCACGAGCTGCTAGTGAACAGTTTAAGCGCTGATTGCCACGAGGCAACAGCTCCGCGTTTAAACCAAACGGCTGTTCACAAAATATAGTAAAAACAGGAGCGGAAAGAAAACAGGCAGCTGCACTAGCTTGAGGTTAACACAGTATACAGTGAAAAAGAAAATACCTCACCAAGCCCCTCACCAGGTCTGCTGGGCTGGCATCTAAAGTCTCGTGCCCACAAGATACCTATATACTTGTCCTCTCATGGGACAAGCTGCAGTTCCATGGTGACAAAAACCACCCCCTTGCTCGGCCCACTATTACCATTAAGCATCCTGGCAAAGAAAGGGAGCCCTAAACCAAGTTTCCAACCAGATCAACTCACTGTGATTTAAAAATAACTCGCAGAAAGAGCAGCTTGGGGTGGCTTGCTCCTAAAAAAGCTAGGTCAAGTCCTTAGAGAGAGCGGCGCGCTCCACAGACAGGGCACATGGGCACTATCCCGCCGTCGGGGTGTCCAACCGAGCCAAAGGGCTCCCGTGTTTCCGCACGGGAAGGTCGTGGGTGGCTGCTGTGACCTTCACTGACCTCTGTCTTTGGGGATGCCCCCGCCAGCCGCGTCCTCGCTGCTGGGGCACAAGTAGAGGGCTTGCCGAAGCTCCAGGTTAAGAAACCACATCTGCAAGAAAGTGTTCACGTAGCACGTGGCTCCGAGGTTCGTTAGGCCCACGAACGCGTTCTAGCACAAAGAGAGAGAAAGCGACACATGTAACGGAGCGACCAGCAGAGGAACCCAGCAGGCAGGTGGCCCTCCTGCCCTGTCACCGGGCCCTGAGCTGCCAGGGGGTGCTAATGCTGAGGGGGGTCTGTTTAGAGGGATTCGCCCCAGTTTGTGCTCTCTGGACACGGGCAGTGACTGCAGCATCGCCGGGTACCCGAGTGTCTTTTGGGGAAAAAACCTCCCGCTTCCCTGTGGAAGGGACAGGGAACAAACTGGAGGCTGGAAGCTTTCTCCTAGGCTGCTTGTGAGGGAAAAGCTCGGACACCACCCGCACACAAGCAGCAGCACCCAAATCCACAGCTCCCACCCCATGGGGTGGAGGAGAATGGGTTGGGGCTCCCGCCGGGCTCAGCCTTCCTACGGGAAGCTCCCGAAGTGCCGGGATAGCGGCGGGATGCGGGGCCGGGGCGCTACCTTCTTGCGGCGCTCGCAGTTGGGGTCGTCGATGTTGTGGAAGGTGTTCTCGTCGATCTCGCCCAGCCACGCGTGCTCCCCGATGCCCACCAGGCAGTTGGGGTTCCCCCGGCAGTTCCTCCTGCGGAACCGGCCCAACTGGCACCCGCGCAGGCAGCAACGTCCCGTGCGGGGAGGGAGAGGGTAAAAGAAAAGGGGCCCTAAGAGCAATGGGGAGGGGGGGGTCTCCACAAGCCCAAAGGGGATAGTAGGGGATGGGAGGGTCACCACAAGCCCAAAAGGATGGGGAAAGGTTGAGGAAAAGGGAGCTATAGTGAAAAAAAATGGAAGGCATTCAGGATACTGCTTGAGGGACCCTGGCAGGGATGGGGAGAGAAGTGGGGTCCCCACAGCTCCGGGGGACAGGGGTCCCCACACACCCCCCCATAGAGGGGCTGCATAAAGGAGGTCCCAAAACACTGGGACACCCAGGAGAAACGCTGGGGGCCCCCAGAGGAGGATGTAACCCCCCTCCCCCAGCAGCTGGGACCTGGGGAACAGGAGTGTGGGGAGAGGCCTCTCCCAGACCCCAAAATGGGGGCACAAAGGCGGGGCCCAACACCCTGAGGGGCCCCAGGAGGGCACCCCACAGCCAAGGTGGGGACAAGGGACCTCGGGGTTATATAGGGTCTGGAGCAGGGGGGCAATATGGCCCTGGGCCCTGGGGGGGATATGGGGCCTATGGGAGAATATGGGGCCCTAGGGGCTGGGGGGGAGTATGGGGCCCGAGGGGGTATACGGGGCCGGGGGGGAACACGCGGCCTGCGCGGCGGGGCCGGGCGCGGCGGGGGTGGCTCCGGCGCGGGCGGTACCGGCAGGCGCCGCGCTGGCAGGGCTCCAGGCGGACGCGGTAGGCCGCCTCGATGTGCTCCTGCGCCACCGCCTCGGGCGGCACCGTCTCGGTCCAGCGCCACGCCGCCTTCTCCAGCTGCAGCCGCGGCGCCATCGCGCCCGGCTCCCCGGGCCCGGCTGCTCCGCCCTGACCCGGTCCGGCCCGGTTCGGCCCAGCCCCTCCCGCCGCCGCCGCCGCCGCCGCCGCCGCCGCCGTCACGGCCGGTGACGACACTCGCGCGACGCGGTGACGCCAGCACAGCGCGACGCCGCGCGCTCCCCTCCCCGCCCGCGCTCTCCGGCGCTGGGGGCGGGGCCGGGTTTGTGGGGGCGGGGCCTGGGCGTCCAGTGGGCGGGGCCCGACACCCACGTGGCGGCGCCGTGTCCGTCCGCGGCGGCTCCGGGCTCCGGGCTCCGCTTCCAAAACCCGAGGTCCGGACCCCTCGGGATCCCCATCCACAGCCCCGAGCTCCAGACCCCCCAGGATCCCCATCCATAGCCCCAGCCCCAAACTCCAAATCCCCTGGATCCTCATCCACAGCCCCAGCCCCGAGGTCCGGAGACCCCGGGATCCCCATCCATAGCCCCAACCCGAGGTCCAGATGCTCCATATCTCCTCCCCGCACCTACCTAGGCCCCCGTGTCTCACCCCCACGTACTCCCCAGGTCCACATCCCCTAGACCCCTATCCATAGCCCACCCAAACCCGCAGTTCCAGATGCCCCCGGATCCCCATCCATTGACCCCAACCCCAAAGTCCAGGCTGCCCATCTCCAGACCCCCTTGGATCCCCATCCGTAACTCCCAACTCCCACGCTCCAGACCCGTTTGGATCCCCATCCATAGCCCAGGCTCCAGCCCCGCCGATCCCGTCCCCCAGCCCCACGCAGGTGCCACACGCCAGGCTCACTCCTTCTCTCTCCTTTAATGGGTGTCCCCGCGATCAGCGCGTGCGCAGGGAAGGGGCAACCCCCCTCCCAAAGATACCGCCCCGGGGCCACCCCAGGAGGCAGCCGGCCGCGCCGGCACGGGTCAGGGCAGTGTAAACATATGGCGGGGCCCACCCCGGGCGGTGAAACCCCCCGGCGGCGGCCGAGCACCGTTTGTCCTCTTGGCTTTTTGCAAAAAATAAAATAAAAGTTAAAAAAAAAAAAAAAGTCAAAAATATCCCCCCTCCAACCGGGGGCGCTGCAGCGGGCAGGGGCGCGTGGGGGCTACGAGGGGCACTCGGGCACTGCGGGGCTGCCGGCCGCTCGGTGCCGCAGGTCCACGGGGTGGCGGGCGGCGCCGGCGGGCGCCAGCACCAGCCCCCGGAGGCACCCGGTGATTCCTGAGACGAACTTGCCGGACGTGAGGCTGCGGGGGTCCGGGGCGCCGCCTGCGGGGAGCGCGGTGGCACGGCCGGGACGCGGCGCCGCGGGGACGGGCGCCCTCCGCGCCCAGCCGCCCATGGCCACCCCCCGTCCCGGCCACCCCTGACCACCCCGTCCCATCTACACCCACCACCTCATGTCCCATCCATGCCCACCTGAGTATCCGTGCCCACCCTGTGTCCCATCCACCCACGACCACCCCATGTCCCATCTACATTCACCATCCCATGTCCTATCCATGCCCACGTAGGTTCCATTCGTGCCCACCCCGTTTCCCTTCCATCCTGTTTTCCATCCATCTATGTTCTTGTCATGCCACATCTACATCCACCATTCCATGTCCCATCAATGCCCACCTAGGTCCCATTCATGCCCACCCTGTTTTCCATCCACCCATGACCATCCCATATCCCATCTATCCATGACCACCCCATGTCCCATCTGCATCCACCATTCCATGTCCCACCCATGCCCACCTAGGTCCCATTCATGCCCACCCTGTGTCCCATCCATCCATGACTATCCCATGTCCCATCCATCCAGGACTTATCCATTTCCCATCTACATCTACCATTCTATGTCCCATCCATGCCCTATTGGTCACATTCGTACTCGCCCCATATCCCATCCATCCATGACCACCTTGTGTCTCATCCATCCATGCCCATGACATGTCCCATGGGTGCCCACCGCATGTTCCATCCATCCATGGCTACCTCCTGCCCACCCTGTGTCCTGCCGCTCTATGCCCACCCTGTGCACTGTCCATGACCACCCTGTGCCCACCCCATGAACCATCCCGTGCTCCATCTGTGACCAGTGTGACTCCCATCCATGCCCATCCCATGTCCCATCCATGCCCATCCCATGTCCCATCCATCAATGCCCCTCCCACGTCCCATCTATTACCACTCCGTATCCCATCCACGCTCACCCCATGACCCATCCATCCATGACCCCCTCGTGTCCCATCCACCCATGCCCTCCCCACCCCCGTTCCCCCGGGATGTCCCCTACCGAGGTAGATGTCACCCTCGGTGTTGGCCATGATCTTGGTGCCTGGTGACTCCCCGTGCACGGGCTCCTCACCGTCCACCTGCAGCCACCCGCGGCGTCCCTCCCTGCAGGGATACCCGTCGTTGGCCGCGCTGCCACCACGGCACCATCCCTGTCCTCGCGTGCCCCGTTCCTCACCTGGTGGCCGTCACTCGGTGCCACTCGCCATCATTGATGGGGTCTTCGGAGACGATGGTGGCCTCACCGCTGCCCAGCTGGTAGCTGCAAGAGCGCGGAGGGCTGAGTGCGGGGACGGGGGCAGCGGGGCGGCACCGCGGGGCGCCCGCTCACCTGAACACCAGGTGCCCGTCCTTGAGACCCAGCCCAAGGAAGTCCTTGGCTTTGCCGCCTTCTCCGGGCTCCTGTGGGCACAGCAGGGCCAATCACAACAGGGGCAACGGGGACGACGGGGACGACGGGGACAGCCCCGCGGCGCCGCACTCACCGCGCCGTGCCAGAGCAGCAGCCCGTGGGCGCTGCCTGTGCGCACCTCCAGCTCGAGCGTCTCGGGCGCTCCGGGCTCGCTGCAATGAGAGCGGGGGCATCACGGGACGCGCCAGCGCGCCGTGCCGTGCCGTGCTGTGCCGTGCTGTGCCAGCCACTTACCCACGCGGGAAGACGTGGCCAGGCAAGGCCAGGTAGGCGCCGTCGCGGAAAGAGGCGCCGAACTGCCCAGGGGCATCTGTGGAGGGGACACAGGTGAGCGGAGGGGACATGGGTGAGCGGAGACGCCCGGACAGGGGTCGGGATGCCCGGACATGGGTCGTGGTACCGGTGCCAAGCCACCTACCGTTGCCACCGCTGCCTTCATGCGCCCAGTCGCGGTCGAGCTCTGCCAGCGCCAAGCCTGCATAGGGTGTCGTGGTGTCACCCACCATGTCCCCACCCCACCATGTCCCCACCCCATCGCGTCCCCACCCCATTGCGTCCCCACGTCCCCGGCACTCACTGTGCTGGCAGTAGTCGCCGCCAAAGCCCTCGGGGCAGTGGCAGGTGTTGTCTTTGCAGGTGCCCCCGTGTAGGCAGGGGTTGCCCAGCAGGCAGCGGTCATCGGCCAGCTCGCAGCGGGGCCCTGGGGACACGGGTGTCACGACCGCGCCCCAGCACAACCAGCAACCCCCCCACGCGCCCCGCGCTCACCGCTGAAGCCGTCGCGGCACAGGCAGTGGAAGGCGCCCGCGGCGGCCCCGGCCACGCAGCGGCCCCCGTGGCGGCAGGGCGCGCGCTCGCAGGGCGAGCTCTCCTGGCACTGCGTCACGCCGCGGCTCTGCAGGAAGCTGTAGGACAGATCCACCTTCTTCCCGTTGACCGACACCTGCGAGGGAAGCGGTTGGGGGAGCGGTGCCGCGGCGCGGCGCCACGCGCGGGGGGCCCAGGCGTCCGGGCGGCTCACCTCGCCGATGCAGCCGCGGAAGGCGGCGCTGACGTTGGCGGCGCCGGGCAGGCGCGTGCCGGGCTCCACGCCGCCCAGGTAGAGCGGCGTGCGCAGGTTCAGGCCCTGGCTCTTGCCCGGCGACGAGCGCTTGACGGGCGCACCGCCGTCCACCGTGAGCGCGCCGTCCTTGTTGAGCCGCTCGGCCGTGGTGCGGTGCCAGCGCCCCAGCGCCAGCGCCTCCGCGCTCCGCAGCACAGCCGGGCCTGCGGGGACACGGGCCATGGCGGCGTGACGGCTCCCCGCGCGCGTCCGTGCCGGTACCGGGTTGGCACCTCCCAGGCCGGCTCCGTGCTGGCACCCCGCTTCGGGGATGGCCTGGGGGCACTAGTGGCTTCGGGGGACCAAGGGGATCCCGGCAGTGTCCAAGGACCCCAGTGATGCACAGGGAATCCAGGAATTCCCAGGGAATGCCAGCGTTGTCCAGGGGTCCTCAATGATGCCCAGAGCACCCAAGGAGCTGCCAGGGGACCCCAGTAGTGCCCAGGGACCTAGTGATACCCAGGGACCCCAGCAGTGGCCAGGGGACCCCAAAGATCCCCAGGGACCCCAGTGATGCCCAGGGACCCCAGCAGTGGCCAAGGGACCCCAAAGATCCCCAGGGACCCCAGCAGCTCCCAGGGGATCCCAGTTATTCCCAGGGTCTCCTATGATGCCCAAGGAATCCAATGGTGCCCAGGGGAACCCGATGATGCCCAGGGGACCACAGAGCCTTCCAGGGAATACAGTGGTGCCCGATGGACCCTTATGGTTCCTGGGGACACCAATGATGCCCAGGGACCCCAGTGATTTCCAAAGATTCCAGCTGTTTCCAGGAACCCCAAAGATTCCAGGGAACTCCTGTGGTACCCAGAGACCCCAGTGGTTCCTGGGGATGCCAATGATACCTGAGGAGCCCAGGGGTCCCCAGGGATCTCAAAGATGTCCAGGCACCCCATTGATGCCAGGGAACACCGGTGATGCCCAAGGATCCCACTAGCACCCAGGAGTCCTGGCAGTGCCAGGGGACGCGAGCGGTGCCCAGCACCTACCTGAGCCCAGCTCGTAGCGGAACTCGAGGTGCCCGCCGGCCATGGCGAGGACCACGAAGTCCTCCACGGGGGCGGCCTTGCCCCCGCTGAAGAGCAGCAGCCCGTCGGGCGCCAGCGGCTTGAACTCCACGTCCAGCCGCAGCTCGTGGTGGATGTTGGTCAGCGGCGGGTACGAGATGAAGGCGCCCTCCCCGTCGAAGGACGGGGCGCTCACAGCCTCGCCTGGGTGAGGAGGGACGACCCGCGGCACCTCAGCCCGGCCCCACAGGGCGATACCCGTGCCCGTCACTCCCACTTCCCTAGGGCAATTCCCTTGTGCCCGTCACAGCACTGCGTCCCCTATCTGGGACAACATCCCTCCCTTGCAGCGTGGCACCCGCCTCGCCGGGGTGGCCCGTGCTGCCCCGCGCCAGCACTCACCGTCCATGCACTTGTCCCCGGACTTGCCCAGGTGGCAGCGGCACGTGTAGCCCTGCCCGTCGGGCCGGTTGACGCAGGTGGCATCGGGCCCGCAAGCCTCTGGCAGCAAGAAGGAGCCGGTGGTGAGACGCGGGGGAGCCCGCGGGGCGCCAGGTGTCCCCTGCGGTCCCCCGCTCACCCGGGTGGCAGTGCAGGGCCTGCGAGTACTCGCAGTTGCTGCCGGTGAAGCCGGGCGGGCAGCGGCACACGTAGGCGCTGCTCTCGGCGTCCTGGCACACGCCGCCGTTCTGCGGAGGAGCCCCGGGGGCGTCAGGCGAGCGTCCCTCGCCAACGCGCACCGTCCCCAGCCGCGCCGCTCACCTGGCACGGCCGGTCCTGGCACGTGGGGCAGTTGGCGACGCCGTGCGCCCGCAGCTGGGCCTCGCTGAACGTCACCTCCTCGCCCTGGATGAGCAGCTGGCGCACGCAGCCTGTGGCGGCACCGCAGCGCCTGCTCAGCCCCGCGCCGAGCCCGGCCGGGCGCCCGCCCGCCCACTCGCCCGCTCGCCCACTCACCCACGAAGCCGCTGCTGAGGCCGGTCTTGGCCACGGCGCCGTAGTCGGGGTAGCCGCCCAGGTAGAGCTCCTCGTTGAGGTCCAGCCCCTGGAACTTGCCCTGCGGGAGCGGAGCAATGTGGATGCAGGGATGGAGAGACGGATGGAGGGATGGAGAGAGGCACGGACGGCGCCTCGGGACTCCGCGGGTACCTGCGAGGTGCCGTTGACGGGCGGGAAGCCGTCGAGGGCCAGGGAGCCCTGGGTGAGGTTGCGGAGGAGCCGCACGGTGTGGTACTCGCCCAGGCGCAGCGGCGTCGGGTGCCGGATGGTGGCCATGCCCGAGCCGGCATCGAACCTGTGGCGAGAGCTCCCGGTGGGTGCCGGCCCCGCGGTCCCCACGTGTCCCCGCCTTGTAAGCGGCCCTCACCTGAACTCGGGGCGCCCGCCAACCAGCCCGAAGGAGATGAAGTCGGCGCCGCTGCTCTTCCTCTGCCCGTTGTAGAGCAGCATCCCTGTGTGGGGAGAGAGCGTGAGGCCGTGCAGGCCACGGTGGGCGAGCGGCCGCACCGGCCAGGCCCGCGGTGCCCCTGGCCGCGGCCCCGCAGGGACACGGGGGCGGCCGGCCGGGCGCCGCGGCCACTCACCTGAGTAGAGAATAAGAGCTAAAGGAGAGAGGAGAAGGACAGATGGACAGAGATGGAGGAGGAGAAACAGAGCAGATGAGAGAGGGCCGGCGCAGCGGTGGTGGCGGCGCGGCGCGGGGCCGGGCGCTCACCGTCGGCGGCATCAGGCCGGAACGTGATGCGGATCTCGAAGCGCTTGTAGGCGTCCTTGATGGTGGGCAGCGGCAGGAAGGAGCGCGGCGTCTGCGTGAAGTAGGGCACCAGGCGCTCTGCGGGGCGACACGCGGGGACGGTGACGGCGGCAGCGGGACGAGGGGCCGCGGCGCCCGCGGGCCTGCGCCGCCTCACCTCGCACGCGGAGCACGTGGAAAGCTGTCTCCTGGCCGCGGCGGTTGGCGGCCGTGCACACGTAGACGCCGGCGTCCTCGGCGCGCACAGCCGGCACCGTCAGCTCGGTGCCCTCCACGCGCGCGGCCGCCGGCAGGTCCCCCTCCAGCTGCGGCGAGGCCGGCGGTCAGCACCCATGGGCGCTCGCCCCGGCCATCCCCGCGTGCAGCCCTCCCGGCTCCCACTCACTTTGCTCCACTTAACCTCCGGGACGGGGAAGCCGGATGCCAGGCAGGGAAAAACGGCCGCCGAGCCCACCGAGACCTCCTTGACCTCGGGCTGCCCGGCAATGTGCGGGGCGGCTGCGGAGAGAGCGGGAGCCGTGGCCGCCACCGCGCCGGGGGTGACAGCGCGCAGGGCACGCGGGGCGGGCGCTCACCTTGCACGTGCAGGATGACGTGGGACTGCACGGTGCCCACGGCGTTGGCGGCCGTGCAGCGGTACTGCCCGGCGTCGGCGCGCTCCACGCGCTCCATCTTGAGCGTGCCGGCGCTGGCCAGCACGCCGGGGCGCAGGTGGCCGCCCACCTTGCTCCAGGTGACGTGGGGCTTGGGCTCGCCCAGCCCCAGGCACTCGAGCTCCACCGTGGTGCCCGCCAGCACCGTCTGCACCGCCGTGCGGATGTTGATGAGCGCCCGGGGCAGAGCTGGAGCGCGCCGAGAGAGACAGCGGGGTCAGGGGATGCCCGAGTGAGAAATCGGAGCATTTTGAGGAGGAAAACAACAGGCACACAGGGAAATCAGGGTCCTGGGGTGCCCCCAGGGATGGTGAGAGGCTGGAGGTCCCAGGGTGCCCATGGGCATCAGGAGAAACGAAGGGGATAAAGAGATGCCCATGAGCACAGAGAGAGAAGGGAGGGTCCAAAGGGTATTGAGAGGGATTGGGGCACACCGGGGTGCCCAGGAACATGGGGAGGAACTCAGGGGGCACCAAGGCGGCCGTGGGCTCCTACCCTGGATGGAGAGCGTGGCGCTGTCCTCGGCCTGCCCGCCGGGGCCGCTGGCACGGCACGTGTAGACGCCCTGGGCCGCGCGCTCCAGGTCGTGGAGCCTGCAGGGAGAGGGGACAGGGATGCTGCAGGGGTGGCCCCGGCGGCCCCAGCGCCCCCCCTGCTCCCCCCGGTGACGTCCTCACCGCAGCAGCCCGTCCTGCACGCTGCTGCCGGGGGGCAGCTCCCCGCCGTCCTTGAGCCACTGGACACGCGCACGGGGGTCCCCGGCCACGGCGCAGGAGAACTCGGCCGTGCCGCCCGCGCCCCTCACGAGGCTGCGGGGACTCACGCGCACCGTGGGCGGGACGGCGGCCACCACGTCGGCGTCACCTGCGCGGCGCGGGGGGACAGGCCATGACGCCCCGGGCCGGCGGCACCGCGGCGGCGTCGCAGGAGCAGGGAGCTCACCTGGGTGCTCGCCGTGCACGGCGACGCGGGCGAAGGTCTCGGCGGTGCCCACGCGATTGGAGACGAGGCAGCGGTAGGTGCCGGCGTCGGCGGGCAGCACGGGGCTGATGCGCAGGAGGCCGTCGCGGCGGGCGGCGCGCGCCGGCAGGCTGCCGTTCACCTTGTCCCAGTGGTAGCGCAGCGGCGGCGTGCCGTGCGCCAGGCACTGCAGCTGCAGCGCGTCGCCCGCGCGCACCGCGCTCTCCTCCGGCAGGCTCGTGGCGTACGGCGGCGCTGCCGGCAGGAGGGAGCGGTGGGGCAGCGCCGGAGGGACCGGGACGCGCACGGGGAGCGGGGAGGGATGGGAGGATCCAAGGAGCGGGAGCCGAGATGGGCAAAGGGGGGCAGGAGGAAGAGGAGGGATGCAGGAGCGAAGGGAGGAAGGGAAGGATGGGTGAGTGGAGGGGAGAGGGGAGGGATGGATGGAAGGATGGGATGGGGATGGAGGGAGGGGGCTGGAGCAAGGGAGAAAGTGGGGAGGGGAGGTGGAAGGAAGGATGGAAGAAGAGATGGATGGAAAGAGGGAAGGAGAGATGGGTGGAAGGAGAGATGGATGGCAGGGGGGAAGGATAGGAGGGATGGATGGAGAAAGGAGCAGAAGGAAGAATGGAAGAATGGACAGAAGGAAAGATGGAAAGGAGAGCTGAAGAAACGGAGGGAAGGATGGAGAAAGGGACGGGAGGAGGAAGGGACGCGGCGGCCGCCTTACTCTCCACGTCCAGGACAACGAAGGCCTCGGCGAAGCCAACGGCGTTGCTGGCGTTGCAGATGTACTGGCCCGAGTCCTGCTGGGCCGCGCGGGGGATGACGAGCGAGCCGTTGAGCAGCCGGTGCTGCCAGGGCAGCGGCGCCCGCAGCTTCGACCACGTGATGGTGGGCGCCGGGTCGCCTGCGGGCACAGAGCGGCCGGTGAGCGCCGGGGCGTCCCCGCGGGCACCCGGTGTCCCCGGGGGGACGTCCCTACCTGCAGCGGAGCAGCTCAGCGTGGCCGTGTCCCCGGCCACCACGGTGACGGCGGGCGCCGCCAGCACCTCGGGGGCGCCGGGCGCGCGGCGGGCCGTGTCCACGCTCACGGCCACGTGGGCGTGCGCCGAGCCCAGGGCGTTGTGCGCCGTGCACACGTAGGTGCCGGCGTGCTCGGCCTTGGCGGGCGCCAGCTGCAGCACGGCCTGGCTTTCCATGTGCAGCAGCGTCTGGTGCTCCAGCTTGTGGCGCGAGCCCGCGCGGCTCCAGCGCACCAGCGGCCGCGGCTCGCCCCGGCCCAGGCACTCCAGGCTGATGGACTTGCCCTCCTTCACCGTCACGGGCCCCGGCGGCATCACCGACACCGTGGGGGCACCTGCGAGGAGGGAAGGGGAGGGTAGGAGATGGGGCACGGGGACATGGCGCTGCGGTGGCATCCCCGGGCGCTGCCCACCTTGCACCAGGAGGTTGACCACACTGCTGGCGAGGCCGAAGCGGTTGGAGGCCACGCAGTGGTAGGCGCCCTGGTTGCCAGCGTGGGCAGCGGCGATGGAGATCACCGAGCCGTTGGGGCTGATCTTGACATTGTCTGGAGGACAGGTGAATGTCAGCTATGGGGATCATGCTGGTGCCCATCCCAGCGATGTCCAACACGGTGACATCCACCACAGAGATGTCCACCACAGCAATGTCCACCACGGTGACATCCATCCTTGGCAATATCCACCATGGCAATGTCCACCATGGTGACATCCTCCACAGCACTGGCCACTACGGTGATGCCCGCTAGAGGAATGTCCCCATGGTGACATCCACCATTGCAATGTCCACCATGGTGACACCATGGCAATGTCCACCACGGTGACATCCACCATAACATCCACCACAGCAATGCCCACCATGGTGACGCCCACCATGGTGACGCCCACCACGGTGACATCCACCATTGCAATGTCCACCATGGTGGTGCCATGGTGACGTCCACCATGACATCCTCCACAGCACTGGCCACAATGATGATGCCCACCATAGGAATGTCCCCATGGTGACATCCGCCACCATGCCCACCATGGCGATGCCACCCCAACCATGGCCCTACCTTGGAAGTGCTGGCCAGGCCCCATGCGCCAGGTGATGTTGATGGGCCGGGCGCCATCGTGGATGCGGCACTTGAAGGTGGCGTCCTCGCCCTGGGCCACAGCCATGCTGTGCGGGTCGATGGAGATGATGGGGCTCTGCAGGCCTGTGGGGAAGGCAAACGAAGGGGTGGAGGAAGAGGTGGCACGTGCCCAGCGCTCGCTCCACGACCATCTCTGCCCCCACTCACGGTAGCTGGAGCCGTCACGGGAGGAGACGGTGACAGCGACGGTGGCCTCGCGGGTGCTGCTGCCCGAGCCCACGCGGCACACGTACTCGCCCGAGTCGGCCACCGAGAGCTGCGAGAGCCGCAGGCGGGACCCCGAGAGCTGCAACGCGCAGGCGGATGTGAGGCCAGCGGTGCTCATGTCCCCCAGGGACCATCGATGGCAGTGAGCACCACAGTGCCAGCCCTGCCGTGCCCCCCTCTACCTGGTGCTTGGCCGGCAGGGAGCCGCCGCGCTTGTACCATGTCACCGTGGCCTGGCCCTGCCCGGCCACCACGCAGTTGAGGTCCAGGGTCTGTCCCTCGGTGACGGAGGATGCTGAGGACTCGATGCGCACGGGTGGTGTCACGCTGGAGGCTGCACGGGCAGAGTCAGGGCGAAACATCCCCGCAGCCCCGTGCCGCCCCCGTCCCCGCGTCCCGCCACTCACGGTAGGCGTCGCCGTCATCGATGGTGACCACGAGGGAGCTCTCCTGCGTGACGCCCGCCGTGGTGACGCGGCACACGTACTCGCCCGAGTCGGCCGACGTCACCTGCGGGATGCGCAGGCGGGTGCCCGACACCTACGAGGAGGGACAGGGGTGAGCAGCGAGCGGCCACATCCCCCCGTGGGGACCAGCAGGGTGACACCGCAGGGACAGGTCTACCTGGTGGCCAGCGGGCAGAGGTCCCCCGCGCTTGTACCACGTCACCGTGGCCTGGCCTGGGCCGGCCACCACGCAGTTGAGGTCCAGGGTCTGTCCCTCGGCGATGGAGGAGGACGAGGACTCGATGCGCACGGGCTGGGGGGCTCCCGGGGCTGGGGGACACGAGAGAGACAGTTGGTGGCAGGTCGGGGGGTCTGCGAGGAGCTGCCCGGTCCCTCTGCTCCGCTCTCACGGTAGTAGGTGCCGGCAGTGGCGGGCACGGTGACAATGACAGAGGCCTCCTGCGCGGCGGCGCCGGTGCTCACGCGGCACACGTACTCGCCCGAGTCGGCCGCCGACACCTGCACCAAGCGCAGGCGGGAGCCGGAGACCTGCGGGCACGAGAGGCGGCGTGAGGACGCGCTCGTCCCCGACGCGGTGACACAGCCGCCGCCGCCGCTCCGTACCTGGCTGTTGGGGGGCAGAGCTGCCCCGCGCCGGTACCAGGCCACGTGCGGGTGGCCCTGGCCGGCCACCATGCAGTTGAGCTCCAGCGTCTGGCCCTCGGCCACAGAGGCGGACGACGTCTCGATCCTCACGGGCGGCGTGACGCCCACAGCTGGGGGACAGCGGCCCTCAGTGGCACCGTCACCTCCCAGCCCGGCCACCCACGTGTCCTCCCCGTCCCCAGTTCCAGGTACCATAGGAAGAGCCGGCGCCACCCTGGATGGTGACAAGCAGGGAGCTCTCATGCGTGGCGCCCGCCGTGGTGACGCGGCACACGTACTCGCCCGAGTCGGCCGATGTCACCTGCGGGATGCGCAGGCGGGTGCCCGACACCTGATGGCCAGCAGAAGACATGAGTGAATGGGAAGAGGGGGGCGAATGGGGACCCGTGTCCCTTAGCTGCCCTCAGAAGGTCCCTTTTTTCCCCAAACACACGCACAGCACCCACACACCTGGTGTTTAGCTGGCAGGGAGCCGCCGCGCTTGTACCACATCACCGTGGCCTGGCCCTGCCCGGCCACCACGCAGTTCAGGTCCAGGGTCTGTCCCTCGGCCACCGACGAGGAGGACGACTCGATGCGCACGGGTGGCGTCACGCCAGCGGCTGCGGATGGCACAGCGGGGTCACACCGGGGGGACACGGGGCACCCGGAACGAGCCGCTCCCCGGCATCCCCGACCCTCCGTCCCCGCTCACGGTAGGAGATGGCCCCGCTGGGCTGGATGGTCACCATGACGGAGGCCTCCTTGGTGGCGGCGCCGGTGCTCACGCGGCACACGTACTCGCCCGAGTCGGCTGATGTCACCTGCAGCAGTCGCAGCCGGGAGCCCAACACCTGCAGGGACGTGACGGGTGTCACAAGGGGCCACAGCACTGTCCCCCTCCCATGTCCTGGCACAGACCCACTTGTCCTACCTGGTGCTTGGCCGGCAGGGAGCCCTCGCGCTTGTACCACGTCACTGTGGCCTGTGCGGGGCTGGCGACGACGCAGTTGAGCTCCAGGGTCTGTCCCTCGGCCACGGTGGATGACGAGGACTCGATGCGCACGGGCGGCGCGACCCCGGAGGCTGGGGACAGAGACGGTGACATGAGCCTTGGTGCTGCCTCTGGGAAGCAATTTACCCTGGGGTCCAGCCATGGCACCGCAGGGCCTGGATAGACCCTGGGAGAACCCGCGGGTGGCGGCGCCGCATGGATAACGCCCCCCAAGACACATCCCCACTCACGGTGCGCCCCGGCCCCACTGGGCTGGATGGTCACCATGACGGAGGCCTCCTTGGTGGCGGCGCCGGTGCTCACGCGGCACACGTACTCGCCCGAGTCGGCCGGTGTCACCTGCAGCAGCCGCAGCCGGGAGCCCGACATCTGCGGGGACGTGACGGGTGTCACAGGGGCAGCAGGGGACTTTGGGGAGCTGCAGCTCGATCCCAGTCTGTTGCCCGCTCGGACCGACCCGCTGGCCCTACCTGGTGTTTAGCTGGCAGGGAGCCGCCGCGCTTGTACCACGTCACCGTGGCCTGGCCCTGCCCGGCCACCACGCAGTTCAGGTCCAGGGTCTGTCCCTCGGCCACCGACGAGGAGGACGACTCGATGCGCACGGGTGGCGTCACGCCAGCGGCTGCGGATGGCACAGCGGGGTGGCACCAAGGGGACACGGGGCACCCGGAACGAGCCGCTCCCCGGCATCCCCGACCCTCCGTCCCCGCTCACGGTAGGAGATGGCCCCGCTGGGCTGGATGGTCACCATGACGGAGGCCTCCTTGGTGGCGGCGCCGGTGCTCACGCGGCACACGTACTCGCCCGAGTCGGCCGACGTCACCTGCAGCAGCCGCAGCCGGGAGCCCAACACCTGCAGGGACGTGACGGGTGTCACAAGGGGCCACAGCACCGTCCCCTTCCCATGTCCTGGGACAGACCCGCTTGTCCTACCTGGTGCTTGGCCGGCAGGGAGCCCCCGCGCTTGTACCACGTCACTGTGGCCTGTGCGGGGCTGGCGACGACGCAGTTGAGCTCCAGGGTCTGTCCCTCGGCCACGGCGGACGAGGACGCCTCGATGCGGATGGGGGACGCGATGCCGGAGGCTGCCGCACCTGGGATGGGGACTGCAGCAATGAGGGCCGTGCCGGGGCCGTGCCGGGGCCCCCGGGGCGAGCAGAGCCATCCTCACCGTGCGCGGAGCCGGGGCTGGCCTTGACGGTGACCACGATGGAGGCCTCTCGGACGGCGGCGCCGGTGCTCACGCGGCACACGTACTCTCCAGCGTCAGCCACCGTGACATGTGGGATGCGCAGGCGGGAGCCCGACACCTGCAGGGACAAGAGGGGCAGAAATGACTCCCCGAAGGGGCTGCCAGCACCGCCGGGGACCCCCCGCCGCCACCCTGGCCCCGTACCTGGTGGTTGGGCGGGAGGGAGCCGCCGCGCTTGTACCACAGCACCGAGCTCTGGCCCTCGCCGATGTCGCAGTCCAGGTCCAGGGTCTGGCCCTCGGGCACGGGCGACGCGGGGGACGCGGTCCGCACCGGAGCAGCGGCGCCAGGCGCTGCGGAAGCGGAGCGCGGGGATCCCGCTGGGTGAACCCCGCCGACCGCCCCGATCCCCCTCCCCAAATGCCCCTCAGTGTCACTCACAGTAGGGCACGCTGGGGGGGTGCACGGTGACAAAGAAGGAGGCCTCCTGCACGGTGCCAGCGCCGGCGGCCACGCGGCACACGTACTCGCCGGCGTCGGCCACCGTCACACGGGGAATGCGCAGGCGGGTGCCCGACACCTGCAGGGACAACGGCGTTGGTGGCGTTCGGTGCCAGCACTCCGAGCCCTCCTGGTGCCACGTGTCCTACCTGGTGGCCGGCGGGCAGCGCCCCGCCGCGCTTGTACCACGTCACCGTGGCCTGGCCGGGACCGGCCACCACGCAGTCCAGATCCAGGGTCTGTCCCTCGGCGACGGAGGGTGACGGGGACTCCACGCGGACGGGTGGCGCGGCGCCTGCGGAGAGCCGTGCTGGGAACAACCCGGTGGAAGCGCGGCGGGCACCATCCGTGGTGCCGCTGCCCCCCTTACCTGGCGCCACCACCACCTCGATCGGGGCCCGGGCCGTGCCGGCGGCGCTGGTGCCGACGCAGAGGTAGACGCCGCCGTGGGCCGCCGCAATGGAGGGGATCACGAGGGTGGCGATGTCGGTGCGCTCCGAGCGCGCCTGCGGGCAGGAAGGAGGCGGCGTGAGGACGCAGAGGGGCCGCGCGAGCTCCCTGGCGCCCGGCGGTGCCGGCGGTGCCCCCGCGCCGGCTCACCTGCGGGGGCAGATCCCCTCCTTGCTTCTCCCAAGAGATGGTGGCGTCGGGCGAGCCGGAGACGCGGCAGTAGAGCCGCACCGTGGAGCCCTCCTGCACCTCGGTGCGCTCGGGGCTCACCTGCACCTGCGGCGCGTCGGCACCTGCGGCAGCACCACGGCGGGTCAGGGCGCCGCCGGCACCGCCGCGGGCAGCGGGGAGAGGCACCGGGGCCGCCCTACGCACCTTGCACGCGCAGGAAGGCGCGCGCCGTGTGCTGCCCGGCGCTGCTCCGCGCGCGGCACACGTAGTGCGCCTCGTCGGCGGGCCGCGCGGCCGCGAAGCGCAGGATGCCGCCCTGCGCCACGGCGCCCGGCGGCAGCGCGCCGCCCGCGCCGCCTGCCGAGAGCGGAGGAGAGGGTCACCCGCCGGCCGCGACGTTGTCGCCGTCCCCTGCCCACCAGCGGCCGGGCACCTACCGAGCCACTCGACGGTGGGCGCCGGGCTGCCCGTGGCCACGCAGCGGAACTCGGCGGGCTGCCCCGGCGCCACGCTCAGCTGCGCCGGCTCTACGGTGACGCTAGGTACGGCGCTGGGGCCGGCTGCATCGGGGCGAGATGTTCAGCTCAGGTCCTCCCCACTTGCCCCCTAGTTCTCCCAGCACCCGCAGTTTCGCCCCTATGCCAGGCACAGAGCCGGGCACCCTGCCCTCGTGCGTGGACTTACAGCGTCTGTGGCCTTCCATGAACTCAACGGGTCCGTAAAACATCTGGGTCTTTGAGGGGGCTGCAAAAAAATCCTGGTTTCAGGCAGTGCCATGGGCAAGTCGAGGAGCTTATGCTGCCCCTCACCATGGCCTCTAGGCTCTGCGCGAGCCTGGCTGGGGAAGAGGGGCGAGCGGGCGGGCACCTTGGACGTAGAGCGTGGCGGTGCCCTCGTCCATGTCGAGCATGTTGGAGCCGGTGCACACGTAGACGCCGGCGTCCTCGGGCTGCACGTTGCGGATGGTGAGGATGCCGTTGAAGTCCATGGCGCGGCTCGGCAGCTTGCCGTGGTTCTGGCGCGTCCACACCAGCGTGTAGGCGGGCGACTGGCGACGAAGAGGAGGGTGAGGAAGGGCGGGATAGGGGGACGCGTCGCGCAGCCGCTCCGCCAGGCTCAGGGGTGCTCAGACGGGTCAGGGGGGCAAGCAGAGGTGGCTGCATGTCCCATGCAACCACACGGGCAGGAGGGGTATCCGCATGGCCAGGTGGGCACCCAAGGGCGCCCTGCGTGCCCAGGGCAGAGCTGGGGCCCCGCGCGCCCGCCCTGCAGCCCCTCACCTTGCTCTTGGCCGTGCAGATGAAGGTGACGTCGGCGCCAGGCTTCACCCGTTGCACTCTCTTCTCTTCCACCGTCACCGTGATGGGCTTGCCGGGGCTTTCTGCGTCCCGGAGGGAGAGAGAAGGGGTGGGTTGAGCCACGGCCTTAGCCCTCCCGGTGCCCGGTGTCCCCTCCCCGGGGTCCCCACCGGTGACGATGACCTCGGCGCGGCTGGCGTTGCTGTGCTGCAGGTTGCGGCAGGAGCAGATGTAGACGCCGGCCTCGGAGGGCTGGATGCTGGCGAAGTGCAGCTCCTCGCCTAGGAGCGCGGGCGGGTGAGAGCCCAACGTGACGTCCCCCTTCCCGGGCAGGTCCCCGCGCGGCGTCCCCACCCCGGTACCTTCGCGCCGGCTCTGGGCGCCGCTAGGCAGCGGGCGCCCGTCCTCCCGTGACCAGTAGTAGTAGAAAGGGGGGTCCCCGCTGGCCTGGCACTGCAGGGTCACCGCGCTGCCTTGGGCCACCGCGGTCCTGGGCGGGTGGACGCGCACGGCCAGGGGCACCGGGTCTGCAGCGGGCGGGCAGAGCGGCGCGGGTTGGCGCGGTGCCGGTGTCACCGTCCACGCCATTGTCACCACCGCCACTTACCCATGGGCAGGCACCTCTGTCCCCGCACGTTGGGGTCTCCCGCGTAGCCGGGCGCGCACCTGCGGGGGGACAGGCATTGCGGGTCGGCGGGACGGGCTGCAGCGCCACCGCCACGGGCACGGCGGTACTCACTGCTCGCAGTACTGCCCGGTGTAGCCGGGCTCGCAGGCGGTGCAGCGGTAGCCACCGGCTCCGAGGCTCTCGCACGTCCGTGAGAACCTGCGGGGACGCGGAGGGCGCTGGTGGCGGTGCTGGGTGCCCCGAAGCGGTGCCCGCGCAAGGGCAGCCCAGCCAGGCCAGCGCGGGCCCGGCCGGGGCACTCACTGGTTCTCGGGATGCGGCAGCGGGCAGGCGCAGGGCTGGCAGTCCTCGGGGGTGCCGGCCGTGGCGTCCCCATAGTAGCCAGGCAAGCACTGGTCGCAGAACTCGCCCGCCGTGTTGTGCAGGCAGCTCTGCGGAGAGCAGCGGCGGGTGCTGCGGTGGGCGCTGCGGCGGGCGCCCCGCGGAGCGCCCCGCAGCGGGGACACTTACGGAGCAGGCGCCGCTCTCGGGGTGGCAGCTGTCCGAGTGGCCGTTGCACTCGCAGAGCTCGCAGTGGCCCAGGTAGAGCCCTCCGCCGGTGCGGGTGTAGCCGGGAGCGCAGTCCTGCCGGGGCGAGTGCCGTGAGCGCCGCGCGGCGCCGCCATCACGGCCGCGGCGCCCGTCCGCCCGCCCCGCTCACCTGGCACGAGAGCCCGTGGTAGCCCGGCGGGCACCGGCACTCCTCGACCTCCGGCGCCGGCGGCAGCCCAGGGGCGGCCGGCACGGCGGTCTCCATGCTGACGCCAGCGATGCTGGATGAGGCCATGGCGGTGGAGTAGGTGGCGCGGATGAGGATCTCATCCAGGTCGGCCAAGGCCATCATGAGATGCTCCCGCGTGGCCGGCTGCCCGTCCGGGCGCTTCCAGTATTGCTGCGGGCGCAGAGAGGCGCCGTCGGGGCCGGCCGGCGCAGAGGTGCCCGGGGGACGCCCGGACACGGCGCCCGCCCGGTCCCGCCGCTCCGACCCGCTCCTACCTCGCGGAAGACGATCTCGAAGGCGCGCGGCGTGCGCGGCGGCAGCTCGGGCTGGTAGGCCACCAGCGTGATGTCGTTGCCCTGTGGCGCGCGGCGAGGAGGAAGAGGGTGAGCGAGGAAGGCTCCCACCGCCCGCGCCCGCCTGGCTCCGCACGGCGCCGCCCCGTACCGTGATCTGGATGTCGGCGTCGGGCAGCGGGGCCCCGCGGCCCCCGGGGGTGTACGCCAAGGTGTAGCGCAGCCGCCCGCCGTAGGAGCCCACCTGCAAGAGGGAGGAGGAGGAGGGTGAGGAGGCAGCGGGCGGGTGCTCCAGGACCCTGCAGCGCCGCTCCGGGGTAGGCGCCGCCGTTACCTGGTCCCCCAGGAAAATGCCAGGGAGCTGCCAGTAGAAAACGCTGGTGGGGAGCAGGGGGAAGCCCGCGAAGACCAGAGCAGACTGGGGCGGATGGAAAGACAGAAAGACAGAAGGAAGCTGCAGGCGCCGGAGAGGAGCCCGGTGTGGGGAGCAGGGGCCGGGCTCGGTGCCGCCAGCCCCACGGGCCGGCACGCCGGTACCTCAGCGGCGGCACCGCCTGGCCCAGCGGCCAGGGCTCTGCGCAGCTGCTCCTCCGCCGGCCCCGCGCCGCTCGGTGCTGCGGGCCGGCCGGCGTCCCCGGGGCCGGGCAGCGAGCGGGAGCGCGCGCCGTGCGCCCGGCGCATGCGGGCGAAATAGGTTTCCCTGCGCTTTGGAGCGAGCAGAGAGGAGGAGGAAGAAAGGCGAGAGGAGAGAGAGACGGGGTCAGCGGGGGACGCGCCGCCGGTGCCAGCAGCCCAAAACATTCCCAGCTGCGCCGCCCCCGCGCCAGCTGCCAGGGACGCGCTGGGCCGCGTCCCGGTGGCCGCGGGGACATTGTCTCCCCTTACCTTGTCCCCCTGGTAGAGCGGTGGCAGCTGCCAGTAGTAGGACTCGCGGCCCAGCTCGGCAAAGCGGCTGTACGTGAGCTGAGGGCCTGCGGCGCCCATCTCCACGCTGAAACCTGCCGTCACGCGGCTGCTGTGCTGCCGGTTGACCAGGGCGAAGTCCTGGAAGTTGCCGGGCGCGAAGGGGGTGCTGAGCTGCGGGGAGAGCGCGGGTGAGCGGGGCCGGTGGCTGCACCAGCAGCGGGATACGCAGAGCGGCTCCTACCAGCCCGCGGGAATAGGAGGAGCTGGTGCATTGCTGCACGATGCCCATGCAGAAGCAGGGCAGGCAGCCGGCGCGGTCGTCGGCGCTCAGGTGGAAGTGGTGGGGGCGGCAGGAGGCGCAACGGGGGCCCTCGACGTTGGCCTGCGGACGATGAGGAGAGTGTTGGGTGCTGCATCGCGGCGCGGTGCATCGCAGTGCAGCGCGGTGCATCGTGGTGCGTCATGGCACATCGTGGTACATCACAGAGCATCCCGGTGCATCGCAGCGCGGTGCATCTCAGAGCATTGCGGTGCATCGTGGTGCATTGCAGTGCACCGCGGCGCATCATGGTGTATTGTGGCGCATCGTGGTACATCATGGCACATCACGGTGCACCACGGTGCATCATGGTGCATCACGGTGCATCACAGCGCATTGCGGTACATCACGGAGCATCACGGTGCATCGCAGTGCGGTGCATCATGGTGCATCGTGGTGCATCACGGTGCATCACGGTGCTGAACTCACCTTGCACTGGCACAGCCCGTCGGCATCGCAGTCCGCGCTGAGGCTGCCACGCGGATCGCACTGGCACCGCTCGCCTGGCTCTGGGGGCAGGAGGAGAGCAGTGAAGCAGGGGCCACCAGCCCCATCCCCGTCCCCACTGCCACCAGCGCTCACCTCGGCACGGCCGGTCCCGCGGCGGGTCCCCCACGAAGCCGGGAGAGCACCTGGGCGAGAGAGAGTGCGTGAGCCCCGCGCGCGGCCACCCGCCGCCCGCACCGAGCCCCGCGGCGCCCGCACCTCTCGCAGAGCCGCCCGGCGTAGCCCGGGGCGCAGGCGCTGCACGTGGGCTGCCCGTCGGTGTCTGCGAAGCAGGTCCTGCTCTCCCTGGCACAGAGGGGACAAGAGCTGAGCGGCCGCCACGGAGGCGTCAGGAGGACAGGCAGGGACAGGGGGACACGTACTGAGTGGCAGAGGGCGGCCCATGGCAGGGGCAGGGCTGGCAGTCGCCGGGGGTCCCATGGGTGGCGTCGCCGTAGTAGCCCGCTCGGCACTTGTCGCACTGGGCGCCCTCGGTGTGATGACGACAGTCCTGGCGCAGCGGAGAGCCCGGCTGAGCGCCGGCAGGAGGAGCAGGAGGGAGCGCGCGGGAGGCGGCAGCGCGCGGCCGGGCTCACCTGGCACACGCCGCTCTCGGGGTGGCACTCGTCCGCGTGCCCGTGGCACTGGCAGCGCTCGCAGGTGCCCAGGTAGAGCCCGCCGGAGGTGCGGGCGTAGCCGGCGGCGCAGTCCTGCCGGAGCAGAGCGCGCGGCCAGGACACGCGTGGCACCCCCCAGCGCCACCACGCGCCGGGACGAGCGGGAGCCAGCGGGAGCTCACCTGGCACGAGGGGCCGCGGTAGCCGGCGGGGCAGGCGCAGTCCTCCACCTCCAGCGCCCGCCGCAGCCCCGTGGCGTGCGGCACGGCCACGTCCATGCGCACGTCGGCGAGCCTGCAAGGAGAGCAAGTGAGCACCATGCTGTGCCCTCTGCCACCGAAAGCCACCCCGGAGCCGCGTCCCCGTCCCCGCCACCTGCTCTCCAAGGGCGTCTCCGAGTAGGACGCGCGGATCATGAGCAGGTCCACGTCGGCCAGCGCCATCAGGAGATGCTCCCGCGTGGCCTCGCGCCCGTCGGCCCGGCGCCAGGCGCGCTGCGAGGGCACAGCATGAGCCAGGGCTTGGGGACTGGTGACAGCGGTGGCGTCACCCCAGCATCGCGCCGCCCCGCGGCCCTCACCTCGCGGAAGGGCACGGCCACGGCGGCGGGGACGCCGGGCGCTGGGCTGGCCTCGCTGAAGTGCTCCAGGGTGATGCCGTTGCCTCTCAGCAGCACGTCGGGGTGGCGCGGCAGCGGGCGCGCGCCCGCCGGCGCCGAGTGGCTCACCGTGTAGCGCAGCTCGCCGCCGTACGACGTCACCTGCGCGGCACGGCGTCACCGCCGTGGCCCCGGCGCCGCCGCCCGCCCCGCAGCAGCCCAACTGTCCCACCTTGTCGCCGGTGAAGCGCGGTGGCAGCACCCAGAAGTAGACGTCGCGGGGCAGCGCGTGGAAGTCGGAGAAGGCCACCTCGGTGGCGCCGGCGAAGCGCACGCCCTCGCTCACCGTCCGCGTGGCGCCCAGGTTGGCCAGGGTGAAGGGCGTCTCGGCCGTGGCGCGCACCTGAGAACGCGGTGGCAGCTCGGAGTGCGCCGGGCGCTCCGGAGCTGCGGGGATGGCCCTGGGGACGGCGCGCGCCGCGGTACCTGGTCGCGGTGCCAGGAGGAGCTGGCGCACTGCCGCGAGACGCCCATGCAGAAGCACTTGAGGCACCCGTCGGGGTTGGCGTGGCTCAGGTGGAAGGCGCCCGCCGCGCACTCGTCGCACAACCGGCCCGTCACGTTGGGCTGCGGGGGCACCAGGGGCGGCCGGTCGCCCACAACGGCCGGTCGCCCACACCGCAGGGGTGCCCGTGCCGGAGGAGCGGGCACCGGGTACCCACCTTGCAGCGGCATGTGCCGCCCTCGGTGTCCTGGCCGCCACGCTCGTCACACTTCACGATCTCCTGGCCTGCGGGTACAGCAGGGGGTGAGCCGTGGCACCTGGCCGTGCCCCTGTCACTGTCACTGTCCTTGTCCCCACCAATGTACCCCACTGCATCCCAGGCTCTGCGCCCATTCCTACCCCTGTCCCTGTTCTCATCCCTGTACCACCCCCCACCATCTTCATCCCCTTCCCAGTGTCTGTCTTCGCCTCCATCCTCATCCCCATCTCCATTCCTGTCCTCACCTTCATCGCCCACATCCCTGTCCTCTTCCGCATCCCTGTCTGTATCCCCATCTTCACCCCAGACCCTGTTCTCACCCCCATCCTCATCCCCGTCATGGTCCTCACCCTCATCCCTGCCCTCGTCCCTGTCCCCATCCCCTTCCCCATCCCCATCCTCGGCACTCACCGATGGGGGTGCACTTCCCTCCCGGCTGGATGGGATCACCCTCGAAGCCAGGCGCACACCTGGACGGGGAAGGACCACGCGCTGGGACGGTGCCACCAGCGCCCGCCCCGCGCCACCCCGGCCCGGCCACGCACCTCTCGCAGCGGCGGCCGGCGTAGCCGGGGGCGCAGGCGTCGCACGTGGCCTGCCCGTCCGTGTCGAGGAAGCAGGACTCGGAGAAGCGGCGCCCCGGCTCGGCGTAGGGACAGGGGCAGGGCCGGCAGGCGCCCGCTGTGCCCAGCGTGGCGTCACCGAAGTAGCCGGCCCGGCACTTCTCGCACCGCGGGCCCTCCGTGTTGTGCTGGCAGTTCTGCGACGGGCGCCGGTGTGAGCGCCCGCGGCGTCTCCCACCCGCGCCGCGTCCCCGTGCCCGCGCCGCCGCTCACCAGGCAGTGCCCAAAGACGGGGTCGCAGGCGCTGGCATGGCCGTGGCAGCTGCAGCCCGAGCAGGCGCCCAGGTAGGGCCCGTGGGGCAGGCGCTCGAAGCCGGCGGCGCAGCGCTCGCACGAGAGCCCCGCGTAGCCCGCGGGGCAGCGGCACCGCTCCACCGCCTCGGCCGGGCCCAGCCCCGCGTCCTCGGCGCCGCTGACCTCCATGGCCACGGCGCTGAGGCCGGCGCTCGCCTGGCGCCCGTCATACACGGCCCGCAGCAGCAGGCCCCGCACGTCCTGCAGCGCCAGCAGCAGCTGCTCCCGGCTGACCGCAGCGCCCGTCTCGTCCTCCCACTCGTCCTGTGGGGACAAATGGGGACAGCAGGTCCGGAGGGGCCCAGCATGGGGTTGCCATAAAGCTTGGCCACCACTGTGCCCACCACCGTGAAGAGCAACTGCATTCCCCCATGGTGGCCACTGTAACCACCTCAGTGAAGAGCATCCACGTTCCCCTTGTGGCTGCCACCATGACCACCTCAGTGAAGACCACCCATGTCCCCCAGTGGTGACCACCTCAGTGAAGACCAACCACATTCCCATATGGTTGCCGCCGTACCCACCTCGCTGAAGACCAGTCAATAACCCCCTATGGTGGCCACCAAACCCACCTCAGTGAAGACCAGCCACGTCTCCCCATGGAGACCCCCGTTCCCACCACAGTGAAGACCAACCTATCCCACCCATGGTTGCCACCATGCCCAAGTTGGTGAAGACCAGCCACATCCCCTCATAGTTGCTACCTCAGTGAAGACCATCCACCTCTCCCCATGGAGACCACCCTACTCACCTCACTAAAGACCATCCCCATTGCCCATGGTGGCCCCCACACTCACCTCGGTGAAGGCCACGCGGCGGTGGTTGAAGACGCCGGGCCGGGCGGGCTCGGCGCGGGGCCGCGAGAGCAGCTTGCCACGGGCGCCCAGCAGCACCACGTCGGGCCGTTGCGTTGGCTCCGGCGGCCCCCGGCCCAGGTGGTAGCGCACGGTGTAGCTCAGCATCCCACCGTAGGCGTCCACCTGCCCGCGGGTAGAGGGTTGGCATTGCCATCACCGCCACGGCCGTCCCCTTGTCCCCGCGCCGTGACGGCCGCTCACCTTGTTGCCCAGGAAGGGCTGCGGCAGCGCCCAGGCGGCCTCGCGGGCTTGGAAGTGCCGCGACAGGTCCAGCAGCTGGAACTCCTCAGCGCCAGGGTCGATGCGCAGCTGCGGCGCCGCCAGCCCCGCCGTCACGTTCACGCCTGGCACCGACGGGACGGGCATGAGGCACAGCCCAGCGCTGCCGCCCGGCACGGCGCGGCATTTCCCCGATGCTCACCCTTGAAATCTCCGGGGCGGTCGAAGCGGAGCTCGATGCGGTGGCGGTGGCGGCCGGCGCCGTGGCAGGCGCTGGTGACGCCGAAGCAGAAGCAGGGCAGGCAGCGCCCGGCCGCAGGCAGGTGGAAGTGGCCGGCGGGGCAGGGCCCTGCGGGAGGGCGGTGAGCGCGGGGCGGAGGGGACGCCGCGGGGGACGCGGCGGCGGGGACGCGCGCGGGGCTCACCGCGCGGCGGCGTGACGGTGAGCACGCCGTCGGGGATGCCGAACACCATGCCGCGCGCGTTGATGGCCTCGCACGTGTAGGCGCCCTGGTCGGCCTCCTTCACGTCGCAGATGGTCAGCGTGCCCTGGCCCTTCTCGCTCACGATGGACACCCTGCCCCGGAGCGGGGGACACCGTCACCCCCAGAATCCACACGGTAGGCCACGCCCCCTCGTTGCATGCCCCTCCCACTACAAGCCCCTCCTCCTCGTTGCAAGCCCCTCCATTGCGAGCCCCTCCCACAATCTCCAAGCCCCTCCCACCACAAGCCCCTCCCACCACCTCGCACCCTTGTTGCAAGACCCCTTGCTACAAGCCCCTCCCACCATAAGCCCCTCCTCCTCGTTGCAAGCCCCTCCCACCACCTCAAGCCCCTCCATTGCGAACCCCTCCCACAATCTCTAAGTCCCTCCCACCACAAGCCCCTCCCACCAGGCACAAGCCCCACCCCCAGCAGTGACCCCGCCCACTGCTGCGGGCTCCGCACCGGCAACGCAAGCCCCAACCCGTGCGAGCCCAGCGCCGCGCAAGCCCCGCCCCCGCGCAAGCCCCGCCCCCCGCGCAAGCCCCGCCCCCGGCACCTGCGGCTGGCGGGGATGTGTCCCCAGTTGAGGCGCCAGGTGATGATGGGGGTGGGGACGCCGGTGGCCACGCAGGTGAAGCGCACGGTCTGGCCCGGCACGGCCTGCACCGCCTCGGCCGGCGGCGTCACCACCTGCGGGGGCACTGCGGGGGACACGCGTCACCCGCGCGCACCGCGAGCAGCGCGGGGGCCAGCGTCCTGCTCGCCGTGCACGGCTCCTAGCACCGTGACCGGCGCGGGTTCCGGCATTGCGCCCAGCGCGGCTCCTAGCTCCGCTCCCGGTGTGGCACCGTGACCGGCACAGGGTCTGGCCTCCTCCCTGCCGTGCACGGGGTCCCGGCACTGCCGCCAGCATCGCACCCAGCATTGCACCCATCACCGTGCTCAGTGCCGCGCCATGACCGGCACGGGGTCCAGCACCGCATCCAGCATTGCAGCCGGGTCCCAGCACAGTGCGTGGCGCAGCACCGGGTTTGGCACGGGATGCCGGCCCTGCTGCGGGCATTGCCCCCCGCAGCGCCCTCCGCACGTCCCCGCGGCGCTCGCGGCACTCACCGCAGCCGACCTCGTCGGAGCGGTCGGGGCAGTCGGGCTCCTCGTCGCACTGGTAGCTCGCGGGGATGCAGCTGCGGCTGGACACGCACGTGAACTGCTCTGGCCCACACGTGTCGCCCGGCGCCTTGGTGGCTGTGGCATGGGGCAGTGGCAGCGTCGGCGCCAGCCGGGTGACCCGGCGCGGTGCCCGCGGTGCCGCCGGGGACACTCACGGCAGTCGGTCTCGTCGGAGCCATCACCGCAGTCGTTGTCGCCGTCGCAGCGCCAGAGCTTGAGGGCGCAGTGCCCATTGCGGCACTTGAACTCATTGGGCTCGCAGGGCGTGGGGGTCCCTGCAGGTGCCAGCACGGTGTCACCGTCACCGTCCCCACACAAGGACGCCGTCCCCACTGCCCCCGGGCGCTCACCGCAGCCCAGCTCGTCACTGCCGTCGGCGCAGTCCCGCTCGCCGTCGCACAGGTAGTCGCGGGGCACGCACTGCCGGTCGCCGCACGCCGCCTCGCCGGGGCGGCACCGCGACGGCACCGCGGCCAGCACCGTGGCCACTGGGCGGATGGTGGCCGCACGCGCTGTGCTGGTGGCCGCACGTGCTGTGCTGGTGGCCATGCGCGCTGTGCTGGTGGCCGGCGGCGTGGTGGTGGCCGGCGGCGCAGTGGCCGGTACCGCCACGTCCGTGGGACCTGGGGAGCCATCGGTCAGCAGAGCGTGAGGGGAAGGCGGAGGGAGAGCGCCCGAGGGCACCGGGGAAGGGGGACACCCGCCGGGTTGGGATGTGCACGGGGCTCGTGCACCGTCTCACCGCAGCCCTCCTCGTCCGAGGCGTCGCGGCAGTCGGGCCGGCGGTCGCAGCGGTACGAGCCCTCCACGCACTCGCCGCTGCCGCAGGCGAACTCCAGCGCGCTGCAAGCGCGCCGCTGCGGCGTCACTGCGGCGAGCGGGGAGAGCGCGCTCAGCGCCGGCACCGCGCCGGCGCGACCGCCGCCACCGGTGCCACGCGCTGCCGGTGCATCCCGCCGGTGCATCCCACCGGTGCCACCCCCAGCAGCCGTGTGGCCGCTGTCCCCCTGCTCACCGGTGCCGAGCCGTCGGAACTGGAAGCCCTCCTCGGAGGTGACGTAGGAGGCGATGGAGCCGGCGGCCACCACGGCGCGCAGCACCTCGCGGATCTGCTCCTCGTCGCCGTTGCCCTCCGAGCCCACGTCCAGCTCCACAAAGACGGAGCCGGCCACCTCCCTGCAGGAAGGGGACCCGGTGTGGGCACCGGGAGGGGACCCGGCATCACCCCGCGCGCCGGCGTCACCGCGTCGCGCTGCGGCACTCACTTGATGAAGACCACGCTGACCACCTGCTCGCCGGGGATCTTGTAGTACTCGGACTCCAGCTGCGGTCGAGGAGGGAAGGAGGTGACATCAGTGCGGTCCCCTGGGGACGTCCCTGTCCCTGTGTCACCCCCAGGTGCTCACCGTGTCCACCACGGCCTCGGCCACCTCCCGAAACTCCTCAGAGGCGGCATCCTCCAGCCGGGCGCTGTAGTCGATGCTGTGGGTGAAGTTCACCAGTGCCCGGAAATAGACTGCGGAGGGGACACGGGGACAGGGTTGGCACTGTCCCCGAGGTCCCCGCGGTGTCCCGGTGCCACCCACAGCACTTACTGAGTGGGCCATCATCGTCCGGCCCCACCATGCCGGCCGGCCTGGGCGCTGCTGCCGCACACAGGAGGAGGAAGAGGAGGAAAAGGAGGAAGAAGAGAGGCCAGGACAGAGCAGAGGATGAGCACAGAGGTGGCAGCGCGCCCAGGTGACATCCCGGCGTCCCCGTGCTGCTCGCTTACCCGTGGGCTCCAGCTCGCCGCCGGCCACGACCAAGCCGGGGACGTCAGCGCCGCCGAGTGAGCTGGCGCCGCTGCCGTCCTCGCCGCTGCCATCTGCAAAAGGGACCCCCGTGAGCTGCCGCTGGCGGCCGGGTGCCCGGGTGGCACCGCGGTGGCCCCACGTGGCACCTACCGCCCGAGGGCTCATCGGCCAGCAGGTCCTCGTCATCGGAGAGCTGCGCGTAGTAGCGGCGGCCGCGCGCGCCGCCGGGCCGGTCCGCCTCGGTGTCCTCGGGGAAGGAGGCGTCGCGCCGGCCCGCGGCCACCTGCGCGGGGACAGGGGGCAGAGGCGGCTGAGGGCGCGCGCTCGCCGCGGGCGCCTGGCAAGCGCCGCGGCCGCATAGCTGCGCGCTGGAGTCATGGGCGGCGCGGGCGGCGCGCGGGCGATGAGCTCATCCCGCCGGCCGCCCACCGCATTCCTGCGCCCGCGGCCGCGCAGCTGCCCCGGGGACGCCGCCGCGCCGGGGGGGACGGCAGCGCGCGGGGCCGGCGCGGCCGCGCTGCTGCGTGCGGGGCTGCTTGCAGCGCGGCGTGCGCCGCTGCGTGCGTGCACACATGTGGGCGCTTGCACCGCTGCGTGCGTGCACCACGGGGACACGTGTGCGCGCTTGCACCGCTGCGCGCGTGCACCGGCGTGGGCTGTGTGTGCACACACGCACCACGTGGAGCTGAGCGTGCTTGCACTGCTGCATGCCTGCAGCGTGTGGGGCTGCGCGTGTGCGTGCACTGCTGCATGCTTGCACCGACACGCGCTGTGCATGCGCGCTTGCACTGACACGTGTGCACCGCGTGGTGCTGCGTGCGTGCGCTTGCACTGCCACGTGCATGCACCAATGTGTGCTGTTGCACGCGCACTTGCACTGCCAGACGCATGCACCAGGACGGGGCTGCATGTGCGTGCGTGCAGTGCTGCGTGAGTGCACCGATATCGGCCGTGCACGCACCAATGCAGGGCTGCACGCGCGCTCACGGGGCCGCTTGCACACGCACTTGCACTGCCACGCGTGCATCCCGGCGCTCCCACGCGTGCATCCCAGCATTCCCACGCGTGCATCCCGGCATTCCCACGCGTGCATCCCAGCATTCCCATGCGTGCATCCCGGCATTCCCACGCGTGCACGCACCCCCCCACTGCACCCACTGCCCCGCACACCAACGGGGGGAGGCTGGGGGGGGTGCAGCCGCCAGGACCCCCCCCGGTAGCCAGGCCGAGGAATCCGTCGGGGCAGCAATTTGCTGTGCAAACAAGCGCGGGCGGATTAGAGCGGGCGCGGGGGCCGGCGCGGGGGGATCGCTCGGGATTTACCCGCCACAAAGGGTGGGAAAAACCACGGCCGCCCCGGGCGAGGGGGAGCGGGATGGGATGGGGGGGGGGGCACGCGAATGCCAGCGCGGCGCCGTGCCCAGGACGCCTGGGCCCCGGCCAGGCTGGCGGGGACAGGCACCAGACGGTGCCCCCCCTCCTGCTTCCCCCAAAATATCCCGGCTCCGGGCACGGCTGTGGGGGCTGGGGGGTGGGCGCGTTGGGGAAACTGAGGCACGACCCCCGCGGCAGCCGGCCACACGTGCAGCGAGCGGGTCAGGGCTCAGCTGCGCGCGGGGAGGGCGTGGGGGCCGGGCACACCTGTCCCCTCCGCCGGCGGAGCGGGAATGAACCCGGATCGGGTTACCGGAAACAGCTCGCCGGACCCCTGGCATCACCCCGGACGCCTGGGCCCGCTGCCGGGGCCAACTCCTTGCAAACTTCCCCCCCACGGCCTCATTCCCAAGCAAAATTCCCGGGATGGGGAAAAGCGGGGGGAGGGAAAATCCCAGCGCGGGGCGGGCAGGATGCCCGGCCGGACGCTGGCGCTCCTCAGTTTTTCCACTGGCCGGCCCAAAATTCCCGCCATATCCGACGGGCGCCCTTGGGGCTGCCCAGGGAGGAAGGCGAGGAAGAGGAGGGAGGCGCCGGCCCCGCTGTCACGTCCGCCGGCGCCACGTGGGCTTCGCCGGGACCTCGAGCGAGCGCCGGGGCCGGCGCCGGGATGCAGCGGAAAAGCAGGAAGCGGCCGCCCGGCGCCGCCGCCGGGGCGGTGGTGACAGCCCCCCGGGCTATTGTTTCCCAAGGCCGCGGCAGCTTCCAGCCCCGAAAGGTGTTTCCCGGCCGTGTTTCCCGGCCGCTTCCTGCGGAGGCGCGAGGACGGGGCGTCCCCCCTCCGGCTGCTGCGGCGGCCGGGAAAGGCATCCCAAATCCCGGCACGCTGCAAAGGGATCTGGCTGTTCTCCCCGTTTTTTCTTGCCCCCCCATGCCGGAGCAGGAGGAGGATGGATGCTGCCCCGCGCGCCCTCGCCGCCAGGCGCATTCCTCCCCGCTCCCGATTGCCTAATTTATCCAGCTGGGAATAGCAGCCGTCGGGGGGCAAGGGAACGCCCTGGGAAGGGGGGGGTGGGGGCAGCTGCCCCCTCCCCTGGCACCCCTCTTCCCCCCCGCCGCAGGCAGGCAGAGCTGGAGGGGCCCAGGCGTCCTGGCGCGGCGCCTTCCTCCTCCTCCTCCTCCTCCTGGCCATCTTTGGCCATGGGCGACCGCGGAGCTGGGAAAGAAATCAGTGACGGGGCGAAAACGGTGCCGGGAGGGGGGAGGACCAGGGCGGGAGGGGGGACGCGTGGCCGAGCCGCGGGGCTGCGCGCGCGGGCGCGCGGTGACACACGCGTGTGCACGGTCACACTCGCGTGGGTACACGGTCACATCGTGGGTACACGGTCACACTCGTGGGTGCACGGTCACACTCGTGGGTGCCCGCTCGCCCGAGGCCTGGCGATCTTATCACACATTCCTGGCCTGACCTCTCCCCCCCCTCAGCTTTAACCCTTGCCGGGGCTCCCGCGGGTCACCCGGTGCCGGCAGGACATTGAGGGCGGCGGTGACGTCCCCACAGCGCCGGGGCCGGCAGGGGAGGGGACGCGGGACCCCGGGCGGGGGGGCGGGGGGACGGTGGGGACGCGGCGGTGCCAGCGCGGCCCCGAGCAAAAAGGGGCCTCTGTTCTCGGGGCGGCCGCGGGCAGAAGTCCCGGCCCAAAACCGCCCCCGCGCACGGCCTGGACGGAGGGACGAGGGACGCAGGGACGGGGGGACCCCGCCGGGAGCCCCCCGGGGCCCTATTTTGGGACAGCTATTTTTAAGGGCGGGTGCCGGGTGCTGTCCCTGTCACCCTTTAAATTTAGCCGGAGCGGGAGACGGCGGGACGCCGGGGTGGGGACGGACGGACGGACACCCCAAGGGGACCCCCTGGCCCTGATGGGGGGAAGGGGCTCCCCCATCCCTGCTGTGCAGGGGGACCCCAAATTCCGTTGGGGGGCTCCACGTTGTGGCCCTGGTCCGTCGGGTCCCCACAGCTCCTAGGGGACGGGGCACAGGGGCTGGGGCCCGAATCCCCCCATCCCAATTCTGGGTGACCCCATGTCTCCATGGGGGCCCCCGTTCTCCGATGGGATGGGGCAGGGTGCCGGGACCCCCATCCCCCTGACCCATGCAGGTCCCCAAGCCCTGGATAGGACAGGGCACAGAGATGGGGCCCCACATCAACCGGGTCCACCGGGGTCCCCAAAGCCCTTAGGAGACAGGGCAGGGTCCTGGGGGTCCCACATACCCTTGGTCCATGGGGGACCCAGAATCACTTAGGGGATGGAGCCGGGTGACAGGGACCCCAAAGCCCCCAACCTGGGCTTGGGGTTTCCTGTTGGGATGGGGCACAGAGGAGGGTCTCCACATCCCCCCGGTCCATGCGGGTCCCCAAACCCCCTCGCGGGTGGCACACGGTGCTGGGGCCCCACATCCCCCTGGGGGTCCCCAACTCCCCATGGGATGGGGCGCCGAGGAGGGTGCCGGCATCGCCCCGGTCCATGGGGATCCCCAACGCCCCCAAGCACAGGGCAGGGAGCTGGGAGTCCCGCACCCCCGCGGTCCGCGGGGGTCCCCAAGTCCCCGGGCAGGCGGGGCACAGCGCTGGGCCCCCCCGTCCCCGCGGGGTCCCCATGGCCGTGGGGGGCCGGGACACCCAGGCGGGTCCCCCCGGTACTCACGGCGAGCAGCGGCGCCAGCAGCAGGAGGGCGCCGAGCGCGGCGGGGACGCGCGGGCCCCCCATGGCCGCTGCGCTCCGCTCCGCTCCGCTCCGTCCCGTCCCGTCCGCCCCGTCCCGTCCCGCGCGCCGCCCGCCCCGCCCCGCGCCCGGGGGGCGGGACGGGGGCGGGGCGGGGGACACGCGTGGGGCGGGGAAACCACCCCCCCCCCTTCCCGCGCCCGCCCCTCCGCGCGGCGCGTGGGACCGGGATGGGGGCGGCACCGGGGGCACCGGGGGCAAGGGGGGTGCCAGGGGGTGGGGGGGTTATAGGGGGCTACGAGGGATATAGGGGGCTATGGGGGTATAGGGGCTATGGGGGTATAGGGGGCTACGGGGGGGTATAGGGGCCTACCGGGGGGTATAGGGGTCTATGGGGGTATAGGGGTCTATGGGGGTATAGGAGGCTATGGGGATATAGGGGGGTATAGAAGTCTATGGGGGTATAGGGGCTATGGTAGTATGGGGGCTACGGGGGGTATAGGGGTCTATGGGGGTATAGGAGGCTATGAGGGGGTATAGGGGAGTATGGTGGGGTAGAAGGGGCTGTGGAGGCATAGGGACTATAGGGGTATAGGACTCTGGAGGCTACAGGGAGCCATGGGGGTTATAAGGGGCTATGGGGTGTATAGGGGTCTATGGGGGTTATAAGGGTCTATGGGGGTTATAGGGGGCTACGGGGGTACAGGGGAATATGAGGGTATAGGAATCTATGAGGATATGGAGGCTATGGGGGTATAGGGGCTATGGGGGCATGGGGGTCTATGAGGGTATAGGGGGCTATGGGGTTATAAGGGACTATGAGGGTATAGGGGGCTATGGGGAGTGTAGGGGTCTATAGACGTATGGGGGTCTACGGACATACAGGGGGCTATGGCGGGTACAGGGGGCTATGGGAGTATACGGGCTATGGGATATAGGGCTATGGGGGTATGGGGGGCTATGGGAGTATAGGTGTCTATGGGGGTATAGGGGACTATGGGGGTACAGGGGCTATTGTAGTATATAGGCTGTGGGGGTATAGCGGTCTATGGGGGTACAGGGGACTATAGGGATATAGGGATCTATGAAGGTATAGGGGTCTATAGGGGTATAGGGGCTTTGAGGGTATAGGGGCTCACAGGGCACAGCAGCTATAGTGGATATAGAGAGCTATGGGGAGTATTGGGGGCCATTGGAATATAGGGGACTATGGGGGATATAGAGGGCTATAGGTTTATAGGAGCTATGGGTGTATAGGGGGCACATGGGGCACAGCAGCAGCAGGGGGTATAGGAGGCTACGGGGGCACATCACGTACAAGGGTACAGGGGACATATGAGGCACAGCAGCTATGGGGGATGTCGGGGGGTATGGGGGACTATAGGGGGTACAGGGGCACAGCAGCCATAGGGGACAACAGGCTGGGTTCGCACGGGGGCCCATAGGCCCCGTTGCCGCGTCCTTGTCCGCTGGCCGCGTCCTTGTCCCCCGGCTGCCACCTGCGCCGCTCCCAGGCCCTGGCCCCAGGTGGCCCCGGTCCCCTTGGTTCCCGGGCCCCCCGCCCCTCTCTGGGCTTGATATAAAGCGGTGACGGTGGCACCAGGGCCACACTCGCCATGATGACCCCGACGCTGGCCCTGCTGCTGGCCCTGCTGCTGGCCGCCCCCGGTAAGGCCCCGCTCGGGCACCCCCGCCCCGGTGCCACCACCCCCAATGCCACCATCCGGTGCCACCACGTCGGTGCCGAGCGCTGACGCGGGTCCCCACAGGCCGCACCGCGGCCGCCCCCCGGGTGGTCAACGGCGAGGAGGCAGAGCCCCACACCTGGCCCTGGCAGGTGAGGGACCGGGGACAGCGGAGCAGGGACCGGGGACCGCGGTGGCCCCGCGGGGCCGGTGGCAGCCGCCTGTGTCCCCCTGTCCCCCGGCTGTGCAGATCTCGCTGCAGTACGAGCGCGACGGCACCTTCCGGCACACGTGCGGCGGGAGCCTCATTGCGCCCCAGTGGGTGATCACGGCCGCCCACTGCATCTCGTGAGTGGCCCCGCGGGGACGGGGACGGCGTGGGGGACACGGTGCAGGGACAGGGCACAGGGTGCAGGGACAGGAGGGCAGGGTGCAGCGATGCTGGGACATGGCACAGGGACAGGGTGCAAGGATCGGCACTGGGGTGCGGATACAGGGTGTAGGAATGGGGTGCAGCGATGTGGCACAGGGTTGGGGTGCAGGGTGCAGTGACAGCGTGCAGGGCACGGTGACCACGTGCAGGAACTGGGTGCAGTGACAGGGTGCTGGATGCAATGACGGGGTGCAAGGCGAAGTGGCAGGGTGCAGGGTGCAGTTATGGGGAGCAGGGGGTAGCACCAGGGAGCAGGATGCAGCAACAGGGTGCATGGCACGGTGACAGCGTGTATGGCATGGTGACAGGGTGCATGGTACAGTGACGGGGTGCATGGCGTGGTGACGGGGTGCATGACTCGGTGACAGGGTGCACGGTATGGTGACGGGGTGCACAGTGTGGTGGTGGGCTGCATGGCTCAGTGACAGGGTGCATGGTGCAGTCACAGGGTGCACAGTGTGTTGACAGGGCGCACAGCGTGGCGACGAGGTGCATGACGCGGTGACAGGGTGCATGGCATGGTGATGGGGTGCACAGTGTGGTGATGGGATGCACTGCATGGTGACAGGGTGCATGGTGCAGTGACAGGAAGCATGGCATGGTGATGGGGTGCACCGTGTAGTGACAGGGTGCACCATGTGGTGACAGGGTGCAGCACCTAGCATGGCTGCAGCACCTGCCACCTTGGTGCCACCAAGCACGGAGCCCCCGCGCTGGCAGCACCGTCCCCGCTGCCCCTGACGCGTCCCCGCTCCCCGCAGCTCCTCGCGCACCTACGAGGTGGTGCTGGGCGCGCACGACCTGACGGTGCCCGCGGCCTCGGAGCAGCGCATCCCTGTGAACGACGACGACATCTTCGTGCATCCCGGGTGGCTCAGCTCCTGCTTGTCCTGCGGGTGAGCGCGGGGCCGGCGCGCGGGGACGTCGCCGCCGCGGGCGTCCCCGGTGCCGCGGGTGTCCCCGGTGCCGAGCCGTGTCCCGCCCGGCCCCGCAGCAACGACATCGCGCTGCTGAAGCTGTCGCAGCCCGCGGAGCTGCAGCCCGGCGTGCAGATCGGGCGCCTGCCGCCCGACGGCGACGTCCTGCCCGACGGCTACCCCTGCTACCTGAGCGGCTGGGGACGGCTCTCCAGTGCGTGCGCGGCCGGGGGACGGGGAGGGATGGGGCGGAGGGAGGGATGGAGATGGAGGGAGATGGATGGAGGGAGATGGATGGAGGAATGGGAGGATGGAGGGCTGGGGAGATGAAGGGATGAGGAGGTGAAGAGGGGAAGGAATGGGTGGATGGGAATGGAGAGAGGCAGGGAGAGGTGGAGGGATGGAGGGGTGGAGATGGAAGGGCTGGGAGGGTGGAGGTAGAGGGAGGGTTGGGAAGATGGAGAGATGGATGGAGAGGTGGAGATGGATGGAGAAAGGGAGAGGTGGAGCGATGGAGATGGAGGAAGGGCTGGGAGGAAGGAGGGCTGGGAGGATGGAGGTGGACGAAGGGTGGGTTGGGAGGATGGATGGAGAGATGGCTGGGTGGGTGGCTGGAAGGAGGGGGGGCTGCAGGGATAGAGGAAGGAAGAATGGGGAGACGGTGGCCGGAGGGCTGGGGTGGGTATCCGTGGGGCTGGCCGGATCCCTGCGAGGGCGGCGGCAGGAGAGGCGGCCGGACAGACGGACGGCGCCGGCCTGCAGCCGGGGGGCCGCTGCCGGACACGCTGCAGCAGGCGCTGCTGCCCGTGGTGGCCTACGAGCGCTGCACGCAGCCCGACTGGTGGGGCAGCCTGAACATCCGCAGCACCATGATCTGCGCCGGCGGCGGCGAGGAGGCCGGCTGCAACGTGAGCACTGCGGGGCACGCGTGGGGACAGCGGCGGGGGGGACACACGGGCACCCGCGGGAGCCCTCGCGCCGCCTCTGTCCCCGCAGGGCGACTCGGGCGGCCCCCTCAACTGCCCGGCGGCCGACGGCAGCTGGGAGGTCCACGGCGTCGCCAGCTTCGTGTCCTCGCTGGGCTGCAACACGCTGCAGAAACCCACCGTGTTCACGCGCGTCTCCGCCTTCACGGACTGGATCGACGAGGTGAGCGCGCGGGGACGGGGACGAGCGCGCGGGGACGGGGACGGGTGCTCACGCCGTCCCTCCTGAGCGCCGCTCGCTTCTCTTGCAGGTTGTGAGCAGCAACTGAGTGGCGGCGGGGCGAATAAATCCGGGTCCTGGCTGCGTGCGCTCCCGTGTGCTCTGTGTTGCGGTGCGAGCGCTGTGGGCGCGTTGCATGGCTGCGTGCACGCGCACGGTCACGCAAGCACGCGCAGCTTGCACAAGCGTGCAGGCAGAGCTGTGCTTGTGCACATGCACGCTGCAGGGTTGCGCGTGTGCACACGCTTCTCCGCACATACGCACAGCAGAGGCACGCACGCACGTGGATATTGTATGTGCATGGATATAGCACATGTGTGTATTGCACGTGCATGGATATTGCATGCATGTGGATATTGCACATGTGTGGATATAGCACGTGTGTGGATATTGCATGCATGTGGATATTGCACGTGTGTAGATGTTCCACACACACGGCTATTGCACATGTGTGGATATTGCACACACTTGCATATTGCACGCATGTGGATATTGCATACGTGTGGATATTGCATACACAGGAATATTGCACACGCATGCAAGTGTGTGTGCAGGCACTGCCATGCGTGCACAAGCAAGCTGCATTGGTGCGCATGCACGTGCAGGCACATGCGCGGCTGGCGTGGCCCGATGCGGCCCCGGCCAGGCCGGCTCCCTTTGCCAGCAGGTGGCACTGGAGGAACAGCCGGAGCGGCCGGGTGGGCACCCGCGCCCGGCTCCCTGCAGCCGGAGGGGCCGGGCTCGCCGGGAATGGGGCAAGCCCAGGGATTGCCCCGGGTCTGGAAACTTCCAGGCCTTGGGGACGGACACATGGACATGCCTGGGCACCATGGGGAAAGACCCATTGACATGCCCAGACACTGCGGAGATGGGCACGGACATGCCTGGGCACCAGGGGAATGGCCACACAGACATGCCCAGACACCACGGGGATGGGTATGGACATGCCTGGGCACTACGGGAATGGACACACGGATGTGCCCAGACACCACGGGGATGGGCACGGATGTGCCTGAGTGCTAAGGGAATGGACACACAGATGTGCCCAGACACCACGGGGATGGGCGCAGACATGCCTGGGCACTAAGGGCCTGGACACACAGGCATGCCCAGACACCACAGGGATGGGCATGGACATGCTTGGGCACTAGGGGAATGGACACACAGGCATGCCCAGACACCACGGGGATGGGCATGGACGTTCTTGGGCACTAGGGGAATGGACACACAGGCATGCCCAGACACCACAGGGATGGGCATGGACGTGCTTGGGCTCTAAGGGCCTGGACACACAGACGTGCCCAGACACGGCGTGGATGGGCCCCAGCCTGGTTGCACCTGGACACACCTGGACACACCTGGAGGCGCCCGAGTGCCGCAGGGCCGGACGGGCGCACGGAGCAGCGCGCAGGTCCCGCAGGGACGCCCGGAGCGCGGCCGCCACGGCGGCCAATCCGCGGCGGTGGAAAATCCCCGAGGGCGCCCGCCGCCTCCTCCCGCCGCCGTCGCCTCGCAACGGGGGAACAAAGACCCCTTTGACGGGCACCCCGGAGGGGGCCCAGGCGTCCGGCGCTCCCCCCTGCAGAGCCGCCGGCCCGGCCGAAGGGCGAGACAGAGCCCAGTGGAAAATCCCCGGGGCGATCATGCGCTCGCGGCGGGGCCCTATCAACTTTTATGGCCCCCTCGCCGCTGCGGGGACCTTTGGCCGGGTGCCGCCGGCACGAGCCCCCGCGCGGCTCCTTATCGGCGCCCCCCGCCCGTGACCCCGGCGGGGAGCCGGGTGCCGGGTGTCCCCCCCGGCGCCACCGCGGGGCCCCAGCGGCTCCTCCCCTGTGGCCGCCGGTGCCAGGAGCCTCCGAAAGCCCCCGCGGCCTCTGCCCGGACCCACCCCCGGGGTGACTCAGCCGGCTCCGCCGAAGCCTTTCCTTATATAATGCGGCGCCCGCGCGCGCCCCGCGCGCTCCCCTTCGCACCTGCCCGCAGAGCCGCGCGCCCGCTGCCATGTGGATGGTGTCGCCGCCGGTCGGTGAGTCCCGCCGGAATTTCCCCATGGGGAATAAGGGGGGAAAGGCGGCGCGGGAGGCAGCGAGGGCGCTCGGCGGCTCCGGGCAATGCCGAGCGCACGGCGGCCCTTAGGGAAAGGGAAGGGGGACGACGCAGCCCTGAGGGCCACCACGGGCCAAGCGCCCTCGTTAGGTGGGAGCTAACGAAGAGAAGCCCCGTCCCAGAGCCATTCCAGCCCGGAGCCACCGCGGAGGAGGCCAAGAGCCCTTTTCCATCCCTGTAAACGGGGGACGCGAGGGGCTCACGGGTCTTGGCGCGCCGGATCCGGCCGCGGTGCGCCCATCCCGCCAGCAAAAGCGGGGAGAAGGGGCGCCGGGAGGCCGCGGAATGGCCGCGCGGGGCCATTGTGACGCCGGGAGCGGCCACCGGCACCACCAAGACCCGGGAGGCGCCGGCAAGACCCGCGGGCCGCGGAGGGGGTCGGTACCGGGCCCCAGCGCCGCCAAAAGCGCCGGGAACGCGCGGGCGGCCGGAGCCAGCGGCGGGGCGGACCGTCCCACTCGGCGCTGCCGTCATTCCCCCCGGAATAGGCACCGCGCTCTCCGCGGCACCTGGTTCATTTGGCCGCTCCGGCGGCCGCGGAGGGAGGGAGGCTCTGAGCGGGGATTTCGCCCCCATTTTATTTCTTCTTTTTAGCAAACTCACCCTTGCGCCGAGCTGCGAGCGTGCGGCCCGGCGCGAAGCCGCCGGGGGCCGAGAAGGTGACCGAGCGCCGCGCTGGCACGGGGGCGGTTTTTGGGGGGAAACGCGCCGGCTCGTGCAGCACCCGCTGCCGCGGTAGGCGCCGACGGGAGGCCGGCGCCCTCGGCCGCGCTCCGAGCGCCGCGGCGGGAGGCGGCTCCCGCCAGAAAGGAGCCGAGTCTGCAGAATTCGGCACCGCGCTCGCCCGCCGGCCCCGCGGGCCGGACTTTTGCACCGCGCTCGCGCCTGCCGCAGCTCCGTGCGCGGCCGCAGAGCCGGGTGGCCAAAGTTCGGCCTCGCGCCGGCGCTTCCCACCAGCGCCGAGGGCGCGGGAGCCGCGAGAAGGAAGCACAGAGAAACAGAACCCCCCGCGCTGTCCCGTCCCGTCCCGCTCCCGGCCGCGCCGGCGGCCCCGGGGGCTCCGCGCAGGCGGGGGGAGCCTCCCGGCGGCGCGTTGTGGCTTTCTGTGTTGCTCTGACCTGCTGTTTTCCTTTCAGATGAAGCATCTCATGAACTTGCCTGGCTTTGGGAACACGTCCAAGGCAGGGCGCAAAACACACTAGTAGGACATGACCCTTAACACTTTCTCTAAAGAGTAGCCCTATAGGTATATAAGAGCAAATCGAGCTTAACACGGGGGCTGGCTTTTACTCTAAGCTTGGGTTTGGTTTTTCTCTCTTTTTTTTCTTTCTCCTTTTTCTTTTTTTTTTTCATGTTTTCGGCCTCCCCATCCTCCCTCCCGTCCTGCCCCGCTCCCCACCCCTGGCTAACGCTGCGTTTCGGCTCGCGGAGGTTTTCCCGGGTTGCGGGAGTGACGGAGGAGCAGCCGGCGGCGGCGGCGACGCGCTCGCCGCGGTGGCGGCCGCGCCGGCGGCGGCCGCGCGCCCGGCCGGGGCGCCGCTCACGGCGCCTCTCGCGCCGCGCAGGTGCCTTGCAGCACACCAAGAAGCTGGTCCTGAGCGAGCAGGCGAGCCGCGCGCGGGCTCTGGAGTTTGTCCGCAAGAATGCCGCCAACGCGCTCTCCACGGCCAACCTGATCATGGGGCTCTCCTCCGTGCTCTGCAGCGTGAACGGGTAAGCGCGCCGCCGCGCGCCGCTCCCGGCGAAACGAGGAGGGAAAGGGACGGACGAGCGCGGGGGCGCCCGCCGCCGGGCTCACGCGCTCGCTCCCGCCAGGCGCTACGACTACTCGTGCTGGCTGCTGCTCGTGGGCTTCCTGCTCGACCTGGCCGACGGCGCCGTGGCGCGGCAGCTCGACGCCTGCTCGGCGCTGGGTGAGCGGCCCCGTCCCCGCGCGCGGCGCCGCGCGGTGCAGCCGGGCGCTCACGCCGCCGCTCACGCTGCCGCTCGCTCCCGCAGGCGCCAAGCTGGACGACTTCGCCGACTTCACCTCCTTCGGGCTGGCCACGGCGCTGCTGCTGCGCACGCGCGGGCTGCTCGACGGGCTGCTCGCCGTCGCCTACGTGCTCGCCGTCCTCGCGCGCCTCTGCTTCTTCTCCAGCGGTACGGCCCCGCGGCCAGACCCTTTTCCCGTCCTTTTCCCTATGGATGCGGCGGGAGCGTCCTCCCGAGATGCCGCATGCGCTCGCGGTGAGGATAAAGCCGCTACGGAAGGGGCTTTGGGGTTAATCCTCCCCGTTTGGGGTCAAATCCCAGGGATCCCCTTCACGTACCGCGGGCTGCCGTGCCCCTACGCCTCGGCGCTGCTGGCGGGCACCTCGCTGCTCACGGGCGGCCACCTCACGCTGCTGCGCGTCGCCGCCACCGTCATGATCCTCTTCATGGTGGACCAGGGCTTCTACCCGCACGACAAGGTGCTCGAGTCGCAGCTCTGGAAGAAGCTGGTCTACGCCGGAGGTGAGCGCCGGGGCGCGCGGGCGCGGGGCGGCGCGGGGCCGGCCGCTCACGCCGTCGCTCCCCGCAGGCGTCGCCGCCGTCCTCTTCTCGCCCGCCGCCGTCCTCTCCCTCTACTATCTCGCCTGGGCGACCTCCTACATCTTCTTCCCCTTCGCGCTGTGGAGCTGCAAGGTGTGAGCGGCGGCGGCCGCCGGCCGGGCCCCACGTCTCCCCCGGCGCCGCGCGCCGCCCCCGGGTGCCCCGTGCTCAGTAAAGCTTTGGCCTTCCTCGCTCTCCGGCGCTGGGATGTGTCGCCGCCCCGAGCGCCCCCGGCCGCCGCGTCCCCTCCGCCTCTTCTGGACGCGCATCCGGAGCGCGGATCCCTGCGGAAACGCCGAGTCCGTTAGCGGGTTTAGGAAGCGGAATAACTCCGTTCTTGCGGGAAGGAGCCTGTGTCCGGCACCCTCCGGGTTGGTCTCCGCAATCCCGACCCTTCGGAGCGGGTAACGGACCTCCCTGGTAGCAGAAGAGCAAAGGAGGCCAAGGGACTCCCCCATCCCACCTTCCCTCCAGGGTTCAATCCCCAAAACCTCTCGCCACGACGATGCACCAAGTAATTTATTACAAAATCCCAGCTCCAATGGGGAATCACCCACAGGAGAAGGTGGCATGAGGGGACGGCGTCCCCGCCCCGGGCCCGTTTAGGGAGAAACCCGGGTTTCCAGAGGGTGACGGGCAGCCCCAGCTCTTTTAAATCCCGACCTCGAGGCATTGGGAGCGCTCGGGGATTTGTTTCCCACTCGGCACCGTAGGGAAATGCATCCCGAGAGCGTAGCCTCCCCTTCCTGCATTGGCTCCATGGGGTGAGACGGAGTGCAAGGGCAAAGGAAAACGGGACTCGAAACAAAAGAAAACCCACCAGCAGTTCAAACTTTCTGGAAATAAATAAACATGGAGGAGAAACATCCGGCGCGGCCACGTGCGAGTCTGTGTGCGCCGGGACAGCGGGGCCGAGCGCGGGGGCGGAGGAAGGAAGCGAAGGCCAAACCCGGCGCCACGGCCGGAGCCGGTGTCCGGCGGGAGCCCCCGGAGCGGCGCCCGGCTCGCAGCTGCGTCGCCGTCCCCGCGGCGGCTCCGCGGGCAGCGCGCCCGGCACGCGCAGCTGCGCCGGCCGGCCGGGGAACGGCCTCTCCTTGGAGAGGAGCCCTTGGCCGCGGCCGCCTTCCTCGGGACAGCTCTCGGAGCCAGCGCGGCTGGCGCTCGGGACGCGCCGCGCGGCGGAATCCGGCCAGATCTCGTGGCTAAACCTCAGCGCCGGGGGGCCGGGGCTGCTCGCGGTGCCAAGCGCCGCGTTGCTCAACGTGCCGCAACGTTCCCAGCGCTTCCCCGTCCCCTCCGCTCCGCTGCCGCGTCCCCACAGCAGGCACAGAGGGGACAGCAGCAGCGCCGACAGCGCAACCCTCGTGCACGGAGCCCGCCGTGCCGCTCGTGTGGCAAGGATACGGGTGGAATAACCACGGTTTTTATTTAAAAAAAAACAACAAACCAAACGCTGTTTTTCAAAACAAGGTAATAAATAGAGAACATGTTAGAAAAGAGGCGGCACCGGGCTAGGGAGGAGCAGGGATGGAGGGAATGCCGGCGGGACGCGGAGCGTGTCACTCCCCGGACGCCTGCATCTGCTTGCAGAAGGAGTCGAACTGCTGCTGCTCCAGCTCCGTCATGACCCGGTTGAGAGCGTAGATCTGCGCGGGGAGAAGGAGACGGGGCAGAGGAAGGGGAGGCTGCTCCCGGCGCGCGGGGCGGCGCGGCGGCCCCTCACCTCGGCCCTCTGCCGCTGCTTCAGCTCCTGCTGCGCCGACTTCTGCTTGGCCTTCTCCAGGCGCGCGGCCGCCTCCTTGGCCTTGGGCTTCTCCCGGCGCCCGCCGCTCGGCTCCATGGCTGCGGGGCGGCCGCGCGCCTGCCGCCGGCACGGTGCCTCAGGGCTGCCCCCAGCTCCTGCCCTCCGGCCTCGCTACCCCCGGGATCCCTTACGGCTGCCGGAGCCGCAACTGTCCCCGGCACCCCTACAGACCCCCCTGCGCCCCACGGATCACCCCATGGGCCCCATAACCTCCCCCAGTGACACCTGCACCCCAGCCAGGGCCCCATATCTTCCCCCTATGACTGCTACAGACCCCCCTGCGCCCCACGGATCACCCCACGGGCCCCATAACCCCCCAGTGATACCTACAGCCCAGCCAAGGCTCCGTATCTTTCCCCCATGACTGCTACAGACCCCCCTGAGCCTCACAGATGGCCCCATAACCCTCCGGTGACACCTACACCCCAACCAGAGCCCGGTATCTCCCCGCTATGACTCCCACAGACCCCCCGAGCCCCGTAACACCCCCCTACGAGCCCCGCAGCCCCCCGGCAGCCCCCGCCACGCCTGGGCCCCACAGCCCTCCCGGAGCCCCACAATCGCCCCGCAGCCCCCTCCGAGCCCCCCGGCGGCCCCGTGCCGCTCCCCCGCGCCCCCCGACCCCGCTCCGGTACCGGCGGCCCCGCTGCCCGGCCCAAGATGGCGCCGCGGGCCCGGCCCCCCTCGGCCGCTCGGGCCTCACGGCGCCTGCGCCGGAAGGGGGGGGGCGCCGGGGCGGGGTGCGCAGGCGCAGCTCGGCGCGCGGGGGGTGCGGTCGCCAGCGCGCATGCGCCGCCAGCGAGCGCCCAGGCGGGACCGCGCGGCAGCGAGAGGCGCCGCCTGGCGGGCGGGAGGGGGAGCAGCCCCCAGCGCATCCCGGTGTCCCCAACAGCCCCCAGTCCTCCCAGGACATCCCAGTGTCCCCAACAGCTCCTCATGGCATCCCATTGTCCCCAACAGCCCCCAGCGCATCCCAGCGCCCCTTCCACTGCAACCCAGTGTCCCCAACGGCCCCCCAGGGCATTCCTGTGACCCCAACAGCCCCTCAGGGCATCCCAGTGCCCCTTCCACTGCAACCCAGTGTCCTCAACAGCCCCCCAGGGCATCCTAGTGTCCTCTGCAACCCCCCAATGCATCCCACTGTCCCTTCCATTGCATTCCAGTGTCCCAAGCAGCCCCGCAGGGCACCCCAGTGTCCCCAACACCTCTCCAGGGTCCCCTCCAGGGCATCCCAGGGTCCCCCACATCCCCTCCCAGTGCATCCTAGTGTCTCCCCCACTGCATACCCATGTCCCCTCCATGGCATCCCTGTATTCCCAGTTTTCCCCACTGTGCCCCAGCATCCCCCCAATGCACCCCAGGATCCCCAGCACCCCCCTCCCCTGCATCCCAGTCTTCCTCAGTGCATCCCATACCCCTAGGTTCCTGCAGAGAATCCCGTGTCCCCACTGCCCCTCCAGTGCCTCCCAGGGCCCTCTGGTGGCCCCCGTGTCCCCGTTCCCTGCAGTGCCAAGAACCCCCCTTGCCACCCAGTGCCTCCCTCTTCCTCCCCCCTCCTCTGAGTGCCGCAGTGACATCCCGCTGCCCCCAGTACCTCAATGACCCCCCTTCCTCCCTCCGGGCACCCCACAGCTCGTCAGACTCCCCCCCAGACCCGGGAGGAATCGGCGCCACCGACCCAGCTCCCCGGGGCCCAAATCCACCCTTTTATTGCGGCGGCCGGAGCCCACGGAGCGCGCAGCAGCCGGAGCCGGCGGCCGCATGGAAGCCCAGGACGGCAGAGACGGAGCGGCCGGGCTCCGAAAACACCGGAGGGGCCGGGGGGGGACACCCGTCCCCGCCGCTCGCTCCCCCCGCGCGGCGCTAGATGCGCACGGTGTTGATGCGCAGCGGCTGCACGTTCTTGCCGTTGGCGTGGCTCTGCCCGGGGCTGAAGTAGGAGCAGAGCTTCCCCGGGAACTTCTCCCGGAACGTGTAGAGCCAGGACATGTCGTCGGCGTTGTAGAAGATCAAGAGCCCCTTGTCGTAGTCCAGGAAGACGCCCACCTTCTCCAGCTTGCTCTTGACGTTGAGCCGCGTCCAGGGCTCGGTGCAGGCGCTGTACTGGTTGCCGTCGTGCATGACGATGCAGTAGAAGCCGCGGCTGGGCTGGATCTGGATGCTGCCCTTGCGGGTGACGGCCTCGTGCGCCAGCCCGATCATCCACTGCGTCTTTTCGGAGACGACGACCTCCCAGTAGTGCACGCCGGCGCCGAACGCCTCGGCGCCCAGCACCGACACCTCCACGTCGAAGCGCTTGGGCGAGTCCTGCAGCGGCTGCGGGTGCAGGTTGCCGTACGCCACGATGGTGCAGTCGTCCGAGAGGATGAGGCGCTGGTGGGCCGTGCCGGGGTCCAGCGTGAGCGCGGCCGGCACTGGCGGAGCGAGGGGGACGGCGCGTCAGCCCCGCGCGCTCCGCCGCGTCCCGCATCCCGTCATCCGCGCGTCCTTACCGGGGTGGATGTCCTGGAAGAGCGACTTCCAGATCGTGTACTGCAGCGGGCCCATGTACTTGGACGTGGGGAAGTCCTCGTAGGTGAGGTTGGTCTCGTGGATCTTGCCCTTGAGCCTGCGGGACCGAGCGGCGCCGTGAGCTCGGCGGGGACGCCGCGGGTGCCCCCCGTGTCCCCCGAGCCCCACGCACCGCTCGGAGAGCGAGGCGACGCCGGCCAGGAAGACGTGCTTGTCGGCCTCGGCCAGGCGCTCCTGCAGGATCTGGCTGCCCTCCTGCACCTTGCGCAGCTGCTGGCTGTAGCGCTGGATCTTGTGCTCGATGTCGGTGAGCGTGCGCGCCGTGTCCGCCTCGAGCTCCTCCAGCATCGCCTTCTGCCGCTCCCGCAGCAGCCGGTGCAGCCGCTCGAAGGCCTCCCCGATCGTCACCCGCAGGCTCTTGGCCGACGACTGCGGGCGCGCGGGGGGCGTCAGGCGCTCGCAGCGCTTCAGTTCTTTGGGAAAAGACCCTCTCCGCCCGCTGCTTCCCGTGGTTGGGAGCTTCATTTCAGAGGGAAAACCTGCCCAGGGAGCCGCCACCCGCCGCAAAAGCGCCTGGGGCTTTCGGAGCGCAGCTCCGAGCGGGATGCAGGGCAGCGCTGGGATGCGGATTTGCGGTAACCTGTGCTCTGCTACCTAGGTCCTCACTGGGGCCTCCCCAAATCCCCCCATTTAAGCGAAACCCTCAAAAACTCATCTCCCAGCAATGCTCAAAACCTTATTTTAACTTTTTTTCTGCTTTTTAACACCAGGGTGGGGAAAATATATATATACGTTCCCATGCCAAATCTCCTGCTGGTGCATTAACGGGTGTCATTCCCTTTTCCCTCCCAAAGATGGGAGCCCAGCTGCAAATAAACGGTCCCTTCCCCATGACTCCTAAGCAAGCAGGGAGAACGAGGAGCTATTTAAAAGCAGCTCGTAAAGAAATAAATTGCAGGGAGTGATGGATGGAGTGCTGCAGCTGGGAGAGCACACGGACAGAGCAGCAATCAGCCTGATGTATGGCTTCATCAGCATGCCAGGAGGGCTCGGAGCCACGGGAAAGGGAAAAAAATGGGAATATGAGGGGAAAAAGCAGGGTTTGGGGTCTGGGGCTTTCTTGGAGAGGGAGTCTCTGTGGCTCCAGCAGGCCGGGGCTCCCGAAAATCAGGCTGGCGAGCGGCAGGGAGGGCGTCTGGCGGCAGAGCCAACGCTGCGCGTGCCGGGAGCCGCATTCCCGCGGGGAACGCGCTCCCACGGGAGCGGGCGCCGCGGCTCCGAGCTCACCTTGGTGTCGGCCAGCTGCCGCTTGAGGAGGTGCAGGGCCTCGGTGTGGCCGCGCTCGCTCTCCTGCAGGCTCTGGAGCTGCTCCCGGAGCTCCCGCTGCAGGGCAGGAGGTGCTGAGAGCCCGGCACGGCTCTCCCGGGGCTCCCGGGAGCCACCGGCTGGCAGGGATGAGCGGGGCTCGGGATGGGGGCTCCTCGCACGCGCGGGCTGGGACAGCGGCTCTCCTGCTCCGCGTTTCGGGAAGCGGCAGCCCATGTCCCGCTCCACTGCAAGCATCGGTCTGAATCCCAGCCACCCGCCAGCGGAGCCGGGACACAGAGCCGTGCCACTTGGATAATGGGATACGGAGACGGGAGCGGGGCAGGGAGCCACTGTTCGAGGGGTGGGAAGAGGGTGCGGAGCAGGGAGCGGAGCTGGAGAGCAGAGGGATGGGGCTGCGGGTGCTCCCTGCGGGATGAGCCCCCGTTTCGGCAAGCTCCGGGATGGGGGGAGCCTCCTCAAGGAGGACACGGGGCCCTTGGGTCCATGGGGCATGGGGACTAAGGGGGTCCCGCTGCGGGGGGAGCACTCCAGTGCATACGGGATATCCCGCAGCATTGCGGATGGGAATACACAGACGGACGGGAGCATCCCAAGGGAGCCGCGCTCGGGAGCTCCAGATGGATGGACAGACGGAGAGACGGCAGCATCCCGGCCGGGGGGGCAGCCCCGAAAGGGGACGGCAAGGAGGAGGGCGAGGAGGCAGCGCTGCAGGAGCCGCGCGGCGGGCAGCGCTCCGCACGGGCCCCGGCGCCCACCTGCAGCTCCTCGAAGGCGTCATCCACGTTGGTGACCTGGTGCTGCTCGTGCACGGCGGGCTCGTCGCAGAAGAAGCAGACGACGGCGCGGTCGGTGAGGCAGAAGAGCTTGACCTTCTCGTGGTCCTTGCAGGGGAAGGGGCTGCGCTGGGCGCCCAGAATGGCGTCCAGGGGGAAGGCGCTGTAGCGCTCCACGATGTTGGCCAGCTTGAGGCTGGGCGCCAGCGTGGGCTCGGCGAAGGTGCGGCGGCACTCGGGGCAGTCGCGGGTGCCCTGCGGCTCCTGGCGCACCCAGTGCTCCGTGATGCAGCGGCGGCAGAAGTAGTGCTCGCAGCCGAAGCTCACCGGGTCCTGGTAGATGCTCAGGCAGATGGAGCAGAGCAGCTCGTCCTTCAGGCTGCAGGCCATGGCCCGGCCCGGCCGGGACCCGGCGCCGGGGCTGCCCCCCCGGCCCAGCCGCTCAGGGGGCGCCGGGCTCGAGGCCGCCCCGCGGCTCTGCCCTCCGGGGGAGCCGACCCTGCGGCTGCACCCCCGGCTCTGCCCCTCGGGGGGACCCGGGTTCGAGGCCCGCCGCGGCGCCGCCCGGAGGACCCGGGTTCGAGGCCGCCTCCCGGGCTGCCCCCCGTCTCGCTGCCCCCCGCCGCCAGGGCAGCCCCGCTCCCGGCCCCTCGCAGGGCGCTGCCGGTGGCGCCGAGCGAGGCCGCAGCCGCCTCAGCGCGCCCCGGCGGCGCGGGGCGGGGCGGGGCGGCGGCGCTTCCTGCCCGCCCCGGCCCCCCCCGCGCCGCGCGAGTGGTGCCGCCCCCGCCCCATTGTCCCCCGCGCGGCGCGGCGGGTTGGCGCGCACCACGGCGCCGCCCGCGGGGGGGGCCTTAAAGGGGCCGCGGGTGGGGGGGAGCCTTAAAAGGGCGATCGCCTGGGGGTGGGTCTTAAAAGGGCCACTGGCGGCGGGGGCTCTTAAAGGGGCCGCAGCCGGCAGGGCGGGGGGCTGTTGAGGGGGCCCCTTTCCCGCGCCGCCCTCGTCCCGGGGACACGGCCCCGCTCGGTGCCATCTGCGCATCGTCCCTCCGCCCATCTGTCCCTCCGTGCATCTGCTCCGCCCTTCATCCCTCCCTCCATCCATCACCCCGGCCCTCCATCCCTTGCTCCATCCATTCATCCCTCTGTCCATCCGTCCGTCTGTTCCTCCATCCATCACTCCATCCATCCCTCAATCCTCCCATCCATTCATCTCTCCACCATGTGCCCACCCGTCTGTTCCTCCATCCATCCATTTGTCCATCCCTCAATCCTTCCCCCGGGTCTCTCCATCTCTCTGTCCTTCCCCCAGGTTTGTCCGTCCATCCCTCCTTCCCTCCCCTTCCAAGCCCAATGGTCCGGCGAGAGCGATGCCAAGCCACTGGGCACCAAACCAGTCAGGAAAACCAGGCAAAGCATCCAGGGAGCCTTGGGATGGTTCCCACTCCAGCTGTCCCAATGCTGGAGCGAGGACAGATGGAAAACGGGGAAGCAACACCCAGGAGGGGGGATTAAATTGCACATTTTGGAATCGTCATGAAAAGTCAGGATCCTGGCCGGGAGCCAAAGGGAACACGGCTCCGGCTGCGCTCCCGGTGCCCTCCTCCCCACGCGCCCCGGCCCTTCCCTGCCGGACGGGAATAACCACCCGCTTTGTTCCTGGCCCGGGCGGGAGGACGGGCCAGAAAGGGGGGGAAAAAAGAAGAAAAAAAGAAAACCAAAATGAAAGAAAGAAAGAGAGAAAGAAAAAAAAGAAGAGTGTCGCACTCCGGGAGTTTTCTGCCTGTTTCTCTGCATTAGGAATTCAGGTCTCATCTCCCCCTCCAGTCCTCAGAGGGGGACTAGGGAAATTATGTTATCCGAGGAGCCAGGGAAGAGGCCGGAGCCGAGCCCGGCTCCCCGCGGCGCCGCTCCCGTTCGCTAGCGGGTTTTCCCAAGCCGGGAAGTTGGGGTGCCCTAATTGCGGTGTTAAGGGATGCCCCGGAGCAGCGAAAGCGCCCGGGTGCTCCGCGTGCCGCTCGCCCGCGCGCGCCAGCGCCTCGGGAAGGGCGGGAAGCGCATCCTGCCTGGAGCCTTGTTGTGGGCGCGCGCCCTAATTGCGGCGCAGGGAAGCGGGTGTGTACGGGCAAACAGGGAAATTAATCCGGGTAATTGCTCCGTGGGATGCTGCGCCTCCTGCTAGCCCGCGGGCGCGCGCCCGGACTCCTGTGCCGGCTTCCGGAGTCGGGATCCGCAGAGGAAGGAGCGACATGAAGGAGGGTGCGGACGGGCTTCGGCCTCCGCCACCTCCCAGTGCTCGCGGCTTGGAGCGCATCGAATCCCACCGGGACACACTTCCTGCTCCTTCCCGGCTCCTGCTGCAGCAGAGCTGCCGGAGATCTTCCCCTCTGGGATCCCCCAGGACGGGTTGGACGCTCCTGGCTTTTCCGGAACAATTTCCGGAGGGAAAGAGAGCCCTCGGTCCTGCGGAGGAGTGCGCAAGGATGCGCCCAGCACACTTTGCGGATGCTTTTCATCTCCTAAGCGCTTTGCAAACATTAACTAATTAATCCTAATTAACTCATTACCTAATTACAAGCAAACGGCCCTCCCATTCAGTGGGAGGAGGGAAGGGATATTAAGGCACTGTCACTTTTTAACCAAACGTTCCTGGTGGTCCCTAAAGAGCTCTTCCAGCACCCACGTGTCCCTGGTGGCTTTGCCACGTGGCCCATGAGCCCCAACAATTCTTGACTTGCCCATGGCTGTGGATCCAGGATAAAAACCTGCTTTGCTGGAGGGTTTGTTTGAGGGATGTCAGATCGAGGGTTTGTTTGAGGGATGTCAGATCAGAGGGGGAGCATCCATGGATCGCTCCCAGCCTCCGAGCAATGCCCCAGGAGCAAGGTAAGCAAAAATCCACCTGGAACCTCCCAAATCCGTGGCCCAGAGGCCGGTTTGGGGCAGCGCCGGCGGCTTCACCCTCGCATGCTCTCCTTACGAGCTCTGTGCTGTGGAGGAAAGAGAAGGAAAGGATGGGAAAAGCTCCCCACTGCCTCCTGCCTCTGGAGACACAGGAAAACGAGGAATGTGCTGCCATTTCCCGCACCGACAGGCCAAGCTTTTGTGCAGGAGCCGAGCGAGCAGGTGTAGCCGCCTGCTGAAATACCCGCAGAGGTGATTGATGGCGAGGGAGGCATCTCCGCTCTGCTCCGCGCGCTCCCCTGCCTTCCCTTCCTTTTAATTGTGGTTGGATCTACCCTGGGGGCAAAAGAGCCTTTGAAGGTCGGTCTTTCTTTCTTTCTTTCTTCCTTTCTGGTTGAACGGGAGATTTGCAGCCAGCTCCATTTCCTCTCGGCGTTTCCATCCATTGCGAGGCCTGGAGCGTTCAATAGTGTCACCCTGCACGAGGGACGTTCCTGGGAGACTCTGCCCTCCCTGCTCTGGAAGCTCCCCATGGATGGGGATGCTCGGGGGGGACCGTGTCCCCTCTCCGCGCTGCACATCGCGGTTGGCTTCCCGATGGCCGGGAATCGCCAAAGGCGACGCTCAAAACCGCGGCGGTTTCACAATCACGCCGAAAACTTCCCGCAGCAAAACCCCCCTGGCCATGCGGATGGAAGTGAAACAGAGAGAGCAGCTGAGAAGACACCTAACGAGCAGAAAGCAGGGGCTGCCGGGGGACACCGGGGGCCTGGGGACACCGAAATGTGCCTGTCCCTCCTGGCTAGGGCGCGAAGGGGGAAGGAGCTGGATCTGGAGCTCGGTTCAGTCACCATGAGCCGTTAATTAACGGATTTGGGGATGTTCCAAGACGGGGAAGCGTTGGGATGAGTGTTTAAAGTGGGGACAGGCTGATGCCAGGCCTCTTATCCTCGAGAAACGCCAGGACACAGTCAGGTATCCAGCCCTATCCTGGGAATCTTCGCTGTAGCCAGGAGTCGTGCCCACACTTTGGTGGAGCGGCCGGCAGCTCATCCCATGCCTGCACCCCCTGCCTGTGCCAAGCTCTGCTCCCTGCGGAACAGCATCCGTCCTGCCCCCCACGGCTCCGGAGCCGCGCGGAATAGGAGGGGTGTAAAGCGCGGTCGCGTTTTCCTCCTATCCCTATCTAGCTATCCAGCTCCTATCCAGCTGCTCCGGCGGAGCTGTGGGAACAGCGAGGGGGGAAGAAGATGAAAGGCAGCGTGGGAACGCGGCTGCTTCGCTCTCGGCTGCAATAAAACCCAGGCCCTCCAACTCCTCCAGCCCAGCTTGAGATGCAGAGGGGGAGAACGACCGCCCTGCGCCCGCCTGGAGCGGCCACGGGCCTCAAAGCAGGGACAAGCAGGTGTCAAAAACACGGAGAGCCCAAAGGATTGAGGGCCAGGTGCGCCAAAGGAGGCTGCGATGCCCAAATCCTGCAGGATGCGGTACCCCGGGATTCTCCTGGAGCTGGGGCTTGTGGCACGCACGGTTGGCGCCTGGTTTTCCCAGTGGATGGAGTTTGGTGACGTGCAGAGGAATTTGGTGCTCACCTTCGGCTTTTTGTTGCCTCTCCCGTGGTGTCGGCTCCGCTCGGGAAGGACTCGGACGCCTGGCGAGCGCGACCGGCTGGAGAGAGGCCAGGGGCAGGCGGCGACAGCAACCAGGAGCCGAGAACACTCAGCCCGTGCGGAAGGGGCTGGAGGATTGGATTTGTTTAGTCTAGAGAAAAGGAGGCTGAGGGGAGACATAATAACAGGCTTCAAGTACGTGAGAGGGAATACGGAGCTCTCGGCCCACCGGGAGAACCGCTGCCGGCGTCGCGGGGGCTCCTGGGCCTCCCCAGCCCATCCACTCAGCGCGTCCTTCCCTCCATCACCGGGGTATCCCCCACGTCTCATCCTCCGCGATGGAGCATTTTGGGAAACCTGGAAAGCGTGAAAAAAAGCCCAGAACTGAGATTGCTTTTTTTTCTTCTTTTTAACTGGAAATTTGTGGGAAGCCCTCTCAGTTTGGAGCAACCAGACTCCACGGTACAGAGTTGGTTCCCGGGTGGTTTAGCGAGTGCACAGGGACAAGCAACTCAGGTTGGAAATAACACACGACTGTGTAACAAAAGTGGCCAAAAGATGCTGCCCCAGTTCATTGCAATGTCTCCAAAATGAGAAGAAATGCTTGCATTGCAATTATTTATTATTATTTTTAAAAGAGCAAGCGCCGATACAATGAAGCAGAAAGGCAGGGAATATCTACAGGGATGGAAAACCAGGCTTAGAGTTGATACACTGATGTGAAGTCGGAGAAACTCACAGTTTGAAGAAGTGTTTGGAACGAATGCGATGAGCTGGGTTTCACGCTGCTCCCGAGAGGAGAGGAGAGCAGTTTTTAGCAGTTTTCCCTCTACCTGCTCAGCACATTCGGAGCTGTGCGGTGGCTAATGCGCCCTGCGGGCTGGCACAGGGATCTCAGCTGCTTCCAGAGGCGCCCGCTCCGCTGCTTTGATACTTGCAATATCGCAACCTTCGGGATTCTCCAGCTGTCCTCTGAGTCTCCTTGGGAAAGGAGAAAAACAGGCAGATAAGACGCGAGAGACAAGAAGAAAAACAAAAGCGAATAAAGATGAATAAAGAAATATTTGGTGCATGAGCAAAAATAACAAAGGAAAACAAACTTCTTTTAATGGAAGAGCAGCATCAGCTTGGAGGCTAGTATATATTTACATGCTCACATATACACACACACATATATATATATGTATTAACAACACTTACTTAGTTTCACTTTTTTTTTTTTTTTTCAAATTTAGAGATATGATTGTCTTTTAGACCAAAGCATGCGTGGAAATTCATTGTCCCTCATACAGAAATAGCTTTAATTTTGCAGAAATTTCACCAAGTGCTGTATGCTCGGAGATCGTGGAAGGACCATTTGCAACAAAACTTGCATCTGATCCCTCAAATACTCAGGATCTTGGTGTGGGATGAACCTATGCAGGAAAAATGTGGTGGAAAAGGGACTTTTTTTTTGACAAACAATTTTAGAAAGCACTGTTGGCAAAATGAGCTGCCATTCACAGCAGACAGCGCCGGTGCACGATAGAGCTAAGCCGGCACTTGGGACAAAGCCAGGGGCTCACAACCACACTAATGGCAAGAATAAACTTTTGCATTTCTGCAGCATGTTTTGGGGGCAGATTTTTAGAGGATGAGCAGGCCTTGCCTTTCTGCAAGAGACCCCCCAAAACACAGTGGGCAGGACGGACTCGGTGGCAGCAGAAAGGAAAATTTTCCCTTTCTTCCCTATTTAAAAGACAGGGTTTGTAGGCACCTCAGAGCCCGCTCACCTGGGCGGCCTGTGCCATGCTACCAAACCCCCCAGAAGGTCCTCAAGGAGGAAAAAATAGGAAAAAAAAATAGCTCGAAAAAGTTTGCAAAGTCCTTAGCAACTGAACTCCGCGTGCAAGGGGGGCTGCAGGACACGGGAAGGAGGGTCCCCTCCTGCCATGAGGCTCCGGCCTTGGTTTTCCCCTTGTCCGAGTGCATGGGGAGCTGGATGAACCACGTTTTCCCAGGGGATGTGGTGGGGACACAGAACTCCAGGCCTGGGCGGTGGGTTTTTTGGGGGTAGAAAGGCCCAAATAGGAGCAGGAGGCGCATTTCCCATGCAGACTCGCTCTCCTCTGCTCCGGGTGCTGCTTGCGGATTTGGGGAGCTCCCTGGATCAGGCAGGAAGGGCTGGGTGGGGGGTGGAAAAGAAAAATAACCAGAAGAAGAAAGAAAAATAAAAGCGAAAGGTCCCAAGGAGGGAAGCAAAGGGGGCCTGGCCAGAGCGGGGACGGGGGCACCTCCTGCCCGGGAAGGTGCTGGGGGATCCCAAGAAGGAGCTTGGGGAGAGGAGCTGGGGGGCTGAGGAGACCGGGGAGACCCGGGGGGGACATGGGGAGACAATGATGGGGTCCCGGAGGAGACGGGGAGAACCGGGGAGGACACGGGGGGATGGCGAGGGGATCCCGGAGGAGACGGGGAGAACCGGGGAGGACACGGGGGGATGGCGAGGGGATCCCGGAGGAGCCCGGGGAGGACACGGGGAGACAGCAATGGGGTCTCGGAGGAGACTGGGGAGACCCAGGGAGGACATGAGGGGATGGTGGGGGGATCCCGGAGGAGAGTGGGGAGAACTAGATGGGACACTGGGAGGACATGGGGAGACGGCGAGGAGGTTCTGGAGGAGACTGGGGGAGGCCATGAGGGGATGGCGAGGAGGCCCCGGAGGAGACCGGGGAGACCCGCAGTGGGTCCGGAGGAGATGGCGAGGGGGTCCTGAGCTGCTGAGGAGACCGGGGAGAGCCCGGGGGGGACACGGCGGGATAGCGAGGGGGTCCCGGAGGCGTCCAGGGAGACCTGGGGGAGGCCATGAGAGGATGGCGAGTGGGTCCCGGAGGAGACCGGGGAGACCCGGCGGGGGCCGCGAGGGGATGGCGAGGGGGTGCCCAGGACACCAGGGAGAGGTGGCGGGACCGTTCACGGTCGCCCGCTCCCTCCGTGAGGCGAGGCCGCCATGGCGGGGGGGGGGGGCACCGCGCGCCGCCCCCCGCCCGGGTGGGGAGGGGAAGCGGCGGCGGCGGCAGAGGCGGGAGGGGGGGCCCGGCCGCCGTCCCCGCGCACCGGAGCCTGGGCGGGCGGAGGAGGAGGGCGCGGAGGCGGGAGGGCGGCGCGGGGGCGCCCATTTCCCTCCGTGCCGCCGGAGCGCCGGCTGGAGCGCCGCTTTGCCGGGGAGCATGACTGTTGGTATAGGAAGTGTCTGCTTGCTTCTCTTTTTTTTTTTTTTTTTTTTGTTTTCCGTTTTATGATAATAACCTCCATTTTTTTTTCTCTTAAAAAAAAAAGCGCGGGGGGGTGGTAAATAAAAAACCCGGCCCACCCGCTCGGTGCAGGCGGCCGGTAAACACCGGCCGTGGGGGGGAGGGGGCGCCTCGCCTCAGCGCCGCCGCCGCCGCGGATCTGCAGAACATGGCGGCCGCGGCCGGCGTTAAAAATAAGCCGGGGGGCTGCCATTTTTGTTTTCCTTTTGTCTGCGAATTTTAATAAAAACTGTCTGAGAATGTGGGAGAGGCGGCAGCGGGGGCACCGAAAGGGGCCGCTTTTTTTTTTTTTTTCTTTTTTTTTTTTTTTTTTTATTTCCCTCCTCCTTCAGTGCGCGGCGGCTTTTTTGTCTGCGCCGCGGCCGGGGCCGGGACTCGCCCGTTGCCGCCGCCTCGCCAGGTCGGCGATCGCCCCTTCAACTTGCGCCAAACTTTACCTTTTTAACCGCGGTTTCCCCCCTCCCTCCCGTTTTTCCTTCCCCTCCCCTCCGTGGCGGTGGGGCAGCCAGGAAAATGCCCGCTTCGGGGTTTCTGCGCTTTTTTTTTCTTTCCCTCCTCCCTCCCCACAACCCCTTTTCTGGATGGTTTAACGGAAAAGTTAATTGCAGCTGCAACCTACCTATTTTTATATATTTTTCTTTATTTTTACTTTTTTTTCCGAGCGTCTCGGCGAGGAGCTGGGGATGTTGCATGCGGGGAGGGGGGTGTCTTTTTGTTGCCGCGTTTATTTTATTTTTCTCGAGCAGGGCGACCACTTATTATTTATTTATTTCCCTACCTATCTATCTCCGCGTTTTCTCCTTCCCTCTTTTATTTCGTATCCGCTCTCGCGACGAAGGGGAGGGTTTCGGCACGGCGGCGGGACCCCCCTCCCCACCACCACCACCACCACCATCATCATCATCATCTCCGCGGCGGGGCCCTAGCAAGGCCCGGGCACTTTTATATATATATTTATATCAATGATATATATATTTAGCCCGCTGGTTTAGCTGTGCGGATGCGGAGGCTGCCGGCACGGCCATAACCCCCCCGCCGCCGCCGCCTCCAAGCCCGGCCACGCTGGGCCGGAGCGGCTAAGCCGGACGCCGGGAGGAGGAGGAGGAGGAGGAAGATGCGTTTTCGCCCTGGCGATGGTTAATCTGCTTTTTCTTTATTTTTTTCCCCCGACTCCTGCTTTTTATCCGCTGCGCGGAGGATGCTCCCTTGCAGCCCCCTCCGCCGCTTCCCATCCCGGGGTGCTTTTGGGGGCATTCGAGGGGCTTTTTGCCCCGGGATGGGGCGTTCCGGGGCTCGGAGCGGTTATTTGGGAGAAGAGGTAAAAGTTTTCCGGGCTCCGGGCGGCGCGGGGCACGGCGTTAGGCCCCCCTTTCCCAGCGGGCTCCCCGCCGCTCCGAGCCGCCGGCGCCTCAGGGCTCCGGGCTGCGAAAACACTGATTTTTTTTTTTTATTAATTTTATTTTTTTGGCTACTTTCTAGCAGGAAAAAAAAAAACAAAAAAAACATCCCCCCATCCTCCCCAACACCCCCCGTTCCCACAGGCTGCGGAGGCCGAAGCTGCTCCGCTTTTGTTCCCCGGCCTCTCTGGGAGCTGGCGCGGCGGGGGGATTATTATTATTATTTCTTTTTCTCCGTGGTGGGTTTCGGTGTGTGAAGTTGTCCCTCCTTGTCCCCCCCAACCCCCTTCCTGTAGAAAAACGCCCCGCGGGCAGCAGCGGTTCTCGGCTAGACCCGGAGATGGACGCGGATAAGGGGAAGCAGCGCCAGTACTCCCAGAGGTGGGCACGCCGGCGGGGGCCCGGGGGGTGTTTGGGGCTGGGGACCCCCACTTTCCCTGGAGAAGTTCAGGAAAAGAGGAGCCCCAGGGGAGGGGGCGGCTGCCCAAAGGATACAGCCAGCCAGGGAAAAAGCCAGAATGTAGATGCATAAAATAATAATTGCTTCCTCTAAAAAAAAAAAAAAAAAAAATCTTACCTTTTGGCTTGAAGGAAATGCAAAATATCCCTTGCTGTTGAAGATGTTATGACAAGTGCATGTGTATTTAGTGTTTATGTGTGCGGGTGTTGCGGGGCTGGGGGCGGTGGGAAAAAAAGCTCTTGATGGGGGTGAAAAATCGCCGCCGGGGGGGCCGGGCCTCAGTTTCCCCACCTGTATCCGCGGTTCCAGCCGTCCCGCCGGGTGTTTTCCGCTCTCGTGGCGCTTGTGGTGTTCGTGGGGGCTCAGCCCGGCCTGTGCCGGGTTCCTCGCCGGTGCCTGCGGGAAATACGGACTTGCCGCCTCCCTAGAAAAATGAGGGTAGTGCCTAGGGGAGCGCGGGTGGCTCCGCGCAGCCTCGAGGAAGCTCCCGGTGAGCTCGGCATGGGGCGATGCCAGGGGGCTGGAGCGCTCCCGGCTCCGGGATACGGGGCCCGAGGCGGCTTCCGAGGCCGGAGCATCCCGCGGGCGCCGGGTCGCGCTCCCTGCTCCTGGCCGTGTTTGGGGTTGGACTCCGGCGCTGCCCGGCGCCTTCGGCAGCGCCGCTTCCTCCTGGCCTCAGCCGGGCAGCTCGGCCCGCACGGACACTCGGGCTCCCTATGGATGCGCCGGGCTCCGAGAGGTCCCTCTTGCCCCTAGCAGTGGCAGTGCCGCTTCCTTGCCAGGCCGAGCGGGTCCCTCCGTCCCGGGGCATCGCGTGGAGGATCCCGGTTGGTTTTGGCCCTTCTGCCGGCTCTCCCGGCTCATCTCCGGCCTTGCGGCGCTTTTCCCCAGCATCTTTCGGGATTGTCGCCCCGCGCCCCTTCTTGAGCGCCCTCTTATCCGGGTGTGCCATCCCACCGTGGCCTCCGGCTTTGGCTCCCCTTCGCTGCTCCATCCTTGCTTCTGCTCTGCGCTTATCCCTTCCCTGCTCCAGGAAGGGCGGCCGCAGGAATTCCGGGCATACGGAGAATCCCACTGCTCCGTGCAGGACGCCGGCATGGGCAGCATCCTCCGCGCGCTTGGCCTGCGCCTGTCCGTGCTCCGGGATGGGGGTGTCTCCCAGCGCCGGCTCCTCCGGCTCTCGCTGGGAGAGGAAGCAGGAATGAGAAACCCCGGCCCGCGGCGCCTCGGGGGGCGGAAGCGCGGGCTGTAATTGGTTCCATCTTGGGTGAATTCTTCTGGCATGAGATCCGCGAGCGGCTCCTCTCGGAGCGAGCGCCGCAGGGGCACTTCGGAACCCGCCCGCGCCAGCTTTCCTGGCATCGCCACCGCTTCCGTGAAGAAAACCTGGAAAACGGGGCTGGGGGATAGAGGCAGGGAGGAAGAGGGGGTAGAAGAGGGTCACCCCGCGCCGAACGGTCCCTGCAGCTCCAAGTGGGACTTTTCCTTGCGGGAAGGCCGCCCGGGCACAGCGAGCTGGTGATCCGCTCGCTTCAGTGCTGCTCTGTGCCCGCCGGCTCCGGAGCGGGCTTTGATTCCGCCTCCCGGCAGCGCGGCCCTCGCTTTCTCTTGGAAACGCCGGCCGGGCCCTCCGCGGCGCTTCCCGTGGCGAGAGGGGCTCTCCGCGCCGCCGGGAAGGGGCCTCGCTCGCCGCCCGTCCCAGGGCGCCCGCGGAATCGCTCCCGCATCCTTCCCCTCGCCGCGGCGGTGCCGGGCCGCGTCCGTGAAAAGAATCTCTTGTTTCTTTTTATTGCAGCGAAGGCGAGACAGAGAGGGCTGCCCCAGTCGAGGCGCTCCCTAGAGCACTGTAGCTTGCCTTAGCGGCACTTGGGTAGGAAGTTGGAAGGCTAGTGAGCTCCGGGCCCGGCGCTCGCGCCCACCACCTACCTCCATCGCTCTGGAGCCGCCTCGACACGTCTCCCCCGGCAGCTGCGGCCACCTGTGAGTACCAACCCCGGCGCAGCCGCCCGGCGCCCGCCTCCCCGCTTGCCCCTCGGCCCCCCGCTCTTCGCGCCGCCTTCCTCCCCCTCGCCGCGGCGGCGCTTTTCCAGGCTCCGGCGGCCGCCCGCTTGCGCTTCCGACCGCCTGCCTTCCTCCCGGGCGTCCCCGTCCCGCCTGCCGCCTTCCCCGCGCTCGCTGCGGAGCCTCCGACGCCTCTTCCGCAGGGACGCTCCGCGCGGGGCTCCTCTCCTTGCTCTCTGCCAACACCCTCTCCGCGCCATAGGAAGGCTCTTCCTCACCACGGGTTTTCCCTCCCACGCTCTTTCCTAGCCAAAAAAAACAGGGATTGGAACAACCCTCCCGCAAACTTCACGCAGAGGCCGCAGTGCCCCAGGTGCCCGCGGGAAGCCCCGGCGCTGCAGCACTCCCCACCCTTCATCATTTCCATTTTAATGGATTTTTCTTCCCCCCCCACCCTTTGCTGTGTGTCAGCCTCCATTTTTCATAGTTAGCTCAGAATATAGAAAAAGGGAGTTTAGATATTTTCCATCTGCTTTCTATCCCCTCCGGCGCCCTCCGCGGCTCTGCACGCGCCTCTCGCGCCGTTCCGGCTTGGGAGAGCTCCCTCTGCTCCCCATGAAACACCGCCCCGTTTATAAGATTAAGTTGCGACAGGAATAGGATATTTCTTTTTTGGCGCAACGGCCACTCCTCCTCTTTTTATTCTAGGCAGGTTTGTAAAGCTCCAAACGTGCTGGTTTTGGCTGTTGTAGCAGACATCAGGTGGAGCAGGAGGGAGGAGGACGCGGGATATTTGTGCCTTCCTCCCCATGGCTCTTCCAGGTTAGATCGGGATCCTTTCCTAAGAGGAGCCCTCGCTTGGATTTAGCAAACCCAGGAGAAAGAGCTCGTTGTTTAGAAGCTATAAGAATATAACAGGGAGAACGCCGGCCCCTCAGCGGAGATGCTGCCTCACAGCAGTGGTCCCTGCAAACACTTTACGGCCCCTCAGCCCTGAAAATTGGGCCGAAAACCGGCCCCATCGGGGTTTTTAGGGGCCTCGGTGGGTCCCTGGGGCCGCCTGTGTCCCTGCCCGGGGCTGGTTTTGTGCTCGGGGTGGATGCGGCGCCTCCCTGCGCTCCGCCAAGGGGACGAGGCCGTGGTCCCCTCGGAGCGGCTCCCGCGCCGGTGGGGTAAATAAAGCGGGATGTGGCTGCTCCGGAGGGGCTGCGGGCGCCGCATCCGGGGCCAGGGCCCTAGGAACCCCTCACTGCGCCGGGGCCTCGCTAACCCCCAGCCTGCGGCGCTCCCGGCGGCGGGAATCCGCGGAGCCGCCTCCAGGAGCAGGGGGAGAACAGACAGAAGTGCAAAAATCCGCCCCCAAAGAGCTCGCTGGACCCAGACCTTCCTCTCTGCCGGCCAGCCGGGCTGCCCTCCTCCTCCTCACGGGGACTGGAGCACCGGGAGGCCTTGGAGAGCCTTCCCTCTCCTGCTCCCGGCCCGTTGGCTTTCCCAGCTGCTGGGAGGTTTGTGCGGTGCCGAGCGAGGCTCATCTGGCCCAGCTGCTTCCCGCAGCTTCCCGGCGTTTTCCCGCCTTGGCTCCATGTGCAGGGAGTTTCGTATGAATCGGGGATGGGGGCGAGACCCAGCTGGTTCTGCCAGGAAAAGCGTCCCGGCATTTCAGCGCGACACCGGCGCCTGCCAGGACACGCACGGAGGAGCGGGATGGGAGGGAGCGTGCTTGGCTTTTGGCGGAGATCCAGGCCGGGATGTGGCCGGGAATAGCGGTTCCCCGGGCAGCGGGGCAGGATCGGGCCTGCCCGGAGCGAGGCCGCGCGGAGCGTTTCGCCACCCGAGTTCCTATCCGGGCAGGATCGCTGCCGCGCTTCCCTGCAGAGCGGCCGGCTCCCAAACGCTCTGCTAATCATAGCTCCGGCTTCCTGTTTTCCCAGGGAGGAGCGAAGGGCTCCTCAGGCCGCTTCCCGGGGCCGCCGTGCCGGGGGGATCCGTGCGCCTCACAGGGCCGCTCTAGTTCCCTGGCGCCGCCAGGCTGGTTTCCGTCGCGCACGGAGGTCGCCCCTCTGTGCTCCGCGTGCCGGGGACGGCGCTAGCGGGGCTTCCCGAGCTGATCCGACGGAGATTCCCGCCTCGAAGCAGCTCGCGGCCTCCCATCCGCCGCCGGTGCAGGAGGAACGCCGCCGGGAAGGGGGAGATGGGGAGGCCTCATCCGGCCGGCTCCGTGTTCCCAGCGGGTTGGTGCTCGTGGGGGCTGCTCCCTCCGGAGCGGCGCGCTCGGCCGACACACATTCCCGTGCCTTTTTAGCACCCTCTGGAAAGGAGGGCGGCCGGATCCGGCGGGGGATTGCGGGATGTGAACCGGCCTTGTGCTCCCAGCGCGGCCGACCCGGCCCCGCATCCGGCACCGCCGGCTTTGCCGCTCCGTCCCCGGATCGCCGCTCCCCGCGCCGCAGCCGCTGCCCGCTCCTCCCTGTCCGGCTCCCTTCCCCCTGGGAAACGGGGCACGCGGGGGCGCGTGGCATCCGCAGCGGCCCCCGGCGCCGCCACGCTCCCGTCCCTGCCGTTCCCGCTGGGACGGGCCGGGATGCTCCCGTAACGCGCGCGTCTCTCCCGCAGGATGGCGGAGCCGCGCTTCAACAACCCCTACTTCTGGCCGCCCCCTCCCACCATGCCCAGCCAGGTAAGACCCCCCTTCCCACCGCCGCCGCCGCGGGAAGGGCTCGAGGGCCGGGCGGCCCAGCGGCCCTCACCGCGGCTCTGCCCTCTCGCCGGCGCCAGCTGGACAACCTGGTCCTCATCAACAAGATCAAGGAGCAGCTGATGGCCGAGAAGATCCGGCCGCCGCACCTGCCGCCCACCTCGGTGGCGTCGCAGCAGCCGCTGCTGGTGCCGCCGGCGCCCGCCGAGAGCGGCCAGTCCATCATGTCGCTGCCCAAGCTGCAGCAGGTGCCCGGGCTGCACCCGCAGGCCGTGCCGCAGCCCGACGTGGCCCTGCACGCCCGGCCGGCCACCAGCACCGTGGCAGGTACCGCAGGGGGCGGCGCGGGGGCCGCGGCCCCCACACGGCCGCGCGCGCCGCCTCTGACGTCCCGCTCGCGCCCGCAGGGCTGGGGCTGGCGGCGCGGGCGCCCGCCGTGAGCAGCTCCGAGTCGAGCGCGGGCACCGGCACCGCCACCCCCGCGACGCCCACGTCGAGCAGCCAGAGCCGCCTCATCGCCTCGTCGCCCACCCTCATCTCAGGGATCACCAGCCCGCCCCTCCTCGACTCCATCAAGACAATCCAGGGCCACAGCCTGCTGGGCGCCCCCAAGGCCGAGCGCGGCCGCAAGAAGATCAAGGCCGAGAACCCGTCGGGGCCGCCCGTCCTCGTGGTCCCCTACCCCATCCTGGCGTCGGGCGAGACCGCCAAGGAGGGCAAGACGTACAGGTAGGCGGCGGCGCGGCGCGCGCGGCCCCGGCGCCGCCGGCCCCGGCGCCGACCCTCTCGCCCGCCCGCAGGTGTAAGGTCTGCCCCTTGACGTTCTTCACCAAGTCGGAGATGCAGATCCACTCCAAGTCGCACACGGAGGCCAAGCCCCACAAGTGCCCGCATTGCTCCAAGTCCTTCGCCAACGCGTCCTACCTGGCGCAGCACCTGCGCATCCACCTGGGCGTCAAGCCCTACCACTGCTCCTACTGCGAGAAGTCCTTCCGGCAGCTCTCCCACCTCCAGCAGCACACGCGGTGACGGGGCCGGGGCCGTGGGGGGGCGGCCGCGGGGCCCTGCCGGCGCCTGACGCGTGTGCCCTCCCTCCTTCCCGCAGAATCCACACCGGAGACAGACCCTACAAGTGCCCGCACCCCGGCTGCGAAAAGGCCTTCACGCAACTCTCCAACCTCCAGGTGGGCAGCGCGGCGCGAGGGAAGGGCGGGAAGAGCCCGGGAAGGACGGGAAAGGGCACAAGGGAAAGAAGGAGGGAGAGAGCCCCGGGAAAGATGGGAAAGGGCAGAAGGAAAGGGAGAAGAGAGCCCTGGGAATGACGGGGAAGGGCAGAAGGAAAGGGAGAAGAGAGCCCCGGGAAAGATGGGAAAGGGCAGAAGGAAAGGGAGGAGAGAGCCCCAGGAAGGACGGGGAAGGGCAGAAGGGAAAGAAGGAGGGAAGAGAGCCCCAGGAAAGGGCAGAAGGGAACAGGGAAGAGGGCCCCGGGAAGGATGAGGAAGGGCAGAAGGAAAGGGGGAAGAGAGTCCCGGGAAGGACGGGAAAGGGCAGAAGGGAAAGAAGCTGGGAAGGAGCCCCAGGAAAGACGGGAAAGGGCAGAAGGGAAAGAAAGACGGAAGGAGCCCCAGGAAAGACGGGAAAGGGCAGAAGGGAAAGAAAGGCGGAAGGAGCCCCAGGAAAGATGGGAAAGGGCAGAAGGGAAGGGGGAAGAGAGCCCCAGGAAGGACGGGGAAGGGCCGCAGGGGGTTCTGCTCGCGGGCGCTGGGCGCCGCCGCCAGCCCCCTGGCCCCTCTCGGCCATCACCCCGTCCCCGTGTCCCCTCCTTGGCCTTTGCAGTCTCACCAGCGACAGCACAACAAGGACAAGCCCTACAAGTGCCCCAACTGCTACCGGGCCTACACGGACTCGGCGTCGCTGCAGATCCACCTCTCGGCGCACGCCATCAAGCACGCCAAGGCCTATTGCTGCAGCATGTGCGGCCGCGCGTATACCTCGGTGAGGGCGCCGGGGCGGCGTGGGCGCCGCGGGCACGGGGCCGCCGCGCCGCTCACGCTCCCCTTCGTGTCCCGCAGGAGACCTATTTGATGAAGCACATGTCCAAACACACCGTGGTGGAGCACCTCGTGAGCCAGCACTCGCCTCAAAGGACCGAGTCCCCCGGCATCCCCGTGCGGATCTCGCTCATCTGAACGGGGCTCCGGCACCGCCGCGGCCGGACGCTCCCTCGTGCCGGACGGCGCCTCGCCGGGAGCCCGCGGATGCCGCCGTCGGAAAGGCGCCCGGCCGCCCCCGCCCGGCCCGGTCCCGCCGGGGCCGCGGCTTTGGTGACATCCAAAGACGGTTTCAGAGCACTTTGAATCTCTGCGGTTTTTTGGAACGGGGTTGGGGGGGGGAGGTTTCTTTCCTTCAGTCCCTGCCCCTTCCCTTCCCTTCTCTCATTTTGGATACAAATATATATATATATTTATTGGCCAAGAAGTTGGTGCTGCTAAAACAGATACGAAATAAGACACAAAACAAACCGCGGACAGAGGCAAAAACAGAAACGCTGGATGGCGAAAGGGGAGAGAACATCCAGGCCCTCGACCGCCGGCTTCTCCCCTTGGACTCTCCGTTGGGAGCCGCGGCCGGAGCGACTCCGGAGCCCGCTGTGCCGCGGCGTCTGACCTCTTTGGGACACTTCGATTGTTTTGTTCTGGTTTTCTTTTTTTTTAATGTTTTCTTTTTCCCTCCTTTTGGGTTATCTGCTGCCCGCGCTGGGACTGGCTGGGCGCGAGGGAGCGGAAGGAGTCCGGGGGCCACCGGCGCCGCGGGGGGAGTTTCGGGACCCCCGGTCGCCCATCCGGCCCCGGGGCGCTCCGAGGGGCCAGCGGAGCCCCCCGCATCCCGGCTCCTCCGGGGCTTCCGCACCCCGCGGCCGGAGCCGGGCGGGTGCCGCTGCCTGCCCCTCTGTGCGGAAAAGCTAGACAAGAAACTCATATATATTATGTACTCTTTGGTTCCGTTTTTTGGATATTAACTGTGTTATTTTTTATACACTTTTTAAGCCTTAACTCGTTGTTTTGCCAGGGTGGTTATCCCCTCCTGTTTATTAATTTGATCCCTGCAGCCTTTTCCCCCGATCCCCTCCCGCCTCTGGCTCCTCGTTTCCGAATCGATGTTGTACGATACTCAATATTGTAATCTTTTTTGTCAGCATGTTAATACCGTGTAAATACGCCTCTTATACAAACTGTTAACACTTCTCCCCTCACCTCGCCCTTCTCTTTCCCCGTTTTGGGGCGCTTTTTTTTTTATTTTTTTCCTCGGTGGAAATCCGGGCCACATGTCTCTAGAGCTAGTTATTACCTTATTAAAAAAAATAAAAAGGAAAAAAAAAGGGGGGGGGGAAAAAAAGAGAAAATGAACAAAAATCCCTCCCCCCCGTCCCCTCTTCCCTGCCCTCTGTTTTGCTGTGGGTCACGGGCAGCCGCGCGGAGGCCGCGGCCTCGACGGGGACGTTCGTGTCCTGCCGGGGACGGGGTAGCGCCGCCAAATGCCGACACTCACAAAAGAAAAGGAAAAAATGAAAAAAAAAGTTAAAAAATGCTCTTTGTATTTCTCTGTTGTGGAAGACAAAAAAAAAATAAACCTGTACATGCAACCTCGGGCCGGGCTGCAGCGTGTGAGGGGCCGCGCGGGCTGGGGCGGCTCCCTGGGAACGTCACCGTCCCCACGGGCACCGGCACCGCAGCTGCATCTGCGGGGACCCTGAGCCACCTCCAGAGCTGTCACTTCCATGGATGCAGCAGGCACCATCTCCGCTCCATGGGCATCATTTTGGGGGACACCACGGGCACTGAGGCCACCCCTCATGCCACCCCCTCCAGGGACAGCAGCGCCAAGGCTGCTGCTTCAGCAGCTCGTGACACCCCATGAGGCCCCCAAGGACACGCGGTGGCCCCTGCTCCCCTCCAGCCCAACAGCCCTTTATCCCAGCGTCACTGCCAGGGTCACCCCCCCCTACCCTGGGGCAGGATTTGGGCACAGCCCTCTGTGCCAGCAGGGACAGGCGCAGGAGCCCCTCCGAGCCCAGCAAGAGCCGGCGGACCCCATAGTGACTCCAGGAACAGCAGCGGTGCCTCAGTTTACCCTGCAGCAGCCCCCAACCAGGGAAGGGGCCTTTTTTTTTTTTTCTTCAGTGTTTATTAAAAACAAAAACAGGAAAAAAGGGCTCTGTGTTTTTTTTTTTTTCTTTCTCTCCTCTCTCTCTCTCTCTTTTTTAAAAGACGGTGGTGGCTGCGCTGTGGTGGCGAGGGGCCCGCCAAGGGGGTCCCTACCTGCCTCGGGGCCACCCCAACTCCCTGGGGGGACCATGGAGATCCCAACCCCACCAGGCACCACCCAAGGGGACTAAAACCTCCCTGAAGGGGGGAAAGGGGGGGCAGGTAGCCGGGCCCCCCGGCACCACCAGGCGCCAACGTTTAAGGCAACCATCCGGATTCACCCTGCTGGGTGGGGCAAGGCCGGGGAGGGGGCTGGCCGGGCGCCCCCGGCCCGGGCCGCGGCGGGGGCTAACGCTAGGGGCTATTTACACATCCCTGCGGCAGAGCGGCGCCCCCGGCGCGGGGGGCCCTGCGCTCGGCCCACGGAGCCTCCCGGCGCAGAGGGTCCCGCCGCCCCCCGGCAGCGTCCGTGCGAGCGCGGCGGCTCTACGAGTCCTTGAGCATGCTGATGCGCGCGTAGATCTTGAGCGCGGGGCCCAGCTTGATGTTCATGGTGCTCATGAGATGGTCCTCCTTGAGCAGCAGCAGCGCCTGCCCGTCGATCTCCTGCGCGCGGAACTCCTCGGCGATCTCCTGGCAGCCTGCGGGCAGCGAGCGGAGCTGAGCGGCGCTCCCCGGAGCCGCCCGCGCTCCCCATCCCGCCCGCCCAGCGCCGCTCCGGGAAGCCTCCCGGAAGGGCTCACCGGGCAGCGAGCGGATGAACTCGTAGACGTCCTCCACGTTCCACTTGCTGGGCTCGCTGGGCAGGAAGCGGTGCCCGATGCCGGCCAGCTCCCGCACGTGCATGTCGGGCAGCTCCATGTCGCGCAGCTCGAGGTCACCCTGGCGCCGGCGCGATGTGGACGAGCTGGCCGAGATGGGCGACAGCGGCTCCTCGTAGCTCGAGTTGTCCGAGCAGCGGCTCGAGTCCTCCTGGCTGTGGTTGAGCTGCAGCGACGTCGTCACGGAGAGCGGCACCGAGCCCGCAGGCAGGGGGACGGGGCTCTGCGGGACGCAGCGACCGCCCGGCGCCGGCCTCAGAGCCCGCCCGCGCGGCCGCCCCGGTGCCGGGCTGCAGCGGGGCGCACGGCGGGGACCCCGCGCGCTGCCCCGCGTCCTCACCTGCTTCTTGGCGTCTTTGCCCAGGGCGGGCAAGGTGCTTTTGCAGGCGCGGCGGCGCCCGTGCGGCGGCCCGCCGGGCTTCTGCAGCTTGCTGCGGTCGGGGTGGAACAGGCCCACGCGCTTGGTGCAGCCCACGTTGTACCTGTCGGCGGGGGACACAGGGGGTCAGCGCAGGCGCTTGGGGGGGGATTTCGGGGGGCGAAGGGGCGTTTTTGGTTACCTCTTGGCACAGGCCATGGAGCAGAAGCGCTTGGAGCGCTTGAACTTGTAGGCGAAGTCGACGCGGCCGCAGAGCTCGCACTTCAGCTTGGGCGGGTTCCCCTCGTCCTTGGGCTCTGGCGGGGGAAGCGGGGGCGTCCGAGGAGCGTCGCGGCGGCGCGCGGGGCCCGGCGGCACCGCGGCCCGGGCGCTACCTGGCGCGTAGGGCTCCTCCATGTCCGAGTCGGTGGTGGTGGCGGTGTCCGGCGGTGGCGGCGGCGGCAGCTTCTCCGGCGGCAGCTCCTGCGCATACTTGTGCTTCAGGCTGCCCACGAGCAGCGAGGAGCGCCCCACCTGCCGGGGCGGACGCGTCGGAACGGCACGGGATGCGCCGGAGCGGGCCGGGCCGCGGGGAACGCGGCTGGAGCGGGCCGGGCCCAACTGAGGGGAACGGGGGCAGACTGGACTGAACCGGGCCAAAAAGGGGACAATTGGGTCAGGCTGAACTACGGGGAACGAGGTTGGACTGGGCTGAAAACAAACCGCGATGGGCTGAACTGCAGGGAATGGAGTCAGAGCAGACTGAACTGAGCCAAAATGGACTGAACTGGGCCAAAACGGACCAGAGGAAACAGGGCTGGACTGGGCCAAATTGGGCCAGAGCAAACAGAACCGAATGAGGCTGGACCAAACTTAACGGGACTGAACGGGAATGAGCTAAGCCAGGCCAGAACAGGCTGAACTAGGCTGGGGAGAAACGCAGGGAACGGGGCCAGGCTGGAGCAAACGGGACCAAAACAGGTCGGACCAAACTGGAGGGCACTGGGCCAAGCTGGACTGAACCAGGCTGGACCAAAACAGAAAAAAACGGACTGGTCCGAACCGGGCCAGAAAAAACTGGCAAAACGGACCGAACCGGAAGAAAGAAGGCCGGAGCGGGCCAAACGCGGGCGGGCCGAACCGGGTCGGTCCCGCGCGCAGCAGAGGGACGCGCGGGGCGAACGGCGGCCTACCGGGAAGGGCTCGGCGCCCTCCTGGATGACGAAGCCCTCGATGACGTGCGTGAGGATCTGCGGCTTCACCACGGCCTGCGGCGGCTTGGCCTCGCCATGGTGCGGCGCGGCGGCGGCGACGCTGCTGCTGCTGCCGGCGGCGCTGGCGGCGGCGCTCCCGGAGCCCGAGGTCATGCCGGGGGCGGGCGGCTGCGCATGGAGCCGCGCGGGGCCCGTCCCTGCGGGCCGCCCGTCAGCGCCGCCGCCGCCGCCTTTGTGCCCGCCGCGGAAGCGGAAGTGAGCTCAGCGGGCGGCGCCGCGCGCGCGCGCGCACCGGGGGACGCTACGTTACTGGCGGGGGCGGGGGGGGGGGGGGAACGGCGGCGCGCGGACAATGCGGGGGCGCCGCCGCGGGCCACGCCCCCTCCCCGCGCGCCCATTGGCTGCCCGCGCTGGGCGCGCCCCGCCCCGCCGCCGTGGGGCGCCGCCGCCGCCAATGAGGGCGCCCGCTGCCGCCGGAGGGGGCGGGGCCAGACCCTCCCCCCTCCGCCTCGGGCGCGCCCCGATCTCGGAGCGCGTCCCCAAATCCCGGAGCGTGTCCCCAAATCCTGTGTGCACCCCCAATCCCAGCTGCGCACCCCCAAATCCCAGCTGTGCATCCCCAATCCCAGCTGTGCATCCCCCAATCCCAGCTGTGCACCCACAATTCCAGCTGTGCACCCCCAATCCCAGCTGTGCATCCCCCAATCCCAGCTGCGCACCCCCAAATCCCCATGTGCATCCGCCAGTTCCAGCTCTCCACCCCCAAATCCCGTGTGTGCATTTCTAAATCCCCACGTGCATCCCGAAATTCCAGCTCTCCACCCTCAAATCCTGGGTGTGTGTTTCCAAACCCCAGCTGTGCTTCCCCGAAATCCCCATGCGCAGCCCCAAATTCCAGTTCTCCAACCCCAAATCCCCGGGTGTGCATTCCCAAACCCCGGCTGTGCACCCCCAAATCCCCATGCGCATCCCTAAATTCCAGCTCTCCCTCCCAAAATCCCTGGTGTGTGTCCCTAAATCCCAGCTGTGCAGCCTCAAATCCTGGCTGGGCAGCCCCCAGCTTCAAGGTTACACCAAAAATCCCAGCTGGAACCTTCAAATCCAAGACAGAGGCCTCCAATCCCAGCTGGGCACTCTTATCCCAATGTGCCCCCCATGTCATCCACACATTTTCCATAAATCCCATCTGGGCACTCCAAAATTCCAGGCGTCCACCCCCGCCCCAGACATTCTTTCACCCCAAATCCCATCTGGGAATCCACAAATCCCATCTGGGCGCCTGGATCCCCGCTGGGCTCCCCAGATGCCGGCTGGGGGCTGCTGAATCCCAGCTGGACATCCTCAAATCCCAGCCAGGCACCTCCAATCCCAGCTGGGCACCCGTATCCCAACGTTCCCTGCCAATCCCAGCCATTTGCCCCCATCCCGGACAGGGAAAGCAGCTCCACACGGCTTCAGCTCATCCCTTGCCGGTGCCACGGATCCAGGCCCAGACAAGTTTGGTACATGGGAAAATGCAGCGCCGGGAAATCCTCCGGCTGGGCACCCTTTTTTGGGTGGAAAAGTGTTTTTACGCCCTGGGAGTGCAGAGATGTGGCATTCCCGATGGAGAAGGAACGGGGTGACTACGCTCGGGGGCATCGTTTCACACACAGGACGGATGGACGGACCGAGAGGGCTGTGAAGGTCTTGGAGCGCGGCATTATCCCACCTTAGCCGCCTCCGGGTGGGATGTGAGAGCGGGAAGGGAACGGGAGCATCCCGTGCCCCCCGCATGGCCCGGCTGAGCACCGACACACTCGTTGCTCTGGGACAAGCAACCTCAGAACGGGAGCGCTCCCAGGTGTGCTCGGGCACATGGAGGAGGAGGAGGAAGAGGACGAGGAAGAGGAGGAGGAAGAAGAAGACGATGAGGACGAGGAAGAAGAGGACAAAGAGGACCAAGAGGAGACAAGAAGAGGAGGAGGATGAGGAGGAGGAGGATGAGGAGGGTGAGGACGAGGATGAGGAGGGTGAGGATGAAGAGAACAAGGATGAGGACAAGGAGAAGGAGGACGAGCAAAAGGAGGAGGACAATTAGAATGAGGAGGAGGAGGAGAACGAGGACAAAGATGATGAGTAGGAGGAGGGTGAGGATGAGGATAAAGAGGTTGAGGACGAAGAGAACGAGGATAAGGACAAGGAGGACGAGGACAAGGAGCAGGCGGACGAGCAGATGAGGAGGACAACAAGGCCGAGGAGGAGGACGAAGAGGAAGGCGCCTCGTCGCCGCGGCCCTCGCGCTTACCGTCGTCGTGGCGGGGCTCGTGCGGCGGGTCGGCGCGCGGCGCGGCGGGCGGCGGGGCGGCGGGCGCGCTCTCGGCGCCCTTCTCGGCGTCCTGGCGGGCGCTGTCGGCGGGGCCGGGCTGCGGCTGCAGCTGCAGGATGACGGCGGACGCGTGCTGGTGCTGCGGCTTGCGCGCGGCGCCGCCCGGCCCGTTCGCGGCGCCGCTGCCCTCCGCCTTCGGCGGCACCGGCACCGGGCTGGGCGAGGGCAGCGGGGGCGCCGGGCTGGACCCCCCCGGCGCAAGCTGGGGCTGCCCCCGCGGCGCCACTTGCTGCTGCTGGATCACAAACTGGTGCTGGATCTGCTGCTGCTGCTGCTGCTGCTTCTGCTGCTGCTGCAGGAACTGGTGCGGCTGCAGCTGCGCGTAGGCTGCGGGACAGGCGCGCGGTGGCACTGGGGCCCCTCGCCACGGGCGGCCCCTCTCTGTCCTCACCTCCCCCCTCTGGAGCCCGGCTGCTCAGCCATAGCGGTGGGCATTCACTCTTGAGCCTAGTGACAACGGTGCTCCTGGCAAGAGTTCGCCCAGGTGCTGCCATGTGTGTGGAAAGTGCAAACAGGCAACAGAGCGGCTGCCCAGGGAGGTGTCTGGGCTGGAATGGCCACCAAAAATAACAAAATATATATAGAGAAATAAACGAGAGGAAAAGAAAAAGAGGTGCCGGCCCCAGCACATCGCCATGGGGCAGGAGGCGAGAGAAACATCCTCACCCTTGAGGGTGCCCAGGAGACTGGCAGAAGCAGCTCCCCATGTGACTATATGGGGTTGAAAAGCCCGCACAGAAAGTGCCAGGGAGGGCTGTCATTAGGTTTCAGAGTGAACACCCTCTGGAGGCTGCCTGGTGGACTCTGCCCCGAGACTCTCAGCCCCTGAGCGTGTGGCAGGGCCCTTGAGTGCAAGCACAATGCTGCACATAAACAGGCAGGACAGTTGATGTGCAGAGAGTACCAGTGAGGCCCAACATCAGGTTTCAGAGTGAACGCCCTGCAGGCTGCCTGTCTGGGGGCAGCATCCAGAGCCCCCCATGCATGGACTCGAGGTGGCGGCTCCCGCATAATATCAAGGGCGCGACGCTAAGGCAGCACCAGCGAGGGCCATCATTAGGTTTCAGAGTGAACATCCTGAAATGCTCACAGCCATCTGTGTGCTTACCTGGGGCGATGAGCGGGTGGGTGGTGGCGGCAGGGGTGGCGCGGGCCAGGGGGTGGGCGCGGGCATCGGCAGCATCCCCCTTCTTGAGGTGGTCGGCGGGGGGCTCGGGCGGGCCGGCCTTGGGGGCGGCCGGTTTGGGGGGACCGGGGGGCTTCATGGCCAGGGCGGGCAGGTGGGGAGCGGCGGTGGTGGCGGCGGTGGCGGCGGGACGCAGGGCCAGGTTCTGCACCTGCAACGGCGCGGGGTGAGGGGACAACGGCGCCGGCGGGGACAACAGGGTCGCGGGGCGCCTGGGGCTCACCTGGGCGGCGGAGGCGGGCGGCGGGGCCGCGGGCGCCGCGGGGCTCTCGGGACGCACGGCGGTGACGGTGGCCGTGGGGGTGAAGATGAGCTGGGGGGACAAAGGAAGAGCCGGGCCTGGGCGGGGGGACAGCACCGGGGGGACACAGGGGACAGGACCCCGCGGTGGGAGTGCGTGGGGGCAGCCGGGGGACACAGCATGTTGGGGGCACCCTATAGGGGCTGGGCACCCTATGGTGGGCCAGAGGACACCCTATGGCACCCAAGCACCCCATGGTACGGTTGGGGGCACCCTATAGGGGCTGGGCACCCTATGGTGGGCCAGAGGACACCCTATGGCATCCAAGCACCCCATGGTAGGGTTGGGGGCACCCTATAGTGGGCTGGAGGACACCGTATGGCACCCAAGCACCCGATGGTAGTGTTGGGGGCACCCTATAGGGGCTGGGTACCCTGTGGTGGGCCGGAGGACACCCTATGGCATCCAAGCACCCCATGGTAGGGTTGGGGGCACCCTATAGGGGCTAGGCACCCTATAGTGGGCCAGAGGACACCCTATGGCACCCAAGCACCCCATGGTAGGGTTGGGGGCACCCTATAGGGGCAGGGCACCCTATGGTGGGCCGGAGGACACCCTATGGCATCCTGCAGTAGGGTTGGGGGCACCCTATAGGGGCTGGGTACCCTATGGTGGGCATCTAGGCACCCTACATGGTTCATGCAAAGAATGGAAGAGTTGGAGGCACCTATGGGGTCTGGGTATCTAAGGTGGGCTGGAGGGCACCCTATGGGGTCTCAACACCCTATGGTGGTCTTGGAGGACATGCTGTGGGGTCTGGACACCCTCTGGGCTCCAGGCAGCCCAGAGCAGATTTGAGGACATCCTATGGGGTCTGGGTACCTAAGGTGGGGTGGGGGTTCCCTATGGAGTTGGGGGACTCCGCAGGGCGCCAGCACCTCATAATATGGTCAAGGGCACCCTATGTGGTTCAGGCACCTAAGGTGGGGTCAAGGACATCCCACAGGGTCCCAGCACCTCATGATAGGGTTAGGGACACCCTACAATGTCTGGACACCCTGTAGGGTTGTGGACCAGAGCTGAATCATCCTACAGGGTCTGGGGGCACCCCATGATGTCCTGGCACCCCACGGCAGGGTCGAGGGCACCCTATGGGGGCTCAGGACACCCTATAAGGACAGGAGGGTGCCCTGGAGGTGCCGCCGCCCCCCGCCTGTGCGCGGGGTGCCCCTCTTGCGGCCGCGCCAGGGACGGGGCCCCCAGAGGAGGAGGAGGAGGAGGAAGGCGCGCGGCGCTCACCATCTGCGCGCGCAGGTACATCTGGGCCTGGCTGGCGGTGAGCGCCGGCGAGGCGGCGTTGCCCAGCAGCACCGCTTGCTGCGCGATGCCCGACGCCGCCGAGTTCACGCTCTGCGCCCGGTTCAGGAGCTGCGCGGCCGCCGGCGCCGCCGCCAGGTTGATCTGCGGGAGGAGGAGAGGGCTGGGTGCCGCGGCGGGGGGCACGGGGGCGCGCGGGGCGCCGTGCGGGACTCACCGTGGGCTGCTGCGCCGGCGCCGCGGCCGCCCCGCTGCCGCCCGACGGGCCGCTCTGCCGGTTGGCAGCCAGGCTCGCCTGCGGGGAAGGAGCGCGGAGCGTCAGCGCTGGCGGGGACACGGGCACGCGGGGGCTTGGGGACATGGGGGCCCTGTGCGGCGCGTGCAGGGGGGGTGGGTGCATGGTGCTGCAAGTGCATGGCATCATAGATGCGTGGTACAAGCGGGCGCATGGGTTGCGGGTGCAAGTGGGTGCATGGTGCTGCAAGCACATGGGGTGCTAGATGCACGGTGCAAGCGGGTGCATGGGGTTGCGGGTGCATGGTGCAAGTGGGTGCATGGTGCTGCAAGTGCATGGGGTGCTAGATGCACTGTGCAAGCGGGTGCATGGGGTTGCGGGTGCATGGTGCAAGTGGGTGCATGGTGCTGCAAGTGCATGGGGTGCTAGATGCACGGTGCAAGCGGGTACATGGGGTTGCGGGTGCACGGTGCAAGTGGGTGCATGGTGCTGCAAGTGCATGGGGTGCTAGATGCACGGTGCAAGCGGGTGCATGGGGTTGCGGGTGCACGGTGCTGCAAGTGCATGGGGAGCTAGATGCATGGTGCAAGAGGGTGCATGAGGATTGTGGATGCAATGCATGGTGTGCACGGCATTGCAGATGCAAGGTGCTGCGGGCACGTGGGGCTGCAGGCGCATAGGGTCAGGGGCGCAATGCACAGGTGGTTCACAGCACTGCTGGTGCATAAAGTCATGGGTACATGGGGCTGCAGGGGCATAGTGCTGTGAGTGTGTGGAGTCGTGGGCGTTTGGGCTTGCAGATGCGCGCTGCAGGCGCACAAGGTCACGAGCGGATGATGTGGTGGGTGCATGGTGCTATGGGTGCAATGCACCAGGGGTGCATGGTGCTGCGGGCACACGGCAATGCAGCTGCACGCAGCCCTGCATGCAATGCCCCGTCGCATGGTGCTGCAGAGCGGGAGCACCGCGGCGCGGTGGTGGTACCTGCTGCACGGCGGCCAGGCTCTGGAGCTGGGCACTCGTGAGGTGCTGCTGCTGCAGGGCGGCCGTCTGCAGCATGAGGTGCTGCTGCTGCGCCGCGTACATCTGCTGCAGGTACTGCGCCGCCGTGCTGGGCTGCCGGTGCAGGGCCTGCTGGATCACCTGCCGCGCCACCGCGCTCAGCGCCTGCCAGGCCCTTCCTCCCGCAGCCGCCTCCTCCTCCTCCTCCTTCCCCCGCAGCGGCGCCTTGGGGCGCCCCAGGACGGCATCAAGACCCCAGGGCGCCCGCCAGGCTGGCGCAGGGGGCACCCAAAGGTCCCGCTGCACTGGGGCTCGTGGTACCCCCGCTTTCCCCTTATGCCCTCCATTTAGAACCACCCCCCCCATTTATAACCCCTTCATCATTTATACCCCCATATCATTTATACCCCCATCACTTATAACCCCGTCCATCACCCATAACCCCCCCAGATTTGGGGGTTGCCTCCAATATTGCCGCCCCACGTGTTTTTCTCCACCTTGGGGCTGGGGGCATTAACCCCCCCCCCCGACACCCTCCCCCTCCACACGGTTTGTAATGGGGGGGGGGGGGGCAAACAACCCACGTGCCGCCCCCCCCTCCCCAGGCGCCTCAACGAGCTGCTAACGAGCCGCCAATGCCCCCTGCAATAACATCCCCCCTCCTTGCACGGGCACCGCGGCCTCCCTTTTATTTTGGGGGGACGGGAGTCCCCCCCAACCCGCCCCGCTCCGCAGCCCCCCCACCCGCCGCTGCGGGGCGGCCGCCACCCGTGTCACGAGCCGCGCGGCCTCAGCGGGGCGGCGCTACCTGCACGGTCTGGCGGTCGGGGAGGCCGCTGTACACGGAGATCTGCGGGCCGGGGGGGCGGCCGGTGCCGCCGCCGCCGCCGGTGCCGCCGCCGGGCGCCGGGAGCTGCTCGTTCTCCATGGCGGCGAGGATGAGGAGCGAGGGGATGAAGGCGCGGGGGGCCGGTCAGGCTGGAAGAAAGCGGGGAGGGGGGGGTTAAAAGCAGGTGGGAGGCAGCTCGTGACACCCGGTCTCTGCCCCTCGCCGCGTTTAACCCCCCCCCCGGCCCGCCCCGACCCTCGCACCTCCGCCAGGCCCCTCCCCCCGGCCCCTTCCCCCGGCGGCTTCAAAGGGCCCGGCCCCCCCGCCCCATTTCCTGCCGCCGCGGGGGGGGACAGGACGGGACCTCCCCCCTTTCCCCCCGCCACGGCGCGGCCCGGGGCGCCGCGGCCGCTCCTGCTGCTCCCTCGGTGCCAGGCCGCTTCCTTTGCCTTTTTCCCCTCTTTTTTTCCCCCATTTTTTTTTTTTTTTTCCCCGGCGGGGGGCGACCGGTCGCCGCGCGCCCGCGGAGCCCCCGCGCCCCGGCGCTTTGTTCGGCCCCGAGGGGGGGAAGCGGGGGAGGGGGGGGCAGCGGCGCCGGGACCCCCCCCCCTTCCGCCCATCCCTGCCCGTTTCCCGGGAATTGCGGGGTCTCCTGGGGACCGCCAATGCGCGCCGGGCCGGGCGACCGGCCGGGAGACGCGGAGCGCTCGCCCGGAGCAACCTCTGCGCGGCCCCGCGCAACCCCGGAGCAATCCCGGAGCAATCCCGGAGCAATCCCTGGGGAATCCCGGAGCAGCCTCAGTGCAACCCAAGAGCCTCCAGCAAAACCCTGGAGAAATGCTGGAGCAGCCCTGCCATGGCCCCGCGCAACCCCGGAGCAATCCCCGGGGGAGCAGAGCAGCCCTGGTGCAACCCCAGGGCATTCCCGGGGCAGCTCAGGAAAAAACCTGGAGAAATCCCAGAGCGGCCCCAGTGCAACCCTGGAGCAACCTCGGTACGACCCTGGTGCCACCCCAGAGCAACCCCTGGGGCGGTCCCTGTGCAACCCCAGAGCAACTTTGGAATAACCTTGGAGCAATCCCCGAGCAGCCCTGGAGGAATCCGGGAGTAACTCAGGGGCATCTCGAGTGCAACCCCCAGAGCAATCCCGGAGCAGCCCCAGGCCCCCCTCACTGGCACTTTCCTGGCTTGGAGTGTGGATCTACGGACACAGAGGTTGGGGAAAGAGAGGAAAAAGGAAGCAAGGAAAGGTGAAGGAAAGAGAGAAGGAAACGAACAGGAAGAGGAAGGAAGGAGGGAGAAGAATGGAAAAGAAAAAGGGAAAGGAAGAGCAAGAATAGAAAGAGAGAGGCAAGGAAGGAAGAGAAGAAGGAAAGGAGAGGGAAAGGAGGATGCACGGATGAATGGATGGATGGAAAGGTGGAGGAAAGGTAGGAAAGGAGGAAGGAGGAAAGTGAGGAGGGGAAGGGAAGCAGCACTGGCCTCCATGCAGTCACCTGGCGTGTGCCACCACCATGGATGCCACCACGGCGGGTGCCACAATGGCAGGTGCCATCACGACGGTGGGTGACACTGCGGTGGACACCACCATGATGGTACCACCATAGTGGGTGCTACATGGTGGGAGCCACGCGGTGCCACCACAGCAGGTGCCCCCCCCCATGACGGTGCCACCACGGTGGTGGCACCAGCAGCACCAGGGACAGCGGCTCCTGCAGACCATGGACAGCGGCCTGGGGGGGGGGCCACGGGCCACCCTGGGCCACCCTTGGCCATGGTAGACCCTGGGCCACCACCACTGCGATGGCAACTGGACCTGGCCTCATGGTGACACAGCCGGGATGGCTTTTCCGCCAGGATGCGCTGGCTCTTCCGGAGATCCCCGGGAAGAGGCGGCGTGCAGCAGAGGGATAGGGACGCACGTGTCCCCCATCCCCTTGTGCCCGCCACCCTCCGCAGTGCTGCTTTCCACCCCCCCAAACGGTTTTCCCACTTTTCTGACCATTTCCCGGCTGCAGGAGCGGTCGGCTGGAGTGTCCCGCCATGCCCGCCGCTCCAGCAGCGTTTGCCGGCACGGCCCCGTGAGGTCCGGGGTGGATTTCATTCAATCAGTGAACAGGAAAATCCAGCCGCGGGAAAGGTTTCCCCCCGCTGAGTGGCAGCAGCGCCTTTTTTCCGGAAGAAAAGACGGGAGCGTCCCCAGGGGTGGCTATGCTGGCCAGAGCTGGTGGCATCAAAATGATGACAGTGGCCTCAGTTGCCCAACCTGTCTCTGCCACCATGTGCAAATCCCTCATGGTCGGAGCAGGAGGAAGCGTGGGAAAACTGATCCATTCCAGCCTTGCCCTGGAATTCCCTGCTATGGTGTTAACAGGAACAACCCAGGAGAGGCCAGAGGCTCTGGCGGCCACAGCGCTTGGCTCCTGGACTAACCTTCCAGTGGCAGCAGAGCCTGGAGAACCTGACGGGGAAGGGGATGAGGAGCCTCCCCGCGGCCTCTGGAGGCCATAAACCCGCCCGGAGCCAGACGGCAATTACGGGTCTGCCGCCACCACCACCCCCTCCCCTGCCTGCCACCTGGGGGGAAACGGGCCCAAAATGGGCTGAACAGGGGCCAAACAGGCCTTGCACCCTGGGTTTGCACCCTGGATTTGCACCCCGGGTTTGCACCCTGGATTTGCACCCCGGGTTTGCACTCTGGGTTTGCACCCCAGGTTTGCACCCCAGGTTTGCAGCCTGGATTTGCATCCCTGATTTGCACCCTGGGTTTGTTTGCATCCCGGGTTTGGCTCTGGCTTCGCAGCCCAGGTGTGCATCCCGGATTTGCATCCAGGCTTTGCACCCCGCATTTGCATCCCAGCTTTGCCACCCGGGCAGCGCGTGCGGCGTCGGGCAGAGCCTCCGTCCGGGCCGTGGGCATCGTGGTGGCAGCGGTGGCAGCGAGGGCCTCCGTCCGCCGGCACGTGGGGAAGCGGCGGCCTGGGCGCGGAGCCGGCAGCGGGAAGGGAGCGAGGAGCCGGGCGGGGAGGCAGGCGGGGAGGGAGGCCGCGGGGAAGGGCTCCGGGAAGGGGGGCCGCGGTGGGGGCCGCGTCGCGGTACCTGCGGCCCGGCGGGGCGGCCGGGCGGAGCGGCGCTGCCGGCGGCCCCCGCCAGCCATGACAGATTCGCCTCCAAAGGGTTAAGGCCGGGCCGCGCGCTCGGCCGCGCGCCGCCGCGGAGGCCACCTCGCCGGCGCCCGCCGGCCTCGCCGCCGCCGCCGCGGGGCCGCCGTGCCGGCGACCCGGCGGTGCCCCCGCTCCGCCGCCTGCTCCCGCTCCCTCAGACGGCGGCGGCGGCGGAGCAGGGGGAGAAAAATGCCATAATTCATTAGCATTCCTGCGCGCGTCACGTGCGCGCCGCTGCCAATGGCGGCCCCACGCCGGCGCGCCGGCCCTGCCTCCCGCGCCGCACGGCCTCGCAGGTCAGCGGGCTGCAGGCCCCGGCCTTTCTCCATAGCAACGCGGTGACGAGGAGGAGGAGGAGGAGGAGGAGGAGGAGGAAGAGGGAGAGCAGCGGGCACGGGGCGTCCCGGCTGCGGCCGCTCGGCCACTGCTGCTGCTGCCAAGGAGGCACCGAGCTGGAGGCCGGTGGCCTCCATGGTTGGGCTATGACTTCTGGGGCTCCGCTGGGAGGACAGGGTGTATCCCAGGGCATCCCAGGATGGAGGGATGCGGTGGGACACAGGGCTGGTTCCCAGGACATCTTGGGATGGATGGTGTGGGACCCGGGCTGGTTCCCAGGACATCTCGGGATGGAGGGATGCTGTGGGACACAGGGCTGGTTCCTAGGACAACCCAGGATGGAGGGATGCTGTGGGACACAGGGCTGGTTCCTACGACATCCCAGGATGGAGGGATGCTGTGGGACACAGGGCCGGTTCCTAGGACATCCCAGGATGGAGGGATGCTGTGGGACACGATGCTGGTTCCCAGGACATCCCGGGATGGAGGGATGCTGTGGGACACGATGCTGGTTCCCAGGACATCCTGGGATGGAGGGATGCTGTGGGCACCAGCACTGGCACTCCGGAGGAGCTGGGATGGCCGGTTACTGCCACTACCCCAGTGTCCCTGCCATGAAGCGGCATCACCTGGGATGCTCCCAGGCTGCCCAGGACCAAGCACCAAATGGGCTGAAATCCTGGATTTGGGATACAGCGGGGGTGAGCCGGGGTGTCCCCCAGGTGGGGGGGGCTGCAGTGGGTCCCTCCCCGCCCTCCGCGGCTTCTCACGCTGCCTCCTGGTGGCGAGTGAGAGCCGGGGGGGGGCGAGTGGGGTTGGGGAGGGGGACAAACCGCTGGGGGGGGGGGGGGGGGGAACAGAGCAGCGCACAGGAGACCTCCTTGCCCGCCTGGCCCCACATCCCGCACGAGCATCCCGGCTTTCCGCAGGATCCCGCGGGAAGCGCTCCGAGCCGCGGCCGCGAGGGGGCATCGCCCGCCCGCGCTGAGCCCCGGCCAACTCGTGTCACGGCCCTGAGCCTTTAACCCCTCGTCTGCCCCGGCTCCGTCCCGCTCACGGCTGCGCCCGAGGCCTCGGAGCGCGGCGGGTCCCGCTGCCGCCGCTCCATGCGGCATTCCCGTGGAGCCTCCCCCGCTGCCGCTCCATGCGGCATTCCCGTGGAGCCTCCCCTGCCGCCGGAGCGCGGCTCCTCTCGGCGCTTTGCTGGATGCAACCTGGAGTGCGGCAGCCGGGACGGAGCTGCTGCATCCTTGGGCATGGCTCTGTGGGATGGGGGACCTCGGCGTTTCGGAAGGGTTCCAGGGCCATCGCCTGTCTGCAGGGATGCGGGATCACGGCATGCTCCGCACCGTGGAATAGCAGAGCAAAGTCACTTAGGGACATCACGGCTGGTCGCGGGGGGTCCTGCTCACCACGGTCCCACATGGCATCCCCACAACACCCCCAAACACCCCAAAATGTACTCGGAGGGGCCCCTAAGAGCATCCGCGGGCACCAGAAGGGAAAGGCAGCTCAGAGGCAGCGGAGCGGCCGGGGATCCCCCGCAGCGGCCGCGCGCTCCGGGGAGCCGGGTGGGAAGCGCTTTTAAGCGCCGGCCTCATTGTTCCCCGCCGCGGGGCGGCCGGGCCGCGGCGCCGCTCCGAGGGCCGGGTTTCCAGCCGGAAATTTCCCGGCTTGGAGCAAGAAGGGCCAAAGAGCGGCGCGGAGCCCGGCGGGGGGGCTCGGCGGCGGCCGGGGCGGCGGGCCCGAGTGTTTGCGCGGATAAGACGGGGCGCCCCTTCCCAGCGACACAAAGCACGGACGCGGGAACAATGGGCACGGATGAGCCCCCGCCGCGAGCCGCCCGGGGGGGGCACGTCCGCCCACCCCCACGCGGCCGCGGCCGGGGGGGGCTACGGGACATCGCGGCCCTTCCCGCTGCCCCGGGGCATCCCTGGGGCTTGGGATGCTCCCGTTCCTCCCCCCCCCCCCCCCCATCCCAGAGCCGGTCGCTCTTTGCCAAAATCAAGCCCAATTCAGCCCAATTTCATGCTGCTCCAACTGCCCCGGCACCTCTGGGAGAGCAGGATCCCGATCCACCCTTCCCACCCTTCCCCACCTGCAGTGCTTCGCTTCCACCCAGGGTGGCATTTGGGGCTGGGTTTTATCGTAATTTTCATTCTCTTTTTCCCTAATTTATTATTTTCCCCCTTTCTTCCCAATGGAAAGCTACTCCGAAGGCTCCGTGCAGCGCCGGCTGGCGTGGTGCCGGGGCCAGGGACGGGCCGCGCGCCCTTACGTAAGTGCCCTGAGCTCCTCCTTGGTTTTCCTTCTCCGGAGGGGCTGGAAGCAGGTAGTTTTCCAGAGGAAATGGCCTGGCCACGCGGGGCCCTTTCCCTGCATTCCTGCTGGCCTCCCGGATTTGCTCTTCCCGCACGGGCATCTGGGCAAAACCAGGCCCAGACATCCCAAAAAGCCCTTTTTTCAGGGTGCTCACGAGGTCCAAAATGCCACGCAGAGCCATAGTGTTAAGAACTTTGCCAAATTCTTGCAATTTTCAACCCAAATCAGGATGGCACGGCAGGCACCCCACTGCATTTCCCTCTCAATCCCCCCTTTTTGGCCCATTTGCCTCCACCTGCCACTGCCCCAGTGGAAATTGCAGCCTTCCTCCACTTGGTGTCAGGTCGCTTCCCTGCGAGCTCCGGCTCCCTCTGCACCTCTTGCAAGTCCTTCCAGAAATTAAATTCTCATGTAAAAGCTCTTAAAAAATGAATAATTAAAAAAACTGCCTCTGCGATGCACACGTGCGCACTCCACACTCCTCTGGGCTCGCAAATCCCCAATAATCTGGGAACTGCTAGAAGGACAGGAGAAGTGAGTGGCTCTTAGGGCCCAAAGATCCTCCAGTGCCCATATGCCCTCACCAGGCACTGCTTTGGACTTGCTCTCCTGGGTCTTATTAGCATTTTTCATTTATTATTAGCATTTAATAGGCACTAATTAGTGGAAAATGGGTTGTGGGGGGAGGATTGGGCATGATGGGTCACTTTGTCCCTGTCCCCAGGGAAGGAATGGAAAGGCCACCAGACCCTGGCATGACAAGGAGCAAAAGGGTTTCCCTACATGCAGTGCTGGGAGATGCAATGCTGGGATTGCACTGCTGGGAATTGCAAGGATGAGGTTGCAATGCCAGGAAGTGCATTGCTGGAATTACACTGCTGGGAACTGCAATGCTGGAATGGCACCACTGGGAAGTGCAATGCTGGATTGCACCTCTAGGAATTGCAATGCTGGGGTTGCAGTACTGGGAATTACAGCATTGGAATGGCAGTGCTGGAGTTGGGAATGCTGGAAGTTGCAACCCCGGGAAATGCAACACCAAGAGCTGCAATGCTGGAAACAACAGCACTGGAAATGGCACTGCTGGAAAGGCAGCACTGGGAAATGCCATGGATTCAATTTTCTTTGCAGCCTTGCAAGTGTGGAACACCCGGAGTGGGAGTTTCAGGAGGCTGTGGAGCAGCATGTCATAAGTTTCAGCAGCCTCTGCAAGTGCAGCAGGGGCTTTGCGTGGTGCTCGCCCACCTCCTCTTCCTTGCAGCCCAATTAATTGGTGCCCGGCATTAATTAAGAAATTGAAAAAAAAAAGGGGGGGGGGCTTTTTTTTTTTCCCGCCGCCGGCCCCTTGCCTCCGGCTTCCCGATTAAATTTTTCTGCCCGGCTGGAGCCGCCCTGGACAAAGCCTTTGATGCCGGGAGCCCGGTGCCGTTCCCAGCGCGCCGGCCCCTAATGGGCGCTGACCCCGGGCAGACGGACGCTGCGCTAATGAGCGCTAACGAGGGCCCGGCCGCAGCTCCCAGCCCAATCCCGGCGGGAAGGAGCAGGGCCAAGGTGGGAGATTTGACCCAGGGAAGCGGGAGTTGCCTCAGGTGCAGGGTGGTTTCGTGGTTTTGCATCCTGTCCTCCTGCTTCCCTTGGATGGCAGGAGGTGGCAAGGAGGTGATGGGATGGGCATGCACCGGGAATACATGGGAGTTGCAGTGGGAATGCACTGGAAATACACAGGAGAAGCAATGGGAATGCAGTGGGAATACACTGGAGATGCAGATGGAATGCAAAGGGAACGCAGCAGGAATGCAGTGAGGATGCAAAGGAAATACATTGGAAATGCAGTGGGAATGCAGTGGAAGGCAATAGGGATGCCTTAGGGATGCCCTTGGGAGGCAATGGGATGCCTTGGGAATGTGGTGGGGATGCACTGGGGATGCAAAGAGGATGCCTTGGGAATACATTAGGGAAGTAATGAACACACCTTGGCAATGCCTTGGGTATGCAATGAGGATGCAATTCCTCCAGTGCAAAAGTCAATACAATCCCAGCTGATCCAGGCTGAGATGCAACTATGGGATTTTATTAAACAAAATGGACCCTCAATCAGCCCAGCTCCTTGATGGATTTGGGTGAATGATCCGCCGTTTTGGGAGGTTAATGCTCTGCTTCTCCTCATTTTTGGGGGGTTTATCCCCAATCTATTGAGTTTTCAGATGACCGATGAAGCCCCTGCAACCACTTGCCCAAGTTTCCTGGGTCTGTGCTAAAAATTCCCGAATTTGCCCAGAGTTGGGAAGCACCCGCCAAAAGCGCCGCGAGTTATTTCGGCTCGTCGGGCCGGCCGGAGGCCCCAGCGCAGGCTGTCGCTTTGCGTTTTCCAGTTCTGTGAGCCGGCTTGCATAGCTGGGATTTCATTATTATTATTTTTTTCCCCCACCAAAGACGACCCTCTGGGCTGGCTCTTGCAATGCCTAAAAAAAGGCTTTCGTGGAAACCGGCCCCCCGGCCCCTGCGCTCCAGAACGCCCCGCGGCTGCTATTTTAAAACTGCCCCTGGAGATAAAGCAGGCGCCGGCAAAAATGCCGAATTGCAGTTGCAAAAATGCCGAATTGCAGTTGCAGAATGCAAAACGTTGACTGCAAAAAATGCTGAGCTGTGATTACAGAATGCAACATTGCAGCTGCAAAATGCAACATTGCAGTTGCAAAAAATGCAAAATCACAAAAAGCAAAATTGCAATTACAAAAATGAAAAAAAGCGAAATCGCAAATGGAAAAACGCGAAAAGCAAACTTGCATTTGCAAATATCCAAGATCGCATGGCCAGCTCCAGCGCAAGGGAACAAATCGCGGGGGGTCGCCCACCCCCTTGGACTTGCTGGGAAATCTCCGCAGCTGAAGGGCGTTTTTCCCGGCGGCCGTGGGCACCGCTTCCCGGCCGGGACCCGCTCGGACGTGCCAGCGGGGTGCTTTGAAAAATGATTTCAATGGCAGGAAAGCGGGTTTTGTCTCGCCGCGGCCGGCGCACGGAGCCCGCGGCCCTCGCGGCAAAGCTGGCTGCGCGTCACCCAAGCACCGCGGCCAGGTAGCAGGCCAGAAAAATTGTCCAAATAAACAGGTTGCTGCTAGCACAGGAAACATCTTCCCAGCCCGTTGCGCTTCGGACACGGCAGGAGCCCGAGAAGGAGCTGCAGGGCCGCAGCTGGAGACCTCGATCCCAGCCAGTGTCTTGGGATGAAGGGGACAGGGACGTTGCCTCCGCCGTTCCCAGAATTTTAACTCCTCTTTCACTGCCTCATTTCTCATCGTCTTCCTTGCACCAGCTGCTTTCCTACAGGACTGGGCCAGAGATTTGCGATGCCAGACTAGAGATCTGCAGAACCTGACTAGTCATGTGCGATACTGGGCTAGCGATTTGCAAAATTGGGCTAGAGACTTGCAACACTGGGCTCTAGAGGTGCAGTGCTGGGCTAGAGATGTGCAGGGCTAGGCTATCCAGGTACATTGCCAGGCTAGAGATGTGCAATAGTGGGCTAGAGATGTGCAGTACTGGGCTAGAGATGTCTGATAGCCGGCTACAGATTTGCAATGATGGGCTAGTGATGTGCAAAGCTGGGCTGGAGATGGGCAAAACTGGGCTAGAAATGTGCATTGCTAGGCTAGAGATGTCCAAAACCAGGCTGGAGATGTCCACTTGCAATGCCATGCTAGGGATGTGCAATAGTGGGCTAGAGATATCCAAAACTGGGCTAAAAATAGGCAATGTGGGGCTAGGGACACGCAATGCCAGGCTAGGGACATGCAACACTGGGCTAGGAATGTGCTATAGTGGGTTAGAAATGTCCAGAACTGGGCTAAAAATGGGCAACACAGGGCTAGGGACGTGCAACGTGGGGCTAGGGATGTGCAACGCTGGGCTAGGAATGTGCAATACTGGGCTAGAGATGTCCAGAACTGGGCTAAAAACGGGCAACACAGGGCTAGGGACGTGCAACACGGGGCTAGGGACATGCAGCACGGGGCTAGGGACATGCAATGCTGGGCTAGGGGTGTGCAGTGCTGGGCTAGTGACATGCAGCACTGGGCTAGCAATGGGCACCTCAGCTAGACAGAGCTGGCCTGGATGTCCCCACGGAGCCAAGCGATCCCCAAGCCCCATCCCGACCCCAGCGCGGCAGGGGACACCGGCCGCTTTGTTGTCCCCGCGCCGTTCCCGGCTCTCGGAGCGGGAAGCCGGGCGGCACAATGCGCATCCCGACGGCCAGGGCGCTTCCTGCGGGATGGCCGGGACACAGAGCTGGCCCCTGCCTGGAATTTTCCTGACCCCGCATATGCCCCGCGTAGGATTTTCCCGGCCACTCTGGGATTTTGCTCTTTACGGGAAGAGTGGGGCAAAAAAAACAGCAAAAATGTAAGCATCCCGAAAGAAAAAAATCCCTTGGAAAGGCTTGGTGGGTCCCATGACGGCTGCGAATAATATCCCAAAAATGTTAATGCCGGCAGTGAGGGGCTGAAGGCTGCAGGGATTAGAGCGCCTTAGGAAAGGCCTTTCCCGGCAAGGCCGGGTGGTGCCGGCCCTGGATTTGGGGCAAAATGCTGCTTTCCCGCTACCCCCTTGGGGCCCAGCGGGGCCTGTGACTGAGCACTTGTGTCACGAGTGCCTCCAGGACTCAGCCCTCACTGAGCAAACAGATATATTTATCTATATATGACCGTATATATGTATGCATGACTATATATAAATGACTATATATAAATCAGTGCTTTGGTGTGGTTTTTTGGCCCAAAAAGGGCTTTGCTGAAAAAAAACAGCAGCAACGCACAAGCCTCGTGGCTAGAAACATTCTGCCTATGGTGTGGAGTGATTTTTGGATGAAAATATGATTTTTGTAGCTTCTTTTTCAAGCCAAAGAAAGAAGAAGAAAGCGCGATAGCGTCTGCGAGGCGCTGACCCTCGCCAGACCCCCGATGCTGCGGCCGTGTTCGGCCGGAGTGGAAAATTACCACGGACCGAACAAAGAAATCCGGGATGGGCAGCGGGAAGGGAATAAACAGCCAGGGCAGGAAGCGGGGCCGAGGCGGAGGAAGTCTCCGGCCTGGCCAAGGGAAGAGATGCAAAAACCTTCGCGACGGGGGGCTGCGAAAATAGGCGAGCGCCGAGTCCGGCCGCCGGCAGCATTGCAAAAATTCCCTTTTATCCCCATTAATGCAACCAAACGCGGCCGGAGGGCGAAAGGGGAATGTGCTAGTCCTGGGATGGGGTTGGATTTCCCCAAAGCTGAAAGCTTTCGGGGTGTCTGAGAGGCCACTGGTGCAAAGGGGACGAGTGGGAAGCGCCTGCGATTTTTGCAAAATTTGCAAAACGAAACAAAACCAAACCCCCAAATTGCAATCGTGCGGTGGCCCGGGCATCGCGGCGCAGCCGTGTGCCGAGTTGCTCGGGGCTCGGGCAGCGCGCCGCGTGCCGGGGCAGGGCGCATTGCTGCGGTGTGACGTAGGCGGGCGGCAAGCCCGGGCGCGCGGGGGACAATCTGGGGGGGTTGCCGAATTCCCCGCTGAGAAAGAGGGGTTAATCCGGCTTTATTATTATTATTGTTATTATTATTTTATCTTTGGGTCCCTCTCCGGCGGGTTCGGGGCTGAGCCCCTATCAGTGTGGCCTTTGGCCAAGGCTCGGCAGCCTCGGCGTTCCTCAACCTCGAGCGGGAGGAACAAGCAGAAAAAGAGGGGAAAAAATACAAGAAATAAAAAAAGAGGAGGAGCTGGCAACCCTCCTTGTTGGTTATTAATTTGGGGAGTTATGGCCTAAGAAGCCTCGGCAGCTCTTCATGGATGGAGGATGATGATCTTCCCATGTTTCAAAGGTGGAGAGAGAGATCCAGACCGGGAAAGCTGCCCAAATTCCCACTTTTGGGGTGCCAAAGCGCCGGAGCAGCTCCGGACCTGGCTCCAATGCTCCCCCGTGTTGCCCCAGCAGCTGCCATGTGGATCCATCAGCTCCACGAGGGATAGAGCTGCAGGGATTGCGGGAGCAAGGTGGGAGCCAGGCCAAGAGTTTTTTCGCTTTCTTCCCCTCTTTTCTATCCCAGTGAATCACCAAAATCCGCCTACCCCCTTTTTTGGAGGTTTTAGTTTTATTTTTAAAGCAGTTAAATCACTTATTTCCTTTCCCAGATGTGCCACATCTGCCTGGGCAAGGCGACATTCCCGCTGCGCCCGAGACGATCCCAACACCTGCACGGCCAAAAAAACGCTGGCCCTTGGGGATATTATTTTTCCCCCCGCTGGTCCCCCGACCCATAGGAATGGCCTAGCAAAATACACCCTAAATCCTGCCGTAAGCCCCGAGGCGGCGGCTTATGGAGCCCAAGCGGAGATTATTGCCGCTGCGTGGCCGGTTTCGCTGCCATCAGCACTTGCCCATTGTGGCCAAGGCAGCGCGGCCGCCCCGGCGTCTCCAGCGCGGCCTTTGCCGGCCCCGGAATGCCGATTCATCAGGCGGCAGGTCTTGTCGGCACCCGTTTTCCCTGCGTTTCCCTGCCGGGGAGATGGCAAAAGGGCGAGGAGGAAGGAAAGAACAAAAGAAAGAAGAAGAAGAAAGAAAAAAGAGAGAGAGAGTGAAGGAAAAAAAAAAAAAGAGAGAGAAGAAAAGACAAGGAAAAAAAAAAAAAAGGAAAAAAAGGAGAAGTTTCTAAACTGCCCCAAACTGCAGATTCCCCCCGTGCTTTTAGGCCTCTCTTTGAGCAGATTTTTACCCTCTCCCCACATGGCAGGGCCATGATGGGCTTGAGCTGCTGTGATCCTATGGCCATGCAGTTCTGCTTAACCCGGACCCCGTCACCCTGGGGTCCTTTCTATTGCTTTTTCTGCTCCTGATTTGCAACTTTTGTGCTTCCTCCTCTCCACTTTTGGGGTAAAAAATGACACTGTGAAGGAAAAAGCCTGGTGCGAGGAATAATGCTCCCCCGTGCTTGCGTTCACGTGCAGAAAAGTGTTTTTGTTTTTCCATTTTATTTTATTTTATTTTATTTTATTTTATTTTATTTTATTTTATTTTATTTTATTTTATTTTATTTTATTTTATTTTATTTTATTTTATTTTATTTTATTTTATTTCGTTTTCCTGCCGTTGCCGGGGCTCGGGACCCCCGTCGGGCCCGGCCGGGCGGCCGCGCGGGGGGCTGGGAGGAGCCGGCGGACGTGCGCGCTCTCACGTCCAGCCCCGGCGGCCCCCGCGGCCCCTTGCGCCGTCGCTCCCACTCCTCTAAAGCAAAGAAAACACCAGGGGGATAAAAAAACAGCGTCGGCGGGACGTTTCGCTCCCGTTTTGACCCTTCTTCCCGCGCTCTCGGCCCTGGTGGTTTCCCCATCAGGGCAAGCGTGCGCTGAGCGTGCAAGGTCTCAGCGGGCACTGTGCGGTTGCAAAGTTGAAGCGTGCAGAGTTTTTTTTTTAAGACTAAAGCAGAAAGAGGCTTTTTTTTGATGCTTTGCAGGCCCCAGCATGTGTGCCCCACTCCCTGCACAGGCACACGCATGTGCATAGGCACAAGTGCACCCGGTCCCCTTGCCACCACCATGCAGGGGACATATGCACACGTATGCACGTGCGTGTGAACACACATGCGCTACCACCCACACGCATGCACGTGCACACATGCATGCAAGCACAGTCACACATGGGTATGCACAAGCAAGTGAACACATGCACACACACACGCACAAGCTCACACACAACCATGCACCAGTGTGCAGTGCACACATGCGTGCAAAAGTGTGCACATGCCTGCACAAGTGCACACACGACTGCACAATTGCACAAGCGCACATACTCATGCACAAATGCACACACCTGCATGCACGAGTGCACACTCGTGCACTAGCATGCATACTCACATGTGCATACATGCATGCACGAGTGTGCACACACATGCACAAGAGTGCACACTCATCAACAAGCATGCACACTCATGATGTGTGCACTTATGCACAAGTCTGCATACATATGCGCACACACACGCTCATGCACAAGCATGCACACTCATGCACACACGTGCACACTCATGCACATACACCCACACTCTTGCACATTCACGCACACACATGCACACACACGCACATACATGCACACACACAATGAACATGCGTGCACTCATGCACATGCACGCACACCATGCACATGCGTGCACAATGAACACACGTGCACACTCAATGAACACCCGTGCACACTCACGCACACTCAATGAACCCACGTGCACACTCAGTGAACACGCATGCAAACTCACGCACACTCACGCACACGCGTGCAAACTCGATGAACACGCGTGCACACTCACGCACTCAGTGAATACCCGTGCACACTCACGCACACTCGATGAACCCGCGTGCACACTGAGTGAACACGCGTGCAAACTCGTGCAAACTCACGCACACGCACACTCGATGCACACGCGTGCACACTCAGTGAACACGTGTGCAAACTCGTGCAAACTCACGCACACTCGATGAACCCGCGTGCACACTCAGTGAACACGCGTGCACACTCCCGCACACGCGCGCGCCCGAGCCCACACGCGCGCGCCCGCGCCCTTGCACACCGCCCCCGCGCGCTCCTCCCCCCTCCCCCCTCCCTCAGCCCCGCCCCCTCCCCCCGCCGGCCAATGGGCGCCGCCGCCGCGCCCCGCCCCCTCGCCCCGCCCCCTCCGCCCCGCCCCCTCTGCGCACCGCCCAATGGGCGCCGCCGCCGCGCGCCGCCGCGCGCGCCCCCCCCCCCCGCGCGCTCTTAAGCCGCCTCCACGCGCCGGCCGCGGCCGCCAGCGCTCAGCCCCGCTCCGCGCAGCGCCATGGAGAGCGGCAGCAAGGTGAGAGCGAGCCCGGCCCGGCCTCCCGCCGCCTCCCCGCGCCCTGCGCCGCACTTTTTACCTCAGGAATTCGGCGGCGGTTGCGCCCCGCCGCTGTGGGGCTGGGGGGGTGGAGGGAGGCCGCGCCGCTGTGGGGCCGCCGTGGGGCCGTCGTGCCCCGTCCCTGTGGGGTTCCCGGGGTGTCGCTGCGGCTGGCTGAGCCCCGCGGTCCCCGTGCGGCTGCGAGGAGCCCGGGTGGGGGCTGTGTTGGGGCTGGGAGTGCCCTCCCGCTGTGGGGCTGGGGGCCCGGGCCGCCTTCTGCCTCTTGGGGCCGCTGGGGCTGCGGGTGCCCCCATCCCTGGGGAGCCGGGACCCCCGGGCTGCTCCCTGTGGGGCTGGTGGCGCTGACCCCAACCCCTTTGGGGCTGTTGGCTGGAGCCCCCGGGCCGCTCCCTGTGGGGTCCGTGGGGCTGGCTCTGCTCCCCCCCAGCCCCTTTGGTCCTGTGGGTCACCAGGCCGCCCCGCTGGGCTCAGCAGGGCTGGCTCTGCCCCACACCCTGCTCGGGCCGGTGCCGCTTGGAGCCCTCCGTGTTTACACTCTGCGCGGGGGAATTATACAACAGGCCGGCGCCGCAGGGGGACAAGCGCCGGGCGCTGCCGCAACCCTCCCCTTGGGCCGGGCCTCGGAGCCGTCCCCGGGCCTGGCCCTCCTGCCAAGCCCCGGCCCAGGGGACGCTTTGTCCTGCAGTCCAGCGATGCCTCACGGATCCCAAAATAGCCCCAGATGCAGGCGCGGAGCTCGGAGGGATCCCCCGCCGCGCACGGCGGCCTTGCCCTGTGCGCTTTGCTGCGGCCCGTTTTGTTTTTGACTTGAGGCTTCAAGCGTGAAGCAGCGGCGGGCAGCTCCGGTGTCTGGAAAAGTGCGTTTCCTCTGACTCGTGCTTGGCTGCTTCTTGTTTCGTTTCTTTCCAAAAAAACCCCAAAAAGGCATTTAAGGAAGGGGCAGAACTGCGAAAATAAGTGCCAAGGAGCAAATAAATCCTCTGCGGCGAGGAGAACAGAGAGGAAGTGAGCGAGGAGACGGGCCAGCCCGAGGAGAAGCGTCGCGGGGCTCCTGGTGGGAATTCCCGGTCTCCGAGCCCCCTTTCCCAGCATCTACGACATCCTGGGATGTTGTAGGTCTGGCGGCGGGAGCCGTGTCGCGCGGCTGTGTCAGTTCAAACTGAATCGATCTTCTCGGGCGGGATAAGCTCCGATCGGTGCGTGATGGGGAGGAATTGAGTGAAGAGCCTCCACAGAGGAGTTTGAGCTCGTTCAAACCAATTGATCCGCTGTAATGGAGGCGATTAAACCGACGCGGCCCCGGGGAGACGCCGGCCCGTGAACGGGTGCGAGAGGAGTTGACGGGCGGTTGGTTCGTGGGGGTTAAACCCCGGAGCCCTCCGGAGCAGGGGATGGAGCTGATGGAGGTGGGAGATGCGGTCCCTTGTCGGGGTGCTGCCCCCGAGCCAAGGGAGGCGCTTGCTTCCCTGCCAGACGGAGCCGAGTTTTTTTGGCAGGGATTTTAGTCGCATTTGTGCTTCCTTTTCGGGGAAGGAAGCTGCAAATGGCTTTTCTGTGGAGCCGGGTGCCGGACAACACGGTGCCTGCCGTGTAATTGAAGATCTTGCTGTAATTAAGCTCGTTGTGGCCACCCAGGCGACTTCTGGGCTCTGTCAACGAGGCTGTAAAACAAGTGCTCGTCCCTGGGCTGGCCCTTTTGGGCTTTCTGGGCCAGCCTGTCTACGCTGGGAAATGCTACTTCCATAAATCCCTCTTCCTGGTTTTGGAAGGCAGTTTGGGAGCTGCAGGCTCCGTTTTCATATACAAATATATCTGGTTTTTAGCTTGTTGTGGTTGTGTTTTGGGCATTGCTGGGGGTGGCGGCGTTCGCATGCGGAGCGCCCCCGAGGAGCGTGTTGGGAATGGGTTGGAAACGGGAGCCCGGGGACATGCCGGGCAGGAGCACTCGGAGCCGACGCAACACAGGGAGGAATTAGCCAAACTTGCTCTTTTCCTTAACAAAGAAGCCCCATGCACCCGGGGTCAAACCTGACCTGCAGCTGGGCGAACGGAGTCTTGCAGCAAGCCGAGCTTTAACCGCCCCGTTGGATAAATCCAGGTTAGAAATCAAGTGCTTTTCTTTATAAGCGAGTAATTAATTGCCGGAACGGTCTGCTGCCTAATCCAGATCCCATGTCTGCAAAGAGGGGCCCTCCTGATCGCAGCGCGGCTGCAAGGGGCTCTGTTAACGTGGGAGGTCAGATGGGACCTCGACGCAGGTCTCCGGGCTGTAAATTCTAAGAAAAGCTCCCTGTGTTGTCCGGAAATGCGGTGCAAAAGGAGGGGACGGGGCTGGGAGAGCTTTGCTGGTGCTAATGGTGACGAGGTGGCGGCTGCTGCCTCTGCCCCACTTGTCCTGGCTCTTTGCATAAGGAAAGCGCCGGGGAGACTCGTTATTTAACGCGTGCGAAGCCGAGCTCGCGTCCCCAGCTAACCTCTTTAAAAAATAATTACATGAAAGTCCCATTCTGCCTTGGCGAGTTTCCTCGCGCATCACAGCGTTCCGGCATTGCCAGTGCTGCTCCCTTGCCTCACATCTACCTAATTCCTGCTTTTTTTTCCCCCCTCTAAAAGTGCAGTTTTTTAACAGGTGACTCCTGGGTGCTAGTTTGCAGGGTAAGTTTTCCCCGGGTGCAGAGCCAGTGCAAGCGCAGTGTTATCTGTGGCCTCCTCCAGCCCTCTCCGTGCCTCCCGTGAGGAGTTAATGCCCTGGATCCGTGTGCGGTGCCGCTGGTGAAACGGGAGTGAAAGCGCCGGCTCTTCCCAGCGCCGCCGCATCCCTGCGGCCGCATCTCCATTAGGAGGAAGGCTGCCTGCATGTCCTCCTCGTGCCACCGGCTCCTCCCCGTGACGCCGGAACTCCGTGACGCCGCGGGAGGCTCCAGCGCCCCGAAACGGGTGGCCGAGGGAAGGGTTGGAGCATCCCGAAAGCAGCCCGGGACCTCCTCCGCGCGCTCCCGCCTCCATTGGCTGCGTGGGACGAGCCTCCTTGGAGCGGGACGTGGAGCGGGAGCCGCGCTGCGCTGGGCGCTTGTTCCAGCTCATCGGGAAGCCGCCTTGTGCGAAGCCCTCGGCTTCGCTTAGGGAAAAAGCTCTGCTCCTTGGGGAAGATGTTGCCCCCATGGGGCTGCTCTGGGCTGGAGAGGGGGATCTTTTTTCCATCCCCTCTTCCTGCCCAGTGGAAGGCTCTTGTTTTGCCGGTTTCCCTGCCCAGGCCGCGGAGGTTTCGTCACCCGAAACCTCCGCGGGCGCCGTCCTGCAGCGCCAGCAGCCCATGGAGCCCCGTGCGGGGGGATTCCGCGCACGCGCCGGGATCCGCTCGCTTGGCACCCTCTGGAGCCCCCTTATCCAAGGGGGACCCTCCTTTTCCACCAAGCAGCTTGCGGGCAGAGCCGGGCGAGCCGCGCTCAGCAGCAGGTTCTGCGGCGCCTTATCTTTATGGCCTGCTCTAATTGTGCATCCTCCTGAAATCCCCTCCCGGGACTCCTGTAATGAATTGCTCACTTCCTTATTCCATGAGGCAGGCAACATCCTTAAGAATCCTGTGACTCCAGAGGGAGGAAAAATAAAGTGTCCTGATAAGGGTGACGGCCGCGAGCGCCGGGCGCGCTCGGGGATGCAGCTGGACGTGGGGCTGAACGTGCCGCCGCTGCAGGTGAAGTTGAGCTGAGTCTAGCGTGAGTCACACGGCTCCCGGTGACGCTCCTCGGTGGCCATCCCTATTTGGACAGCGAAGGGAGACGGAAATAGCAAAGCAAAACTCTTCCCGAGCCCTGAACTCTCATGCCCGCTGTAAAACAGAGCTTTTACTGCATCTCTGAGCAAAGCTACCGAAAAGCTGTGGGTCGGTTTGAGCACGGCCACACGTGCGGAGGCAGTCTCCCTGCTAGGATATCTCTAAAGAGGCTTCTCCTTGTTCGAAGGAGTAACAGCTCAGAAGTGAGAAAGGGAAATGCTTATTTTCCCTTTCCTCCTCCAAAGCTTCTGTTAAGCTCCAAATGAGGGGTTAAAAAACCCAGAGCTTGTGCCTGGTTTTACAGGGCTCTCCCATGCAAAGCAGCCAATGGGGATCGGCTCTTTCCAGCTCACCAGCCTTTGTGCCTTTTTTTTTTTACTTTCCTTTTTTAATGGAGTAGTTAAAGCCAAAATACTCCTGGCCCAGCTGCAGCTCAGGCACTTTCTGCGCAAGGAGACGCTCTCCAAAAGTCCCGAGCGAAGGAGCTGTTGTGGGGTCACTTTGCCTTAAAGTTTGCAGTGTTTCTTAGCCCAAATCTAGAAGTATCTGCCAAAGATTAAACATGCAGGTAGGGAAATGTGTGTTTTCTTTGCAGGCAGCTTACAGGCGTGTGAAATACAGGGGACAGAGTGCTTTTTGTGGGGATTTTTGGTAGGATAACTTTTGCAACACGGAGGAGATGCCCTCTTGGAGCTTAAGGCTTTCACTCCTTCAATGCTAGAGCTCAGTCATAGTGAAATGTCCCTTTTTTTTTTTTCCTGCTGTTTCCACCTGAGCATCCTGGTGCAAGTGCTCAGTGCTCAGCTGTGTTAGTGTAGGCAAATTTGTCAGCAAACAGCAAGCGAGTGCTGGTGCAAACTCCTTGTGAGGAGTAAAGTTCATGTCCTGAGTAACGCGTCGCTGTCGGGGGCCATCCCTGTTACCTTTCATAAACTGGGCAAACAAGCGGTGTTGTAACGGTGCGTGAGTCACCGCGCTTCCTGCTGGCTCCTTGTTTCCTGCTAGCCCCAGACATGCTGGAGTTGGGATCAATTCCGAGCGGTGCCAACCAGCCTGCGTGCGGGTGGGCATAGGGAGAGGGGACCTTAGTGAAGCTAAAAGTTGAGGAGCCAGAGCCACCTTGGGCCCTCTGCAAAGACTCAGTGACTCATGCGGAATGGCTTGGGAGCTGGAAGGGATGGGAGCGCTCCCGGCTGGAGCGCGGCTGCTCGGAGTGGGGGCTCCGCATCCCGGCTCGCAGCTGCAGGAGGGCTCAGACTTCATGGGGTAACAAGGGCTTGGGCTGACAAGGTGGGAAGCGGCGTCTGGAAGCGCCTGGGCACACGGTGGCCTCGCTGGTGGCTTTGTGGGACACCCGCGGCAGCGTTCAGAGACCCCCGAGCTGCTGCTTGCTCCGAAATGGGCATTTTCTTTTCCAGAGCCTTCAGCTTTGCTCAACAAAGTGCCCACACCACCCTGCTTGCTTGTGAAATGGGATTGTTGTGCTTGGGCCAATCCTAATTAATGGCCTTTAATTAACAGGGTTGGCTTTATTTCCTGAAGCTGTTCAGGGCCTCACTGCCGCTCTTCCCTGTGAACTTCCTAATTCCCTGCTAATATGGAGGCAGGTGGGTTGGCAGGAGAAGTGAATCTTGTGAGCAGTCGTCACTGTGGGTTGGTGCTTACATTTAAGAATATATCACTCTTAGTATCCGTCAGCATTCCTGATTTTAGGAGCGTTGGATTAAGGTGGCCCCGGCACCAAATGCTTCTCCCGGAGCTGCCGAATGCTTGGCCAAGACCCCTGGGGAGCAAAAGGGGGTTGGACGTAGCTAGAGAGGCTGTGATATCTGTGGCTTTGTTGCCTTGCCCCTTTCAGTCCTATTTTTGGTGATCTTGCTAAAAATAACAGCTTGGGAGCTGCTCCATGCGGAGCGATAGCGGGACTGTGGTCCTGGCTGCTCCGGCTACTGCGTCTGCTAAACGGCAGCTGGATTTTGGGGCAAAATCCGCCCGGATTTGAGTATGGCAGGAGGGCTGGCGTGCTCCGGCAAGGAGCTTTGGGTGTGCCGGTCTCCGACTGAAAACAATACCGGCTGCACCGACTGTACCCACAGCTTTTAATGGCACAGGGTGGCAGGGAGCTGCCGGAGAACCATGAAATGACCCATAAACAGGGCCAGGAGCCAGCGCAACCCTCCCTGCGAAGGGCTGGATCTGTCTGGTTGTGCTGGGCTCGGCTCGGCCGCAGTTGCCCTCTAGTCCCTGGACTAGTGTTTTTCCTTTTGGAAAGCAGGAAATGCCAGGCCAGGGTTTTGGGCGAGCTTTGGGTCGGGATGGGGGTACGCGGCTCGTTCAGGCAGTACCTGCAGTGTTTTGGGATGGGACGCAGAGAGGGATGAGGGCTCCGAGCCTGGGATCCTTTCTGGTGGCCTCCGGATCTGTGCCCTTAAATCCAACCACCGAAGGAATCTGGGGAGCCGTTGCTGGAGAAACGCAGTATGTCCCTTTGGCCGGGAGGTGATTCCCGGGATTCTGACGGATGTGGGATGTGCCAGCTCCCGTTGCGATGCCGCAGCCTCACCAAGGCACCCACATAAATACTGCTGGGCTGCACGGGTGTCACTGGCCATCAGGGATGGAGTCTAAGCCGATGCAACCCATACATTCAGATTCAGCACTCGACATTTAAAACATGGATTTTTTTAAATTTTTTTTTACCCTCTGTAGGAAAGCAGAAGGTGAAAGAGGTTTTTTTGCAAGCAAGGAGGTGGAGAAAAAAGGTGAGGCAAGAAGTGCAGGCAGAGAGGGACAAGATGCAAGTGGAAAGATGTGCAGCTGGCTGAGTAAGTCGCAGGGTCACGGAGTTAACGCGGGTGAAGTGCCAGGGTTGCTTCAGGTGGTGCCAGCGATGGCCTTGGTGGCGAGGGGACAGCGTGTGGCGCTTGGTGACGCGCTCGCACCGCTTCCACGCGGCCTCCCGCGCGCCGAGTGGAGCGTCGCTTCCGAGAAGGAGCGCCGGGCCTTCGGAGAAGGGGCTTTCATTTCACGTGAACGTCCCAAAGCTGATTAACCAAACTTGGGAACATCGAATCCTAGTTCTCAGGGCACCGCGGCCGGACCGAGCAACGGGAAAATCTCCTGCCTGGGATAATTGGGCCATTGACGAAGGTGTCCCAAGTGCTGGCCTGCCCTGACCTTGCTCCGAAACAAGCCTCCGATTGTTGCTTTAGCTTAAGCAGGAGAAAGAGGAGGTGGGCGAGCGCTTGCCAAATAGCCAGAGGCACTGAGGCGTTGGATAAACGCGGGGATTTTTGCTTCGTAAGTGTGAATTAGGCTCTGGCACAAACCTTTGTTGGCGATGACTGAACCATGTTGTCTGGGGCATCTCTCCCTCTGCGATGGGCAGCGCGTGGCTCGGGCCCGTCCAGCTCGTCCTCGCAGGGGGTTAGCCAGGAGGTTTGGGGTTGCAGCGGCCATGGATGGCCTGATCTTCCCGGGAATACTTTGAGCAAGGAGAGGGGAAAAGGGGGGTGTTTTCCCTCCAAAGGCCAAGGAGGCCAACGGTGTGTGGATGGGAGAGCCTTGCAGCAGGGCCCAGCTGGAGCACGGAGCGTCGGGCGCTCTCCGGAGAGGCCAAAAGCGAGAGGAGCCCCGTGATCGTCCCCAAGGCAGCGCCGAGCCCGTGGGGGCGGCAGGACGGGCTCCGCTCTGCGCCCCGATCCGCTGCGCGCCGCCTCGCCGGGATCCTGGCTCTGCCCCGTCACGTGGGGCGTCAGATGGGCTGCTGCGGGCCCAGATAAGGCCTCGGGCCTGAAGCCCAGGGAGAAAATTCCTGGAATCCTCAAACTTTTTTTTTTAAAGCCTGCTTTTATATTAAATTAAACAACAATTCACTTTTTTTACTATGTTCTGCCTATCTGCTTGCTGGGGTCCCGAGTGCCGGTGCGTTTTGGGGTAAAGAAATGCAGCCACAGAGGCTGCTCTTGCTCCTTGCAGGTGACGTGGATCCAGGGAAGAGTTGTGTGGCCAGGGACATGGGTGAAGTGTTTTCCTTTTTTTAAAATAATAAAAAAAGGCACCCTTGCATTCCTATCTGCGATGTGACAGTGACACAAAAGTGCCTAGAGCAGAGTGTGGTGCACCTGGAGCATCGTTTCTGCTGTAATCCTGTTGGGAAGGGGCGTTTGGAACAGTCCCTGCTCCACTCTGCCACCCTCCCCGCTCGGCCGGGCTGCTCCAGGCGTGTTGTCCAGGGGCGACCGGGGCTCCCGAGATGCTCCCCGGAGCGAGGGGAGCCCGGGGGGACGCGGAGGCCCCTCGGTCTGACGCTCTTTGCTCTCCACCCGCAGATGACGGCTCGCCTGATGCTGGCAGTGGGCGGCGCAGTGCTGGGATCCCTGCAGTTCGGCTACAACACGGGCGTCATCAACGCCCCGCAGAAGGTGAGAGCCCCTCGGCGCGACGGGACAACGCGGACGGTGCCGCCGGACCGGCCGCTTCCAACAGGCCCCGCGCGCGAAAACAAACACACCCCCTTCCCACCTCCCGCATCCACGAGGAGCCGGGCTAAAATAGTACATCCTGTTAGGCAGCTTACTGCCCCTAATGGGATTTGTTAAGGAGTTATTTAGCTCCTGTGTTCCCAGGGGAATTAGTTTCCTCTTTGCTGAGCGTTTTACTAAAGAATTCTGGGAACAAATGTAGATGCTCAAGGAGCCAAGGCTCTTCGGGTGGGATCCGGGTAGCTTTTAACCTCGGCCTTAGCAGAGATCTCCAAGCCAATTAGGCTCTTAGTCATCTCGGGGGCACTGACCTCTCGGATGGGCGGCCGGAGGAGCCGGTTGTTTTCCCGCACGGAGCGCGAGCCGTGGGAGCTGCGAGCTGCCCAGAGAACGCTCCCCACCACGGCCGGGGGTCCCCTGATTCCTGGGGGGTAAAGGCTCCATGCAGGATGGATTCAGGGCAGCTGTAGAGCTGGAGATCCACAAACACAGTGCTCTCCAGTGGGAGATAGCGGGAATTTAGTGGCTCCATGGAGGGAGCTGCAGGTCCCGCTTAGCTGCTGGTGTAACGGGGGTGACCTGGGGCTGTGGGGCACAGTGCAGGTGCCAGCTTTAAGAAAAGCAAAACCCCAGGAGGAGCTGGAGTAGATTTGGAGCCTGGCGATGGGGCAAAAGGCAAGATGTGGTGACGAGGCCTCCGACACAGCAAGCCCTTGGGAAGGGCAGTGAGGAGCAGCAGGAAGCTGCTACTTCTTGCACTGCAGCTGGTGGGTGCCAGGATGCCCTGACACCTCAGAGGGGCCCCCAGAAGCTTCTGAACGTGCCCAGGGCAGAGGGGCAGCCCCGACTGCCACGAGAACGGGCCCTCTCCGGGCTGCCAAGAGGGCCGGCGCGTCGACCCAGCCGCTGCGCGGTCCCAAACGGTTAAAAACACCGGGGCGGGACACGCACGGATGGAATATTAATCCTGTTGCTGGCAGGAGCCACAGAGGAGCCGGGCAGCCGTAAGGCTGGATGCGGCAGCGGCTGCTGGAGTGGCTGGAAAAGCTTGGAATTGCAGCTCTGTGGCATGTGCTCCGCTTCCCTCATCTGGGCCGCACGGACGGAAAGCCGGGATGCTCTGGAATTACCACCTGGCATCCGCGCTCCACCTGCAATGGGGACGCGGTTCCCTTCCTCGCGGCTCCGCTTCCCTCATGATCCAGAGGCTTCGGCGTTTGCAGCGACGTTTGCTCGCACTCGCCGCCGTTCAGAAAAGCAGCCAAGGAAGGCGCCTTTCTTGCCCGCTGGCCACCCAGTTTGTGGCCCTCTTAATACAGTTGCCCCCGCTCAGCCTCCCCTGTTCCCGCTGGGCGCGAGCGCGGCTGGAAAGGGGAGAGGATGGCCTCAAACGAGTGAAAGTTTCCACTATTAAAAAACAAGGGCGTGAGGGAGAGAGTGAGGAGAAGCAGTTTGGAAAGGTGAATTTTCCACTTTTCCTACGGTGAGGGGCTTCTCCTGCGCTCTAAACTTCAAAGGTTATTTAATTCTTTTTTTTCCCCCCGCTCCCCAAAATCGGATCGCATGGGAGTTTTCATGGGGACTTTTTGTAGGAGCAGACAGCACCAGGAGGAGGGGAGCTCCTGAGAAACCTTCCCCCTCGCTCCTGATAAACCGGGTCTAGCCGAGGGTGCGTTCGCCCTTGGGGCTTTGGGCTGAGCTCCGGGGCAGGGCGGGAGCGTCAAGGTCTTCCCGGCGGGATGCAGGGGCTCCCGCGCTCCGCGGCACCTTCCCGCTTCCCTCGTGGCCTCGCATCCTGTCGGAGCCGCAGAGTGCTCCCAAACTGCCGGCTCGCGCTGCAGCTCTGTCATTCCTTGGAATCCATAGAGCCGTGATTCAGGGCCATCGGTGATAAGGAAATCCGTGCGTACGTGCCCACATGGGGATCAGCAGCAGGCGCTGATAAAGCTCTGCGCTCCCCTCACGGAGCTGGATCCCCTCTCCCTTCGCAGCCCCTCTTCTGAGCCCGAAAAGAGGCCGATTTCCCCCTCTGCCCAGTCTGGTGTTTCAAACGCAGAGTTTGGCCAAACGCCCCTATCCCTGGTGATGTTTCCATGTGTTTTAGCCATTGGGGCTTCAGGCTCCTCTCCTGCTCTTTTCCCAGACCGGGATGTTGGGAAAATGAAGCCCCTTTCCCTGAGGGCGCAGCAGGGGGATGGATGTGCGAGTCCTGCCGGGTGCCGGCCGACTCCGCGCGACAAATACTAATTAAAATGCTCCGAGTTGGTTGTTTTGGTGACACAAGGGCAGGAGGAAAAGCCCACACAGCAAAACCTCGAGGCAAAGCAGGCGGGGTGACCTAGAGACAGACCAATGGAGGCACTGGAGCCTTGAAATTCTAGTAATTCGGGGCTTTGTGAAAGCAGGAAAAGGCACTTTGTTGGAATTCAGAGGGAAGCACGTGATACAAATTGTGCTTTTTGTGCTGCCTCTGCTGGGGCTCTCCCTCGGAGTTGTTGGAACGACCCAAGGCTTGAAAACGGGAGGCGCTTGTGCGAGCGCTGCCCAAGCAGAAACCCCAAAACACCCGGACAGATGAGTTTACAACCAGCAGGAGCTGCCCTCGTGCTTCAGAAATCTCCCTTGCAGCCCCTTTGCTTTCCAAAACGGGGGGATTTGGGTAAATTTGCAGGGGAAAACGGGCAGGGTGTTTGCAGCGCGGGAGCCGCTCGCCTGTTGCGCGGCCGCAGCTCCGCGGGAGGCCCGAAGCAGCGGGCAGAAACCTCCAAGCACCGACTGTAAATCTCAAAGCAACAGTTACAAATACACAGCACTGGGCAAGCCCTTTCCTTGCTTCCTTCGGGACACATCATTGGGGGAAGGGGCTGCTCCCGGCCTCTGGATAACGGGCAGGAAGCTCCATGCTGGTCGTGCTCATCCAGCTGCCTCTTCCTCATCTTCCTCCAGGGCCTCGGTCCCGAGGAGGAGCCGCCACTTCCCGCAGCGGCAGCTTCAGAGGGTTTTTTGCCGGCGCGGAGCAGGGCGAGACGGAACCTGTCGGGCTGCATTTTGCCGGCCCGCTCCGCTGCTCGCCCGCAGCTGGGAGGCTCCCGCCGAGCGGAGGGCGCCACCGGGGCCGGCCTCGCGCCGTGACACATCGTCCCGTGACGGCGGCCCAGCCGGGTGACTCTGCGGCTGCCGGGCCCGCCTGGCGCGGCCTGGGAATCTGTGCAAAGGGAATTGCAACCCGGGCAGGAGGACGGTGGCGCGAGCGAGGCCCGTCCTCTGCTTTAATTTCTTCCTGTTGCCTCTTGCAGGTGATTGAGGACTTCTACAACCGGACCTGGCTGTACCGATACGATGAGCCCATCACCCCCGCCACCCTCACCACGCTCTGGTCCCTCTCCGTCGCCATCTTCTCCGTCGGGGGCATGGTCGGATCCTTCTCCGTGGGGCTTTTTGTCAATCGCTTTGGCCGGTAAGCACCGAGCACGTGGCCCTTCCCCGGGCCGAGCGGCCGCACTCGGCTCCTCCAGCAGCTCCGTCACCTCCTCGCGCCACAGGAGCCAGGAAGGGCCTCGGTGCTTCCTGCCTTGGCCATGAGGCTGTTCCTCCAAACGCTCCGTAACTCGTCGCCGTCGGCCCCGGGAGCTGGCAGGGCTGAGCCTTTCCTGCCAGCCAAGCACCTAGTCAGTCCCCTAATCGCTTCTGTCGGCCTCTTCCGAGCCGTTTCCACGGGGCTGCTGTCCAAGGCTGCGCTGTGTTTTGCTCCTGAGGGCACCGTCTGTCCCGCTGTCCGAGGGGAGCAGCCCTGCGGAGCCGCCCTCGCTGCCTCCGCCGCGTGGGAAACGTTCTCTAGCTCGGCCTCCCCAGCACGCCAGCAATAACCATGCTGGAAGGCCTCTCCCGGGCTGATTTCTACACATTTAGGGTCTAAGGGGGATGCCGTTGTCTCCCAGCTGATGTTTTTCTCCTTTTTGTGTGTCACATAGCTCGGGTGAAGCCAGCAACTGCCTCCGCTTCCCTTGCAGCCTCCCTGCTGCTCTGTTGCTCCCCTGGGGCTCTGGCTGATGCCGGCAGCGGTTGTTCGCGGCCTGCGCCCTCCCTCCTGCCGAGAACCCACGTTTGGGTCCTCGCAGTTAAACAGCGTCTCCCGGGGACCCTTGAGCCTCCCCCTTCCCGGGGTCCTCACCACCTTCCTTCCTGCCTCCCCAGGCGAAACTCCATGCTCATGTCCAACGCTCTGGCCTTCCTCTCCGCTGTCCTCATGGGCTTCTCCAAGATGGCCTATTCCTTCGAGATGCTCATCCTGGGCCGCTTCATCATCGGCCTCTACTCCGGCCTCACCACCGGCTTCGTGCCCATGTACGTGGGCGAGGTGTCCCCGACGGCTCTGCGGGGCGCGCTGGGGACCTTCCACCAGCTCGGCATCGTCCTGGGCATCCTCATCGCCCAAGTAAGTGTCACCTAAGCCCTCCGTGCTGGTCGCAGTGTCGTTTCTGGGGAATCCCGGATGTCCCCCGTGTCGTAACCCGGGGATGTCGCAAGCGGCGGGTTTGGATTCGGTTTGTCGTGGGCTGCGGGAGGGAAAGGACGTGCCCATTCCCGTCGCGTGGTCCAACCCGCCCTGTTCTTAGGTGTTCGGCTTGGACGTGATCATGGGGAACGACTCGCTCTGGCCGCTGCTCCTGGGCTTCATCTTCGTCCCTGCCCTGCTGCAATGCATCATCCTGCCCTTCGCGCCCGAGAGCCCCCGCTTCCTGCTCATCAACCGCAACGAGGAGAACAAAGCCAAGAGCGGTGAGCGCCGCGTCCGCGCCTCGTCCCGCCGCGCGCGGGGCTCTCGCTCGGCGCTCACGCAGCCACCCCGCTCTCCCCTCAGTCCTAAAGAAGCTCCGGGGCACCACGGACGTTAGCAGCGACCTCCAGGAGATGAAGGAGGAGAGCCGGCAGATGATGAGGGAGAAGAAGGTCACCATCATGGAGCTCTTCCGCTCGCCCATGTATCGGCAGCCCATCCTCATCGCCATCGTGCTGCAGCTGTCCCAGCAGCTCTCGGGCATCAATGCGGTGAGTTTGGGATGGGGAGCGTGCGTGCCGGCCCCGCGCCGCCCCCAGGTCTCTCTCCTCACAGCATGTCCCTTCCATTTGTAGGTTTTCTACTATTCCACCAGCATCTTTGAGAAGTCGGGCGTGGAGCAGCCCGTCTACGCCACCATCGGCTCTGGCGTGGTCAACACGGCCTTCACGGTTGTGTCGGTGAGTCCCCGGCAGCCCCTCGTGGGGCTGGGCCGCGACGGAGCCACCGGCGCCGCCTCAGGGCGCGGAGCAGCTGGCTGGAAGCGCCGACGAGGACGTGTCCTGCTGGGGACACCCCAACCTCGGCCCCTGGCGAGGAGCTGATGGCCGTGTGTGTCCCCTCTCTTGGCAGCTCTTCGTGGTGGAGCGCGCCGGGCGCAGGACCCTGCACCTCATCGGCTTGGCGGGCATGGCCGGCTGCGCGGTGCTCATGACCATCGCCCTGACGCTGCTGGTGAGCGGCGGGGCCGGACGGGGAGGGCTGCTGCAGGGCACTGCCCCTTTGCTGCTGTCACTCTTGGGGACGGTTCAGCTGAGGAGGAGGAGGAGGCCCTTCCTCCTCGCGGGGGTGACGGTGTGTTGCTGACTGCTCCCTGCTGCCCACCTCTCTGTCGGGGTGTCCAAAAGCAGCCCGGAACGTGGAGGACGGTGTCTCCTTGTGGCTCCTGCCGGATTGTCGCCTCCAGCCTCCCCTCCCGTTCCGGCACGGTGCTTCATCCGTCCCTGGTGCAGCCGAGCGGCGCTTACCGGCCTCCTCTCTCTTCTTGGACTAGGACCAAATGCCCTGGATGTCCTACCTCAGCATCGTTGCCATCTTCGGCTTCGTGGCCTTCTTCGAGATCGGTCCGGGCCCCATCCCCTGGTTCATCGTGGCGGAGCTGTTCAGCCAAGGCCCTCGTCCCGCTGCCTTCGCGGTCGCCGGGTTGTCTAACTGGACCTCCAACTTCATCGTGGGCATGGGCTTCCAGTACATCGCGGTAATCCTCCCACGGCGCGGCGGGACGGGGCTGGCACCTCTTCCCTTGCACTAGGGGTGGCTGCTTGGTGCCACGGGGGGAGATTTGGACCCCCAAAACCTGGACTGAGAATAGGGCCTGGGTTTGCTGGGAACCTTCTTTGGGATAAGCCCTTAGGGGAAGAAGGATGGGGCTGAGACACTGGAGAGAAACTAGGTCCTGGCCTGGGCTGGCCTGATGTTCGAGGCAGCAGCAGGGGGCAGGGCAGGCACTGGGTCACAACCCCAAGGTCACAAGGCTCTGGTGCCTCATTTTGTCCCTGAAATTGGTTAGCAGACACGGCTGCGCTCCAGCCAACCCAGCAAAGCCCCTGGGTTTCGCCAGCTCCGTCCGCACACTCATGGCTCCCCGTTCTCTGTCCTTCCAGCAACTCTGCGGCTCCTACGTCTTCATCATCTTCACGGTGCTGCTAGTCCTCTTCTTCATCTTCACCTACTTCAAGGTGCCGGAGACGAAGGGCCGGACCTTCGACGAGATCGCGTCCGGCTTCCGCCAGGGCGGCGCGAGCCAGAGCGACAAGACCCCGGACGAGTTCCACAGCTTGGGCGCCGACTCGCAGGTCTAACGGCGTCGGCTCCTCCGAGCCTCCTACCTTCTCTCCTGAGTGTTTTTAATGCTTGTACAGAAACCAGGAAGGAGGGAGCGGGGGGTCTGGCTCTTGTTCATACCTTCCTTCTCCAGACTCCCCCACCGGCCGCCTGGTTTATCGGTGACAGACTGACTTTTTTTTTTTTTTTTTTTTTTTGGCTAGGAACCATTTTAGCTGGTTTTATGTCCAGGATTTCAAAGCCGATAGGTTCAGAACTAGTGTTTTAAAACCAACCAAGCCGTGTCCTCCAGCTTCCCTTTTTAATGAAGCAATAGATTATTTAACGAGAAATCACATAGTGGAAGTTTTTAAAGCTGGAAACTTTTTTTTAACATTCTAATCATAGAAAAGCACATAATTTGACCTAAGTCTAAAGCAACAAAAAAAAGAAAGCAATTTTTATTTTTAAATTCTAATTTTAAACGAGTTATTTTGAAAGCAGTCTAAGATTTCAACCCCCGCCGTGGATTTATGGATGGGGATTCCCTGCTCTGCGGGAGCGGGGGCAGCCTCGGGGCAGAGCTGAGGCTGGGAAGGGTCATGGACACGGTTGTGGCGCCGGATCCCGGTGTTCACGGAGGAGCAGGTCGGGAAGGTCAGGGTCAGTTGTGCTGTAGCAGGTCGCGGCCGCCGGCTCCCCTTGTCCAGCAGCTCCCCGGCTCCCCTCGCAGCCGGATCCTTCTCCGGCCTCAAACGCTCCCTTGCTTCAGTCCGTGGCCGGCCGCGCGCTCTGGGCGAGCCGAGACGTCGCGCGGGACGTGGAGCCGCCGCGAGGGCAGCGGGAGCCTCCGGGTTCCATCCCAGCACTATCGCCCTGACTGCGGCCAACGCGGCGGCCGGCAGGAAAAAAGGAAGAGCAGCCCCGGCATTCCCTGGCATTACCCGGCGTTCCCCGGCACGGTGAGGAGCCCAAGCGCCGCGTTTACAGGAGCGTCCGCTGGCCCCGCTAAGAAACCTGCCCGTCGTGCTCCCATCACATCCCGGACTCACCGAAATTCATCATTTGGATACCTACATTTCCTGCTCTGTGTATAGACTGGAAGATATTTATATATATATATTTTTGTTCCATGTTGTTAATAGTAGACATTAAGTTATAGTGTTTCTGATTGACAAGCAAAGTACTGTAAATATTCTTGAGGTATATTCACACTGTATAATGTATACAAAAAGGTACAAATACAGAGGTATAGTTTCTATAGCAACTGTAAGAAAGGCTTGTACATGGTTAGGATGACTTTTGTATAGTTCATTACCTGCACTGTAGTTGTATCTATTGCACTGAATTTTAGTCTTTAGTATATTAAAACCAAGAAATACTGTCCTTTTAAAACAAAACTCACACCACACACACAAAAACCAGCATTTCTGCCCTGGGTGCGTCTGTCAGAGGAGCGAGTGGCCCAGTCCACAAGCCACACAAGTTATTTAATCCTGTTTCTTTTGTATTTATACGTCTGGTTTTAAAGGGGCAAAGGGGAGACCATGCTCAAAAGAAAATAAAGCTAGGGAAGAAAAACCGTCACCTGCGAGCGAGTGCCGAGAGCGAGCGCGCCGCGTGCTAGCAATAAAGGGGAGCGCGTGCAGCGACCCAGCCGCCGCGTGGCGTCCGCTTCTTTCAACGGTGATCGCGGCGGGGTCCTCGCGCGCCGCTTCCCGGCAGGGCTCAACCCGCGCGTCCTGTGAGCCCCCAGTGTCCTCGGTGCTTGCGGGAGCTCCGAGCGTCCTCGGGTGCTTGCAGAGCTGAGCAGGCCTGAGCGGAGGGTCCTCGTGTCCTTGCTCGTGCGCGAGGAGGTGGCCCTGCGGCCTGGGCGGTGTTGCCACCTTCTGGCTGCCACCGGGCTGGCCCAGCTGCCGTGGGGCCCGGCCGACTCCCGTTGTTCCCCCCAGCCTGTCTGGGCCCCACGTTTAAGCTCCCACTTGGGCCCTGGGCCCCTTCCCCAACAAGAGCTCCTGCCTCCGGCCCAACCGCTTTGGGACGGGGCCGCCCGGTGTCTGCGCTGGGATCGTCCAAGCAGGGTAGTGCCGGCCCTCTTGGCTGCTCCGTCATGTTTTGGGCTTATTTTTTTTAATTCTTCCCCATCAAGGGAGAGCAGCAAGTCAGAACACTTTCAGGCAGAGAAATGCTGATTTTGGTCGTTTCAGGTGCTTTCTTGCTGGCAGCGGCGGCACGCTCAAACGGGGCTCGTAAAGCCCGCGGCGGCTCCCGAAGATGCTGCGAGCGCCGGCTCCGCGGCGGGCGGCTCTGCAGGGACTTGCCCGGGAGCCCCGGCGCGGACTCGTCCGTTGCCAGCCCTCGCTCGTCACCCCCGCGGGCGCCGCTGCCGGGGCGGCCCGGCCGGCTTCACCCGCCGAAACGGCCGGGAAGGGGAGCCCAGCGCTGCGGGCGCCTCCGAGGAGCCCCGCGCAGAGGGGACGCCAGCGCGGGGGGATTAGATCCCTTGCAAATCCCCAGCCGCGGTGACCCAAATCCTCGGCATCCCGGGGCGCGGTGCCAGCAGCCACCCGCTCTCCCGGCCCACAGCGAGGCCCAGGGTCCCCGTGTGAGGCCCAGGATCCCTCTGTGAGGCTCAGTGTCCCCATGAAAGGCCGAGGGTCCACATAGGAGGCTCAGGGTCCCCATGCGAGGCCCAATCTCCCCATGTGAGGCCCATGGTCCCCATGTGAGGCCAAGGGTCCCCATGCAAGGCTCAGGGTCCCTCTGCAAGGCCCAGGGTCCCCATGTGAGGCACAGTGTCCCTATGTGAGACCCAGGGTCCTTCTGCAAGGCCCAGGGTCCCCGTGCCCACGTGGCTGTCCCTCCTATGCCATTAACCACGGGCTGGGTGGCAGTGAGCGCCTCTGCCTTCCCCAGCAGCGTCCCCCCCTTTTAACCGCTCGTCTCCCAGCCGCGCGTTGCAACGCGCTCGGCTCCCTCCCGCTGCAGCGAGGCAATTAAGCGCCCTCCTAAATCCTCCCTGAAGCAAATGAGACTTAATCGCCGGCTTAAGGCTCGAGAAAGGCAGCCCTCCGCAGCGGGGCGAGCTGCCCCTCGCTGCCCCGCACGGGGCTGTCACATGCCGCGGGGTCCGCGGCAAGTTCACGGCGCGGCCCGCGCAGCTCCCCAGCGCCCCGTGCCCAGTTCCTCTCCCAAACTGCCCTTAACCCTTCTTCTGGGCTGCCTTTGCCTTCGCTCCGAGGTTGCGCATCCCCTGCCCTGCGCGTGGTCCCCAACGTTGTCCTCATGGCCCTTCCTGGACGTGGATTTGCCCAGAAATTCCGGAGCCCCTCGATGGCCTGCGAGAACCCCCTGCAAATTGGTGCAAAAAGAAGGAGGGAAACGTGACCGCCCACCCGGGCTGCCCTTAGCTCCTGCACACGTGGAGCGAGGACGTAGGAGGCTGTTTGCTTCATGCTAGCAGGTAGGTAATTATTTATTCACCTCGTGTTGGTTGGGTTTTTTTTGGTTTTCCACCCTCACCCTGTGAGTCACTGCACAACTATCTGCCCTGCTGACCGGCGGGAGGCTCGACTGAAAGGGCCACAAAGTTTAACCCTCAATGACTTGAGAGGGAAAAGGGACACGTGTAGCAGGATGCCAGCAGCAGAAAGGAGCTCCCCTTTGTAAGCAGTTTGCATTAAGGTCTCCGCAATCTCGTCAAGGCAGACGATCTAGAACGAGCTCCTCATTTCTCATAGAAAGGCTTGGAGTCGATCACCTTTAACAAATGATCGATGGCCTCCAGAGGCTCTTGCTGGGACAGTTGCTTCACCAGGTCCAAGGCTTTTGCCCCCATTTCCCGTGCCTGGAAAGAAGCAGCAGAGACAAAACAACGGTGATGAACCTGCCTTTTCTCAATGGGTGCTTGAAATATCCGCGGAGGTTCACGGGAACAGGCGCTGGATCGCTTCCAGGCTCCGGCAATTCAACCGCTTCTTTCAGAGGGTGACCTGGGCAAGCTCCTTTAGAGCATGGAGCAAAGCTGCCAACAGATATCATCATATTTAGGATCCAGTTGTGCAGACAGAAGAGATTATGGAGCCCAGCTCCCCCCGCGGGAGATCATTACTTTCCGTCTGATAAAGCAGTTCATGTGAGCGCTCCCACATCTATTTCAGGAAAAAAACAGCTGCATTGACTCAGTTATTAAACTAAATCCCTCATTTCCCTTGGTAACTGCTCCAGTGATTAGACCCTCAGTTAGAAAGCTTTGCCTTTTTTTTTTTTTTTTTTTTTTCTAATTTGGATTTGTCTACTTGGCTCTTCCAACCACTGACTCTCATTATGACCTTTTCGGTTACCATTAAGGCACTGCTAGTGATCCATATTTTCAGCGTCCAAGAGCCAGGCAGAAGAAACTTGTGATTTTTCGAATGCTCGGCCCATCGTCACCGCTCGTTGGTGCTCCAAGGGAGCCTCCACGTTGGGAAAGGTGCTGGATCGGCACAGCCTGCTCATGTTCCTCGCTTCTTGTGCCGGTGCCCTGGCCCCAGCTGGCCCAGGATGAAGTTGCAGAGCTCCATTGGAGTGGAGCACCCGTGCAAGGGTTTGTAGGTGGATGTTCATGCTGACTGCAAAGCCCTGTTTGATAGGCAGCATAAAACACCCGACAGGTTCACCGAGGCAAAGGTTACCTGAGCAAACAGTGCTCGATGACTATAAACGGTGTGACCTTTCCCTGAGGACAAAAGCAACCCTCACCAGGTGAGACCTACCTTTGATAAATCCCCGGCCAGGTAATAAAGCATTGCAAGGGAATGCAAAACTTTGGCAGTTTCATCAGGCTGTTGCTTTGGTGCCTTTTCTCTGAAATCTAATATTGTATTCAGTGCTTGAATTGCTTCGGTTTGCTGGGCTTCAGCTGCACCAAGAAAGAAAGAATCTTGTTGGCTCTATGTGTGCAAGATGATAATATATTCAAAACTGTCCAATTATCTCTTCTAGACATCAAAGCCCTTCCACTACAAGCATCAACGTGGTATCCCAGCTCCATGCAAATTCCATACCCATTAACAGATATCTTTTCATCCTGTCAGTAATTGTGTTGATGAGCCTTTAGTAAGGATGTTGAGTCATAACAGCTGCATGAAAAGAGCAACTTTCATGTTGCTGTCATGACCGAAGATGGTATCGGGTAGCCCGGTCTTACTGCGCTTTCTGCTGCAGCAACTGCTGATGGAGAGGAAGCCGTGGAAGGGGATCCACGGCAGCATTTTTCCTCTCTGATAATGCTCTTGTTACCTTGTTGGAAGACAAGGAACACAGTTGGGAGCGTAGGACAGAACCATGAGGTCCAGTGCTTGATTAAATTTGGCCTACAGAAACATTGGGAGCAAAATAACCCAGTAAAATGAGGGCAGTGGGATATAGGGATTCTTTAATCCCACCTCCCAACCTATTCCACTTAACCTACAACTTACTCAGAGGCTCTTCGCTGATGTCCCCGTCCTCATCGAACGGAGACGCTTCTGCTTGCGCCTCAAGAACCCGCTCCCGCGTTTGGACTGACTTCAGGAGAAAGGCATGCCAGATGGCTGTCACCTACCAGGAAGGGAATGGAAATGATTTCACTTGCATTAGCCCGGGCTGTTTAGCAACTAGTTGGGGTGTGAGCAACGTGCCCTGCGCTACAAGCCTGTGCCACGATAACCTGGTCAGCGGGCTGGCTGCTGCCGAGCGCTTCAAGTGGAGACCTGCTGCTCTTCCCGCAGCGGGAGCGTTGGCTGGAAGCTCTCTTGGCCACCTGACTATTAATTATCATTGTGCTTCAGCAAATTTAACCAAACCTTTTGACTAAAGCAAATTTGGCTGAGGCTTGCAAAGGGAATGGAGGCAGACTGCACCCCTGCAAAAGCCTCGTTTCTGTAGGAAATCAGGCTAGCCCCAAAAAGGCTGTTTTTTTTTTCCAGTTAACTTGCACAGTGTAAGTTTAGGTAATTAGGAATATTGGTTGTTGTGTCCTTGCATGATCACCCCATCCTGGCCAGGTCTTATCAGGGTGACTTCTCACTGTTACTCACCTTCAATTTCCCATGGCCCCGTCACGTCCCAGACGCTCTTCTGCCTAGGGAAACTCCTGGGCCACCTTTCCTACCTGGGGCACTCTTGAACCTCTGCCCAGGGCATTTGGTAGCAAAGCTATTTTGCTAACACTGCTCAGCTGCCCAAATCGAAGACTGCAACTCCAAAGGCAAGATTTTACTAAGTGCAGGATTTACTGCAACTCAGAGGAATATTTATCTATGAAAAGAGCTTGAGACTGAAGCCAGGAGGCAACACTGGCACGTGATGCACTTGCCGTCATGCTCAAGGCAGTCAGGAACAAGGAAACTCAAGCACAGACAGAGCTAAGAAATAAATAGCAGGTAGCTTTGGCTTTACCAACCTCAGCAAACAGTGAGTTGGCCACGTCCGTTTTGTTCTGGCGAAGGAAGATTTGGGCCATTTGGAAATAACCTCCCGCTGTCTGAAGAGCGCCTGGTCCGAACGCGCAGGTAGCGAGGTAAACCTGAAACGGGCATTCGAAAACCAAAAGAACACACATAAGTTCAGTGCTCATATCAGAACGGACTTGGGAAAAGTTTCCGTGAGGGGTTAATGTTGGAGAGCATTCCCTCTTTTTCTGCATAGCTGCAGCGTTAGTCAGACCTGATCCCAGCTGTAAAGCGTGGTGCTAAAGCAGGGGCAGTTTTCTGCTTTGTGTGGGGGACTTTGCCCCCCACCCTGCTCTCCCTGGCGCTCCACGGGCAGCTTTCCCACCCGTCCTGCTCACACCGCACATCCCGCTGCTCTAAACGCTCGCCCGGCGGCAGCTCCCGGGCTCTCCGGCGGCGCAGCCGGAGCCTCTGCCGGTCCCGGCGCGGCGGGAGCAGGAGCTGCATTCCAGCTATTCCGAGCTGGCGTGTGACTCTCAGCAGACCAGGACACGCAGCCAGGGTTCAGGCAGGTCTCGGGCTGCTTCGGCAGATACTGGAGTCGCACTAAAAGCAAAACCCTCCTCCCTGAGCCCCTTTCCAGCCCCTTTCCAGGGTACCCAGAAAACCAAGCCAAGAGTTTATATATTATATATATTGCTATATAACATTGTAGTATAGATTATAACATCCTGCTCTATCCTAGGTCATCATTTACACCCACAAAGCTGCTGCAAAAGGCTGCCATCAAATCCAAGAGCAATGGAAATTCGTCACTCTGACTAAATTAACTCAGACTAAATTAACTTTAACAACTAAATTCACTCAGAATAAATTAACTTTAGTCTCTACATGATACAGAGAAAGGGTAAATCAGGGAGTGCATCTCTCTCTGGTGGATTAAACAACAGGCAAAGCCTCTCGGGAACACAACAGGCAAGAGCCATTTCCAAATTGACAAACTGCTCTAGCAGCCAAAGAGATTGAAGCAGGGAAACTGCCACTGAACTGGCCATTTAAATAGTTAAATAAACAACCTGTGCCTTTTTGTGCCTTAAATAATAGTTGAAAGAGAATTGTTGCCTAAGCAAAAAAGGAAGTATAAAGGAAAATGACAGCCAAAGTAACTTATCTGCTGAATGAAAGGCAGCTCTACCGGCTGTGGCACGGAAGTCTATTCATCTCCAGACCACAACAGAGCTGAGAGATAACTCTAGAGCAGCTGGAGCAAAGACAAGGCATACACAACGCAGGGGAATGAAGGTGGCTGCAAACACACCACTTTGCATGTGCACACACACACAGACACGGGTGTTTTAGCTCTAGACAGTTCTGGTTTTCTCAACGTGTTTACCTTCCTGATACCCAAAATCCACCCTACGAATGTGCCTGCTGTTTTTATTTTTTTTATAGCAAACTGGCACAGCTAAAGAAGGAAGAGAAACTGAAAGGCTTTGGTGTTTTAAGCAGCTCACGTCGTTGGCCAGGTGATGGAGTGACTGCTCGAGGTCTCCTTTAGCGGCGTGGAGGAGCCCCAGGTCCTGGTGCAGTTTGTGCTGGACGGCGAGGCTGCACGATGGAGATTTGAGGACAAGCCACTGAGCCTGGGAGAGATACGTTGTCGCCTGCGTGAGGTAGCCAGCATCTGAAAGGACACGCAGAAATGAGCAGGAGACAAGCTGAGAGCTTTTTAGATTCAGAATTGTAGAGACTATTGCCCATTTTCCCCTTGCAGGGGACACAGAAGTCTAGTTAGTGGATTCCCACTTCTCTGCTGACAGCTCCTTAATCCAGCAAGTGTTTAAAACCTAATTTACAGGCAGGCTGGGTGCCTAGAGCTACAAGAGGAGGTTAGAAGTACCTATCATTTAGTATTGCTGAAAAGTATGTCCAAAACAGTTCCCATTTACTACAGGCTAATGATTTGAGTATTATCACACAAGAATTACCGAGGGGATTTTTTTTCGCCCCATCCCATTTAAGAGCGTCCTTGAGACTGCTCAGTTTTGCTAGAAGAACATCATGTTCACTACCAGAACAGCAATGATTTGCGATGATTTCTTAGTCCTTTATATCTGTGTCTGAAGAAAGTGGTTCTCCACGGACCGGTTTCTAACTTTTTAAACTACTTCTATTATTTTGTAAAGCATACAGTCAATGAGAAAAGGTCACTCCTGCGGATGAACTGAGATGCTCCTCTGATGCAACCACTTCAGAAACGCTTGGCAGTCCCCTGAGACCAAGAGCCCAAACAACCACCCTTGGGAATTTAATGCTTCTGAGAGTCACACAAAGCCACCGAGGCAAAGAGCAGATTTCCAGCCTGCTTCTCCTGTGGGATTCAGAGGAGATGGGGAGATTTCCTCACGTATGGCTGCTGAGTGGCTCTCAGAGAGGTGGGTGACCTCTCAAATCTCTCTGGAATGCCCTTGGGGAAGGGCAGAGTAGAGACATGGTGCAGTGTTGAAACGCAGGGCTTATCCTTTCCTGATAAATGGTAAAAGGAAACCCGAAACCTGACCCCCAGGGAGGTCTTGCCCTTGCCAGCGTTACTATTTAGACCAGTACTTACCCATGCAGGCCTCGGCCAGGAGGAGATAAGCGGGCACCACGTGCACGGAGCTCGCGCCGTGCACGCGCACGCTGAAGCGCAGCGCTTGCAGCCCCGCGGGGATCGCCTTCCCCGGCTCTCCTGCCAGGATAAACCTCCGCGCCGTGCTCTGCGCAACGTCCATTATGTATTTCTGCGAGGAAACAGAACAGAGCAGAGCGCGCAGAGGATGAGGGGACAGGATAAGCAAGTTTTTGCATTTAAATTGTTTGCAAACTGCTCATTTTGCAAAGGATGTTAAATTTGCAAATGAAATGAATTTAGTTGCCTCTAATGAATGGATGGAAATTAGAGCTGTCATACTGGAGACTGGATTTTGTTGCTACTTCTAGCAGGAACAGCCTTGGGCTATCCCTTAGGCCATGTGATGTCTTAAGAGATGAAGAACCCCTGAAGAAAAGGCTAATACTTCTGCAGCAATAAAAGCTGTGAAGCACAAAGAATGAGCATCACAAGACCACGGAGAAGCTTAGGCAGAGGGGCTGCAGCAGGTTCTGCTGACAGTGAGAATGATGACTCAGGGCAGGCAGCAGCGCGTAGCATATGGCTTGCCAAGGTGGTGCCAGCGCGGCACGTCTCCGGCCGCAAGAGACCTCGGGAACGAGGACACGGCTCTTCCACGGGCGCTGTGGCACCGTGCCAGGAGCCTCGTGGGCATCCTGGAGATGGACATCTTCTCCCTACCCTCTTGTGGCTGGTTCTGGCCTCTGAAAGCTGCTGAGCTCCTGGTATTTTGGCTATAGAGCCTGGAAAGCTGCTCAAAATTGGAAACTTTAATGCGCAGCACTGTCCTCCTGCATTTCCAACACCTGAGCTGGGGTTGGCGACCAAGCAGCCCCTGCAGGATTTCTGTTTGCAGTCAGAAACCACAAGGTTCCCATGCATGTTTTTTGCTGTCTCCTCGCCCTGTGCAGCACTCGATCTCTTTATCAGCTCCCTAAGGTATCTCCACTTGAACGCTTCTTCCTTGCCAAAGCCGGGCTGCGAGCGCGGAGGCCGTGTCCCCCCGGCGCCCTGACGGACGCCAACGAGAGCGAGCCAGAACACTTGGGTTGCTCTCTTTGCTTTCACTACAACAGTTGCGAGTTCCCAACGCTTCCACGCTGGGAGGCACAGGCAGGCCCGTGCAGTGAGCCCGTGCAAAGACCGTTTTGCCTCTTTGCAGGCTCCGTTTTGGCTGAGCAGAGGGAAAAAGAGCAAACTCAGGCTGCCTTTTCTCCCCTCGCCTTCTGCTGCAGCTGACACCGCTTGGCACACGTGACAGGCGATTTTTGAGGTCAGCATCGGTCTCCTTTTATTCCTCGTCCATAGGATCTTCACGGCCTCCCACGAGGGGATCTATTTTAAGGCATCTGGATGGAGGACAAGCTCCTGGCCAGGTTCCCCTTGCAGCAGAACGGGCAGGAGCCCCACAGCACTGAGGATTTAAGCCTGCGTGGTAGTAAGCCTGGAGGGGGATCATTAGTTTTGGCCCCACGCTGTTTTTCATCTTGCTTCTAGCCTCACCTCCCCCAGACCTGCACCCTTTGGGCTCTTTTCATGTGTGTTGCAATTAGAGATTTCTCTGAAGATGCCCCCACGCAGTCGTTTTTTGTCTTCTTTCCCCATTTATGGCGGTGCAAGGAGGCCAAGGAGCCCGGCTCGGCTCCGGGCGGCACCAGGAGCGCGCGCGGGGCTCCCTCCCTCGCTGGAGATGGAGAGGTGCGGAGGAAGTCGCGTTTCCAGGCACGTTGGGAGCCCTCGGAGCCGGGACTCGCACGCGGCAGGGCCGGCGCTCGAGGACTGCTGGAGCTGGCTGAGCTGCGCATCTTTTCCCATAGCTGGGGGCTGCGGTGAGCTGACATCACGCGGGCAGGTGAGGCTATTCCACCAACAGAAACTTGGAGATTTGTCAGCTCGAAGGTGCTGTGTGCAGGCACCCCCCCGGCTATGTTGACAAAAGCAGATTTCTATCAACAAAGCTTTGGAGCACAGACAAGGTATGAAACTCATAATCTCCTGGCTGTCGGCTTAATGCGCCTTCCCTCGGGCCAAAGGGCATTCTGATGTGCACGAGCTTTCCTGTGTCCTGACCAAGGCCCAGGCTGTGTGTTTTTCAAATAAACACTGCGCAGGAGTTTGAAGTACAACAGAAATGTTCAAGAAATAACAAACCTCTGGGCTGGCTTTCAGCAGAAGGGTTTTCCTTTTTCCTCTGAGTGTCACGAGACTACGTAGCTTTCCTCTGTGCTTCTAAGGCCCACTTTTGTTGGCTCTGTGAGTAGGAAAACCAGCAAGATGGGGGCACTTCAGATAATCTCACCCTCTGCACGCTGCTCTTCTGACACTTGTCAGTTCAGCAGGGCCAAATCTTATCTGCAGCAGCTCCTTGTTGTACTAACTCGACGCAGACTTCGTTTGCGGGCTGGGAGCCGCAATCTTGCTGCAGACAAAAGCAAGATTTTGCTTTTTTACACATAGTGATTTCTCTTGTAAGAGAGATTGAAGACAAGCTGCCATTCCATATACTATTCTGAGAATTTATTTTATTTAAATTGTCTGGAAGCAACAAAAGTCATGGAATCAATGCAGCCAGAGCTGTTAAAAATCCTATACAAATCTCTATGTAGGAAAATAAAATAAAGCATGGGCAGCAGGCTCTGATTTTTTCCCCCATGAAGTCAATCCAAGCCTTGGGTCAAGGTAAAGTTTTGCAGTTGCTATGGGCTAAGCTGGGTGTGCACTCCAATCAAAAGGAGTGACTCTCTTTTTGCCTCCTTCTCTACCAGCCCCATATTCCTGCTGCTTCACCCGTAACCTAATAAAAACCAGTTATTAGCTTCCAGCTGGATTAGGCCCTTGATCTGGTCACCATGTGGTCTTTTGTAATGGATACAGCATAAATCCAGTTCCTAGAAAATCAATAATGTAACAGCAATAGGCGCTTTCGACAGCAGCGTCCAACCTGTTGATAAAGGTTCTTGCAGGGGGGAAAAAAAAGAAAAAAGCCTCAATAGCTACATATGCAAAAAAGGCTCCACCATCCCAGCAAGACCAATTTAGTTTTGCTTCCTTGCAGATTTTAGAAAAGATTAACTTAAACTTGAATCGGGTTGAATTAGAAGCTTTTATTTTATTTTTTCAGTGGCTTTGTGCGATGGAATTCATGCTGCCACAACACCTATGTGACCGAGGAGCTCATTTCTGTCACAAAACACTGTACTCAGGATACCTTCCCCAGGCTCCAGACACTGGGATTATACCCTATCCTACATGTTTAGCTAATGGTCTCTTGCCTTGAACTCATCACTGCCACTCTCTTGGCTTCTAGGTGGTATGGCTATAACCTACCTTAGCTACAGTTATAATCTACCTCACTTGGACTTCAGCCAACAATCCCACCCGGGACTCTCAATCAGAGAGGATTTTTCAGAAATCAACTGGGTAGTCAGTGCAGTTCCTCCAAAACTTAAATTTGCTGCCTGGATCCTACTATGGGCCTTGTTCTGTTGTCCTTTTGTTCTGGGATGCCAAGGATTTAGGCAAAGGCAGAAGGATAATTAATTTTTTATGGGAAAGATCATTCTAGTAGCAGATGTATTAGGGTGAGTTGTTGTATTTCATCAACGTTGCGGAAAGGCAGATTCTGCAGAGGTTTAAACCTCCCAGGCTCGAAGGGAGATTCACATCTGCACATCCCACGAGGCCAAAAAGCAGAGATAAAAGACCCCACTGAGCAGAAAAGTGTTTAAAGTAGGCCAGGCCAATAAAGGGAGGGGACTTTTTCTTTGGCCCCCCTCTTTGAGAAAGGGGAATCCCTCTCATCAGTAAGAACCAAAAATAATCTGTAAGAACCAAAAAGTCAGGTCCAAACCAAACCTTGCCTTTGCGAGGCTGAGAAAGTGCTCAGGGAGGGCTGCTACCAGGGCAAAGATGAGGAAGTTCAGGACTGATGAAAGGCAAGAGGCTTGTGGAGAGGATGCTCCCACTCCTTCCCAGACAATGCACGCTCAACACTGCTATCTCTTTATTACTGGATTTAGCTCCTTAGTCCCTAAAACAGAATTTAAACAAGTACCAGATGCTTTTGTGCATCAAAATAAAGGAATAGAAGATCTAATTAAATTTCACTGGTAGCCCTTTGAAGTGGTATTCATTTTTTTCTTGTACATACCTGCCTGTTCAGCAGTTGCTCCATGCCATGCTTTCTTTCTTTTTCAGAACTGACAAAAGGTAAGGATGCATGGATTGGAATCAGCAGCTGGCATATTCTCTCATGGATACTAACCCAGTCAGCTTCCTGGTGATCGATGTCACTAATAAAAGAAGGGAAGAATGACATTTTTGTTTACCTAGAAATGATGCAAAGAAATGCAGCCACCTGCAGTTGTTTCTTCTGGATTTTCCTTAAAACATGTGCCCGCAGCAGCTGCCAGGACACAGGCTCCTGTCACGAGCACACGCGACGCGTGCTCGAAGCTGGCGCGCGGGGAGGCCGCCGCGCTGCCCGGCCGAGGCGCGAGCGCCGTTCTGTGAGCGTCGGGGTGCCCCCGAGGCACCGCTCACAGCAACTCCCACTCAACCCCATGTCCCCAGATCTCATTCCTGCTCCCCTGGGGCTCATCCTCATGTCCCCACATCTCATCCATTCTCCTCCAGGGCTCATCCCTGTGTCCCCAGGGCTCAACCCTTCTCCCCTGGAGCTCATCCCTGCGTCCCCAGGGCTCATCCCCAGGTCCCCAGATCTCATTCCTGCTCCCCCGGGGCTCATCCCCATGTCCCCAGATCTCATTCCTGCTTCCCTGGGGCTCATCCCCAGGTCCCCAGGGCTCATCCCCATGTCCCCAGACCTCATCCCTGCTCCCATGGAGCTCATCCCTGTGTCCCCAGGGCTCATCCCTGTGTCCCCAAATCTCATCCCTGCTCCCCTGGAGCTCATCCCTGTGTCCCTAGGGCTCATTCCTGCTCCCCCGGGGCTCATCCCCACGTCCTCAGGACTCATCCCTGCTCCCCTGGAGCCATCCCTGTGTCCACAGATCTCATCCCTGCTCCCCTGGGGCTCGTCCCTGTTCCTCTGGGACTCATCCCCGCACTCCAGATCTCATTCCTTCTTCCCTGGGGCTCATCTCCATTGCCTGGGGTCTCATCCTGCACCCCTGGGGCTCATCCTCACTCCTCTGGGGTATGTCCCCACACTCCTAGGTCTTGTCCCTGCTCCCCTGGGCCTGATCCCTTGGGCCTCAATTCTGCACCATTGAAGCTTGTCCCTACATCCCTGGGGCTTGTGCCTGTATCCCGGACCTTGTCATCCATATCTCCGGGGCTTGTCCCTACATCCTGGACCCCACTCCCATACCCATGGGGCTTGCCCCTGCATGCCAGACCTCATCCCTGCTTCCCTGTGGCACATCCCCACTTCTCTGGGGTACGTCCCACCCTACTAGGCCTTATCCCTGCTCCCCTGGGGCTGGTCCCCACTGCCTGGGTCCTTGTTCCTGCACCCCTGGGACTTGTTCCTGCATCCCAGACCTCATCCCCATACCCTTGGGGCTTCTCCCTGCATCCTCGGGTCTCATCCTTGCACCTCCGGGGCTTGTCCCTGTGCCCTGGGCCTCATCACAATCCTCCTGCGGTTCATCCCCGCTCCTCTGGGGTATGTCCCATCCTGCTGGGCCTTATCCCCAACTCCCCTGGTCCTGGTCCGCACTGCCTGGGGCCGTGTCCCTGCACCCCCGGGCCGGGTCCCCGCTCCTCAGGCCATGTCCCTGCACCCCTGGGGCCGTGTCTCTGCAGCCCCGGGCCGGGTCCCCGCTCCTCAGGCCATGTCCCTGCACCCCTGGGGCCGTGTCCCTGCACCCCCGGGCCGGGTCCCCGCTCCTCAGGCCATGTCCCTGCACCCCTGGGGCCGTGTCCCTGCAGCCCCGGGCCGGGTCCCCGCTCCTCAGGCCGTGTCCCTGCACCCCTGGGGCCGTGTCCCTGCAGCCCCGGGCCGGGTCCCCGCTCCCCAGACCGGGTCCCTGCACCCCTGGAGCTGGTTCCCGCTCCCCGAGCCGGGTCCCCGCTCGCCGGGCCGCTCCCCGCTCACCAGTACGCGACGAGCCCGCAGCGCTCGCAGCGCCGCCGCGCCGCCGCCCCGCACAGCTCGCACCCGCGCCGCGCCCGCAGCGCCGCCATCTTGCGCGGCCACGCGTTGCCAGGGCGACGCAGCGCTTCCGGCGGAAGGCGGCGGCGGCGCGTCATGGCGGACAGCGCGGCGGCGGCGGCGGCGGCGGCCGGTGCCGAGGACCGCGTGCGCGCGTGGGCGGCGGCGCAGGCGGCGCGCGGGCGGCGCGTGGCGCTCGTGACGTCGGGCGGGACGCGCGTGGCGCTGGAGGCGCGCGCCGTGCGCTTCCTGGAGAACTTCAGCAGCGGGCGGCGCGGCGCCGCCTCCGCCGAGCGCCTCGTGCGCGCCGGCTACGGCGTCTGCTTCGTGCACCGCGCGCGCTCCGCCTTCCCGTGGGCGCGCGCGCTGCCGCCGCCGGGCCCCGCGCTGCTGCAGGCGCTGCGCCTCACGCCCGGGCCGCCGCCCGGCGTCGCCGCCGCCCCCGCCGCGCTGCCCGCGCTGCTCGGCGCGCTCCGCGCCTACGAGAGCGCCACCGCCGAGGGCGCCCTGCTCGCCCTCGAGTTCACCGGGCTCGCCGAGTACCTGGCGCTGCTGCGCGCCGCCGCGCGCGCCCTCGCGCCCTTCGGTAGCGGCGGGGAACGGGGGGCTCGCGGGGGGGAGCTGAGCGGGGAGAGGGTCGGGGAGGGGGAGAGGGTCCCGGTTGGGGGAGGAAGGGGGGGTCCTAGAGTGTGCGGGGGGGGGGCAGGGTCGTGGTGAAGGAGGTTGAGGGAGAAGGTCGTTGGGAGGGGGAAGGGGGAGAGGGTTCTAGTGTAGGAGCATGAGTGGAAGAGGGTCGAGGGGGTCTCGGTGGAAGGGTTAAAGGGAGAGGGTTGTAGTTGGGGGGTGAATGAGGGGCATAGAGGGTTCCAGTTTGTGTGGAAGGGGCTGAGGGGAGAGGATCCTGGTGTGGGAGCTCTAGAGGGGTCTGGGTCCGGAGGTTTTGGAGGGGAGGAAGAGGGTCCTGGCTGGTTGAGGGGTCTGGGGAGGGGGTGAGAGGTCCTGGCGAGGCACTGGCGGGGGAGGGAGGAGGGCCTGATGTGGGCTGTTAGGGGATATGAGGAGGGAGAGGGTCCCAGGTTGGGGGCACACTGTGGGATCCCGGTGCGGGTCGGCACCGTCGTGAGCTGCCGGCCGTGTCCCCGCAGGCTCCAGTGTCATGTTCTACCTGGCGGCTGCTGTGTCCGACTTCTACATCCCCCCCTCGGAGATGCCTGAGCACAAGATCCAGTCCTCTGAGGGGTCCCTGCAGGTGAGGGATGCAGAAAAGGCCTGGGGGAAAAAAAACACAGAAAAGGGGTCCGCTGGGCCAAAAGGGTGCTGTTCCCGTGCAGTGCTCTTACTGCAGCTCTTTCTTCCTCCTGTCTTCTCCTAACTGTAGATCACGATGGAGATGGTGCCAAAGATGCTGTCTCCCCTAGTTAAGGACTGGGCTCCGGAGGCCTTTGTTATTTCCTTCAAGCTGGAAACGGATCCCTCGATCTTAATAAAAAAGTCTCGTCAGGCTTTGGAGAAGTATCGGCACCAGGTGGTGGTGGCGAATACCCTGGAGTCGCGGAGGACCTCGGTCATCATTGTAACCAAAGACACTGAAACGCCGCTGTCGCTTTCTGATGAGGAAATAGCTCAGGGCGTGGAAATAGAGGAAAAGATAGTGAACCACCTTCAGGAACAACACACGGCCTTTATAGAGAAGAAATTCTGAGGACCAGCTCGGAAAGAAAAGGGTGGAATGTTGCTATGGAGAGCCTGGAACTGGAGCAATGCTCTTATCACAAGTAAATAGAATAATACCGGGTGACGCACTATGGGAAAGGCTGCCGTCCAAAACTGTATCACTTTTCCATAGCCTCATAATGGTAATTGTGGCTTGCTATCAAAAAAAAATACTGAAATGAAAGCATTCCAGAGGATGATATTTGCTCTAAATTGTAATGAAGGAGAAATAATATATTGCTTTACCACTGTCCCCTAGACAGGGGGATAGGGCGGTGCAGAAATGGTATATATGTATGTATATAAAAGATTTTTCTTGAATTTGCCTTTTGACAAGTCCTTTTGTAATCCTGCACAGATGGGAAGGAGTTTTGCAGAGAAAGGGATTTTTTATTTTAGTGGAGTGGGACCTACAGAGCTGCAATTAACAGAGAGAGAAAATGAGTGGGGAAAGGAAGGAGTGTGGCAAAAGAGGAAAGAGAATGAAGCGGAACAGCGAGCAACTTTGGAGAGCATCTTGCTCCAAGAAGCAACTTTTGGACCCAGTCTCAGCAGCTTTGCTCAGTGCAGAAGGGACAACTGTTACCACTACTTTGATTTTTATTATTATTAATTTTTTTTTGAGCTTCCTCCTGAATATCCACTGGAAATCTGTAACTGTCGTGGACGGTGCTGGGAAGAAGCTGGAGAGCCCGTCGAGCGCTCAAGTCCCCAGGAGGGGAACAGGAGAATAGTAATAAGAAAACTCTTATTTTCTTATTACTACTCTTATTTTTAAGAAAGTTATAATAGTTATAAGTGCAGCAAAATAGGCGCTGCGAGAGTGTGCTGGGAGCTGTTGTCCCACAGAGCTGGCCTGCCCCAGGGAGGCAAGGAGATGGCACCGGCGCAGGTGGCAGCCTCTGGACGTGGTTCAGGAATGGAGAGCTTGGAGGCAACGGCGGGTGAGGAGGTGGACAAGGTTGCTGAGATCGTCCTTGGGAAGAGAACGGCATCTTGGCCGTGCGGATGCAGTGGAATTGAAGCTGCTTGGACCTGGACTCGAGGACTGTGCTGTCCTCCCGCGCCGGTGCCACGAGCTCCCGGGTGCTTGTCCCGCGGGAAGCGCTTGGCCTTCCCGTGCTTTGGAAGAAGCATGCGGGAAATCTCCCAAACTTCTCGCAAGGGAAAAGCGGAAGCAACGGGGAGGCAGCACCGAGGGGCCCGCGCCCGCCTGGTCCCGGGGCAGCTCCCGGTATCCCGCCGGGAGGGGGGCGTGGCTTTCCAGACGGGGCGTGGTTATGGAAGGGGGCGTGGCTTCGTCGTAAGGGCGTGGCTTCTCCGTGGTCGCTGAGCCAATCAGCGAGGCGCCTCGCCGTTGCCATGACGCCGCGGGGGCGGGGCCCGCGGCCCATGGCGGCTGTGGCCGCGCCGGTGGGTGCCGCCGCGGGGCGGGTTCGGTCCGGAGCGGGCCGGTCCCGGCTGGATCTTCCCGCCTCACGGCGCGTCTCCGTGTCCCCCTCAGGCGGCGGCTGAGGACGACGTGAGGCGCTGGCTGGAGGCGGAGGGCGCCGACCCCGCCGCCCCCGCGGAGCAGCAGCTGGGCCTGGCGTGGCGGCTGCTGCGGCGCAGCGAGGCCCGGCTCCGCGCCGCCGCCCGCCGCCTCGGCCACCTCGAGCGGCGCCGCGCCGAGGAGATGCGCGAAGTAAGGGCCCCTCACACCCCGCTCCCATCCCATCCCGGGCAGCCCCCGCTCCGCCCCAGGCGGCTTCGCACCGGCTCCCTGTGTTCACACCTGTGCGCTGGAAAAAGAGAGGAGGGCAGGAAAAACAGGCAGATGTGAAACGGAACCTCAGTCACGTTTGGACTTCAGCCCTCCCAAAATATACCTCAGGAAGGTGCAATGAGGGAGAGTTCCTAAAATACCCGGGTTTGCCCCATAAATGCATGGAAGAGGTGGGGTTGGGAGCTGCCCCCCCATCAGCTTGCTGGCAGATCCACTGTGAACCCGCTCGGCTGTGTGTTTTCTCTCTTCCCAGGTGGAAAGCTACGTGGGTCACGTCCGTGACTTGACAGAGGAGCAAGATGCCCTCAGCGCCGAGTGTGAGATGGAAAACGAGCAGCTCCGGCTCGAGCTGGCGCAGCTGCAGCTTCAGCGGGGTAATCCTCTCCTCCAAAGCACAGGCCCAGCAGATGCGTTAACAAGTACTGGGTTGATTTGTTTTGCAAGGGGCCACAGTGTTTTCTTTTATACTTAGTCTCCCCATGGTCTAAGAACACCAAAGCAAAGCTTATTGCAAACAATTTCACCTTCTCCAGGGTAAATTTAGGCCTGGAGGCTAGCGAGGAGCTGATGGGAAACTGATGGCACTGGGTAGTGGTAGCGAATTTTATTCCTGCATTTCTGTGTCTTTTCTCATTTTCCCCACGAGGTGGCAGACGAATGACAAAAACGTAATGAAAGTTGGGTTTGCGTTTATTTGCGTGGTGGCTCTGCTCACATCAGTATTTTAACGTTTTTTGATAGTTTATGAGCAAGGATTAGTGCTGAAATTGGAACACAGATCCATGAAACCGACCTCACATCGGTGGGTTCCTAATAGCAAACTAGGTATTCGTGCCAGTATGTCACTGTGGGGTTGGCTTCTATCTGGGCTCTCCTGCCTGTACATGTCAGGAGAGCCAGGCAGTGGGGCTGGCGGAGGGACTGGAGTTTCCTTCTTCCAGGAATGAAGGTTTGTCTTCTTCCCGACACATGTGCAACTTCCTTGGGGGAGATATAAGGCTGTGTTTTCTTGGCTGGTGTCTGATGCAGCTGCATGGCAGAGAGATCAGAGATATCTCTGGAGCAGACATGTCCTGGATCCTGGAGCCACAGCAGTTTCTCCTGGCCTTTTGGCTGTATCCGTGTGCATCAACCTTTCCTTCTGAAGTCACTGCTGACCCTGAAGTGGATCCTCAAGTTCTCCTTATGTGATTGCTCAGAGTGCCTGGATGTCCTTGGCCCTGGACAGGCTGTGACCCAGCTGGGTTATTTCATGGTCTCTGAACATTGGTTCTCCTTCCTCTGCCAAAAACCATGGGCCATCTCTGGCACAGAGCTGCAGCCCGACGTCGGAGTGCAGGATCTGTCTTGATCTTGCTTGCAGAGAAGGGTAGTCGCAGCTGGGAATTGATGGGGAAGCAAATAAAGTCTAAAAAACACTGTAAAGACTAGGGTAAATACAAGAAAGTTTTATGGGCCAGGACTTGGTGCTGAGTGGGCTCATTATTCCCAAGCAGCTCAGATGGAACAAGTTCTGCTTCGGCTAGGATTGTGACGAGCAGTGTGACCTACTGTTTTTGATGATAAAAAGCCAAGTTTAAACCTCTGCTGGTGTGGAAGAGGCCCAGAGAGTTGCTGCAGATCGACTGAAGGACGGTAGCCCACTTTGGTGCAGCAAAATGGTTGTGTCCGCTCACATGGATGTATGCTAGGCTTTTAGTTTGTAACAGAAATGAAAGGATTTTACACCAGGAAAGCTCTGGCGTAGCTTGTGCTGTCTGCAGAGACCATCCACTGCTGGTTTTATGTTGAGCCATTGATCATAGCTCTACCTCGTTTGGTACCTCTGCCCACACTGACATTTTTCCTTTCCTCGAGGCAGTTCATAATCCGTTTTCAATGGTTCTCATCCCGTAGCCTCGGTGTTTTTTGAGGGCAGATCGATAACTTGCACGCTGCATTACCAGCAGCTTTTATAAAACCAAAGGTAGCAGTAGTAAAATACAGTGCTGTTTATGGCAGCTTAGAAAGCTAAGATAAGCTAAGACAGCTTAGAAAGACAGTCCTAACCCAAGCTAACGCTGTAGTGCTGCTGTATGAAGCAATGCACTTCCATCGTGGTGCCTGGGAACTCCTTGTTTCCTTAAGTAAGGGAGGGGACCTTCCTGGCACGATGCCTTTGCAGATACAAAGTCTGTGGCGTAGCTGGTGCTTGCAAACAGCAATATTGTTCATACAGTTTTGTTGCTTTTCTCAAGTAGGTCATGTTGGATGTGATGGGGAAGGTGTTCCTTTAAAAAAACCAGCGTAATTCTTTTTTACAAGTGGGTAACCTGTGCTGTGTACTGCAAACTCCCCTTATCACCCCAAACTTTTCTCCCTCTTTAGCAAAAAATGTCCAGACCCTGTTACCTGTGGGCTCCTCTTAATGCATTAGGGGCATGTGGCTAGCTGTTCTTGAACTGCAAAATGAAACACTCGGCTCCTTTTCGCGCAGGGATGCTGCAAGTTGGCCATATTTGACCTCTCCATTGAACGAACTGCAATTTATAATCAAAGGTGAAGGCAAGCAGGAAACCGCAGGGTGTTTTCCATCCCTAGGGCTGGACAGAGCTGGCTGCAGAATGCAGAGTGGAAACATGCGATTGATTTGAGCCTTAGGCTTAGGATTGCACTGGGTCCTCCATTAAATCTGGAGCAGGGAAGCGTGGAGCAAACGTACGTATCCTCTGTAAGAGCATGAGGACTCTTTGCTTAACTTCAGCTCTTTAAATGGTAAAAGAGTAGGACTGTCCCTTGTTTCTCCGTACAAAAACCACAACTGCCCTTGATTCCTGTTTTGTTGCACTAGAACACTTGTGTTCTCCCAGCATTTAAGTTGTCAACCGTGCAAACAGGAGGCTTTTTTTAAATAACAGATTTGTTACAAGTGATCCTCAGCACTGCGCAAAATAGAATTCCAAACAAATAGGAAATATTAGGAATTGTTTTTCTCCCTGGCTTTGAGAAACAACATACCTGGAGGAGTATAAACATGGTCGGATACTCCTTTTAAGTGTGACAGAGCCAGCTGTGGCCATAAACACAACAGTGCCCAGCTGTAAGCAAATATCAGCTTCTCTTGCAAATGCCATCGTGGTTTATTTGCTTTAAGAGCCATTCAGTCTTGAAGCTTCACATGGTGAAGAATTGGCAGTAGTGGGGAGTGTTAAAAGAGGATCAGGGATACAGACCTGCAAGCAACCTGGCTTCATTTGTTCATTTACTCAGCAAATTTTGTCTTGCAGAAGCCCAGCTGAAGGAGGCTGAGGAGATGCTGGAGCAGGAAGGCTTGTCTGACATAGCTCTCAGTAACACCAGTGAACAGCTCGCTTATTTACTGGTAGAGAGAGCCACGCTGCTGGAGAAACTGGAGATTGCAGATCAGAAGCTGAATTCCCAGAGCTACGTGGACGGCCTGTGCTCAGCACAGCTTCAGGTACCCCCTCTTTTAGCTGCTGAGGCTGCCTGGGTAGGCAGTAATTAAAAATATTTCTCCTGTCTTTGAGAGTGTCGTAGATTCCTCATGCTAACTCCATTTCTGTATTATTTATACACTTGTGTATTTACACTTACTTTGCTTCCACATCTTGCAGTGGAATAATTAATGAGATAGTTTTTAATGGAGAGAACTTTGAAGAGTATGTAATATAACCTAGTTCTGAAGATCTTCACTGGCTAGTATTCACTTTTTGTTAATCCAGCTGTTCCTGACAGCTAAATACTGGAGCAGTGAGTTCTCTTCAAAATCATAATTTAAGAAAAATTCTCCTTAGTCCTTAAGATGGGATTAAAACTCTTTACTTGCTGTCCAGCTGCTGAACTAGAGAATTGAAGTTTTAAACATTGCTCTGATTAGAAACTGAGTTCAGTGGATACATCTCACAGCAAGACTTAATTAGCTGGCAGGTTACAGAAGATCATCCTGCTGAGACTTTTTGTGGTCCAAAGCTGAGGTGAAGAAAACTAAGAAATGACAGAGGGGCAGGAGCTGCAGCACGTTGGAGAGGCAATTTGTGACCAATGTCCTCAGTTAGGGTGACCTTCCTTCCAGCAAACCAGCCACATGGCACCGTCTGACCAGAAACGAAGGGCAGAGTTTGTGGGGAGCACGAATACTTGGTGACAGTTCAGTGGAGTCACTCCCCTTGCTTGTATTGTGTGGGACCCAAAAGAGAGGGCTTTTCAACAGATGTCTTTTTTTTCCAAAAGATTTTTTGAAAAAAAGATTTTTTTTTCCAAGCAGTTTCCTTAATACATGAGTGTCTTTCTCCTAGTGAGGTCATTTATTTCCATGTTGGTAATATATGGCCCCTGATGATGAAGCACTCAATTCTTTTGGTTAGTACCCTTGTTTTACAGAATCATTAGAGTCACAGCACTGTTAAAGGTCAAAAGTTTAATTGCTCTTGTTACTTTGTTAAGTGGAACGTGTAATCTTTTTTTTATATTCAGATGAATTATATAGTTGCTTTGTTTTTATACTTAGGATTCAAATACTTTCCTGTCTGCTAAAGAAGTGAATGTAGCTTTTAGCTAGGCTGCTCAAACATAATTGATTTTTGATGTATCCTCACTAATGCAGAAAGCCAGGATTCAAAGATGCATCGTATTGTAGTTGCCTCTGGTATTTATATGAAAAAAAAAAGTGCTGTTTAATGTCTGGAAGAGCAGCCGGGCATGTACAAGCACATTTCACCTCTCTGCAAAATGTTGCGAAATCTTAATGACCCCCAACCTCCTGGCAAATCCACAGTGCTGGTGTAATAGGTAGCTGAGGGAATTTCATGGAGATTTGGGATCACTCTTTAAATATAATGCATGGTAATAGCTTCTTGTTAATCAAGGTGTGTTAAAACTGAAAATGCTACACAGAGGTGTCCAGCAATAGGTGGCAGCGTGTTTTTCGATGGTGCTGGTTTGTTAAAATCTCTTTCCATGCAAGGATGAGTTTCATCACATTCATCAGACCTTAGAAGATGAACTCAAACAATGGCGTGAATCCATGCAGTATAATAAAGAGACAGAGAATAAGGTAATACATTTTTACGTTTTTCTTGCTTATGATATGACACCTTGCTATCGTTTTAAGTCGTGTCTGTTCTTGAGCTTGCTGTGAGGTTTTCTTGTTTGCTTTTAGCTGGTGGGGTGCGAGGCAGCTCTGAACTGCAGGCTGTGCAGCCAAGTCAGCCCGGTGCTTCAGGAGTTAATTGTCAGAGAGCCAGGGCTACATCTTACTAACTTTGGGTCAGGACCGGCTTGTAGGCACTCATCTGCCTTTAATTATAGCCACAAGGAGGTAGAGTGGGTTGAAGTCATGGAGGTGAGAAATAGCTTTTGTTATATAAGCTGAAATGACTTTTCTGCAGAACCTCGGGTCAGCAGGTGAAGCCTCTGACTCCAGCACTTCAGGAGCAAGTGCCGACTGGAAGAGGAGGAGGTTGGCACTGCCAGGCAGGCTCGGAGCTACCTCTTGCAGCAACTGTGAGACCGCAAATGCAGACCTACCTTTAGAGTAAACTGTCACAGGGTGTGGCGAAGCCTTCAGCTTGGGAAACCATGTGTATTTTTTTTCTCTCTGGACTGGGTGCTGCCTGTAATTATCCCTTCTGGCCTTCAAATCTGTTTGGAAATGCACCTTAATTAACAGCATTGTCTCAGAGAGGGGAAAACAGAGGAACAACTGTGGCTGTTCCACACCTGCCAGGGTGCGCTCCAGCATGTGTCCGTGGTGGGAATGGGCTGACCTGCCTGTCTGCTGCCTCGGCAGCGCCCTCAGCTCCCCTTCCAGCGTGTCAGGAGTGATGCAGGGGGCCCGGCTGCATCCACATTGTCTTGTTTCCTGTGGAACATCAAGCACTCGTGTGTCAGTCTTGCAGGGCCGAGCTGGAAAGGGAGCAAGCGCTGCGCGCAAGAGCTGAACAAGATCTGGATGAGGCCACACAGAGGCTGCACATGGCCCACGAGGAGATCCAGAGGCTGACAGGTGAGCTGGGTGCACAAAGAAAGGAGCAGAGCGAAAAAGGTAACAGCTTCTCTTGTTGCTCCAAGTTATTAGCCTGATTTTTCAAGCCTGTTTTTCAGACAAGACTTTTGCCTGCACTTAGGTGAGAATTGCAGGTGTCCTGCACCTCAAAGCCCATCTTGGACAAGAATATGAACCCTTTCTCAAGGCAGTTTTTCTAAACAGATCTTATTCATGAAAAATTCGCTATTGTGGTGATAAGTCACAGAAGAGCTCCCACCCCTAAAGCGAGATGCTTCACTGCTGGCTCCTGTAGGAGATTCCCCCAGCAAACCACTGTGCTTTGGAGATGCCTGTTGTATCAAATAGTCCTCCAATCTGCGGTGCAGAGTTGCAGTGGAGAGCAGCAGGATGTGCTGGGGAAACGTGCTCCTGCCCACACTGCTGTGCAGCAAACAACTCACTTAAGGAGTCTGGCACCCCCTTGGTCACACTTGAGTGTTATTTGTGATACCCATCCTGCATCTTATGCACAGCCCTCGGACTAGTCACTAAACCTTCTAGGCAGCCTCCACCACTGTCGTTCACAGCTTTTTAATCAGAGGCTGGGAAATAACTGCGGAGCCCAGATCAACTTTGTGCATTGATTGGTGTGCGTGCGTTCGTGGGCACGGAGCAAGCGTTTGTGTCACAGCCTCCCGGCGGCACCGCTGCCCCACACCACAGACGGGCTCAGAGCGCATCCCAGCCTGCTTGGGAGCTGTGTGGAGACCACCAGGTCGTGTTTTGTTTTGTTGTTTTTCAAAAAATCTTCATATATCAAATTATGAGGCTTTCCAAACTGTGAGTATGGGGTTCAGGGCTTGGTTTGCCTTTGTGTTTTATGCTGCTGGGGGTATTGATGTGAAGGATTAGTGTTACAATGTTAGTGACTTCCCTCATGAGGTGGAGCTGCATGCCTTCTCCCTGTGAAATCAGAGCCAACTGCTGTGTAAATTGATAGGTTTTCTTATAGAAAACTAAATGCCATCTTTGATCTGTAATAAACTCCGCTTAATCAGTGTGCGTTGGTTCTCTGCTGCCTTGTGACTGCTTGCTTGCATCGAAGGGAAAATATAATACTCCTCCTGAGCACCCAATTCTTGGGTGTTCGTTGATGGCAATTACACATGTTTAAATCCTGTGCAATGGGCTAATTATCTGGGTCTCTAATTTTTCTTTCAACTCAATTAGTAGCAAAGAAGTGCGTAAAAAACACTGCTGAGTTTCGTGTAGAGAAACATGCAAATAGACTGTCACAGCACAACTGTGTCTGTTCTTTTATGTTCTGCTGTGTGGTCAGCCCTGCAAATGCCTGAGAGCTGGGAAGAAGGAGGGAACGAGCAGAGAGAGAGTGGTAAGTCATGCATCTGTTATGGCACTTGGTGATGTTATTTACTGGCAAAGCACATCCGTAATTTGATCAGGACTTTCTGTAGTGATGAATGGGCTCTTCAGCTGAATGAAGTCCTTGACTTTCATTTTAAATCACAAAACTGAAAATCCAGTGTCAAAATCGCCATTGAAAAGCATGGCTTTGGGACAAAGGAAGTCAGTGTGTTTGTCTTTCCCTTGACAAAATTTATGCTGAAAAGGAAAAAAATGCCAAACTGTTTGGATCTCAGGCATGTTTTGCTTGCTCACATCAGCTCTGTCCACATTGCTGGTTCTGTTTGGAGGTTGATTTGGGAACGCAGCAAACATGGGTGCATGGGTGTTCAGGGGAATTCGCACTTCAGCGTGACCTCCAACACTGAACTCATGTGACAGGTGCCTGGGGGACCAGTTTGTCACAGCACAAATTAAACCATGTTTGTTCTCTAGTAAGAAAACAGGTCTCACAGCGGCACGGTTTCGGATTGCCTGCTTTGCAGTGGTTTCACAGGGATCTTGGATGCTGGGTGAAATTTCTGAAAGGAGGGATTTTAGAGTCATGCTTTAAATGTTTTATAAACTTATTCTGGTTGTTTGTGAAACCTGTATCTAAGTGTCTGAGTTCTTTGTGAGGTTAGAGGTAGCCTCACTCCCTGGAATAACTGCAGCGAGCCTCCGTAGTGCAGCGCAGTTCCAGAAACTGTTTCTGTGATGGCCTCCCCCGAGCTTGACAGGAGCTAAGGGACAAACTGGTGCCAGAGCAACCAGTCAGATGTCCGTGTGTCCTCTGTCCAGATAGCACTGAGCTGCAGAAGGCCATGGAGCAAAACAGCAGGTTGGACAAGGAAATTCTGGCCCTGCGAGCCCGAGTTCAAACCCTGGACTTGGAAAGAAAAGCTTTCCTGGATCTGGTGAGTCTGCACCCCCTCGGGACTGCTCTCCTCGGGTAGCCGATAGTCCTGGGGTGGCTCCTGATGCTCAGCCCTGTTCTTCGACCTCCCCTGCCTCTGTATTTCCTCTTGTTTCTGCTCTTTGTGCTCCAGGTGAGCTCTGTTTTACAATTCTTGATTTATGCCCATATTTTGAGATATGTCAGCCTTGTTTTTTTTTTTTTTTTTTGCTTTTTTATATGGCCGTTTTGATTTGCTCAGTGATAGAAACATCTTAATTTTGTGGGGGAGCACGAGGAGCTGGCTGGTCAGTTGGCCATGATTTGATGGTTTCTGGGAGAATCCGAACTCGTCCCTGCCTCATGTCCTGCCAGTTTGAGTTCTGAGTCTCAGTGTGCAGGATTTTGTGTCCTCGAGCTGTAAGGGCCCATGGAAGCTGCATGAAGGGGCTCAGTAGGTGCTTTTGGGTGTGGGGGGAGATAGAGTTACCAGAAAGCAACAGGCTGAAGAGAGGAAAAGTGGCATTTTCCCAAGGACCAGTTGCTCCAGAGACTAGCAGTGCTGTTGAACCTGCCAAATGTGCTCCGTTCAGGACACAAAAAGTCTGCTGAAAAGGCCATGGGCACAGATGAGGATCAATCACAGCTTGTAAAGCTCAGAGCGCATTTGAGAAAGCGGTTGCTGCTGTTTGCACATGAGGACTGCAGGATTATAATCTACACCTTGTGAAATTAAACACTTTCTGAGGGACTAACACCTCTCCAGAAGCTACTGGTGCACCAGTGTGACACTGGGTAAATGGCTGGGGTGGCCTCCCAGCTACTGCTCTGACCACGTAGCTGTGAGTGAGTGTCCGACTGAATAAGTGACTGAGTTGCATAGTTACCTGCTATTACATATTGACCCCCTCAGTTTAAGGATAGGATTTAAAGGTGGTCTAAGAAATAGTGGTTGTGGTCTGACTTCCCCTCTGTGCTCGATCCCCCTGGGGAAGAGATGTGTAACATGTAAACGATTGGGAACAGAAATAAGGAAAAATAGCCTACCCTTTGCAGTGTTCATTCCCCCTCTTATTGCTCTCTACCTCTTGAAAAAGTCTGAGGCCACATACCTGTAGCAGCCATGTGCTCTCCTCAGCTTGAGTAGTTAATATTAGTAAATCTGCAGTTCATCCATGGCAAGTTCAATGAGAATCTTAATTCTGCAAGACAGAAAATACAAAATACTGCCAAAAATACGTGGAACTGTTTTTATTTCAAAGGTGGAACAGCTCAAAGAGGAGATCTGCGAGTATCAAAAGAGTGAGAAACAAGGACTTCCATTCCCTGCACCAAATGAGGCTGATGAAGTTGCAGTGTGCTCCCTGCAGGTATTTTCAAGGGCCTTTTATTTGCCATTCTGGAAAACTAATTGAGCATGGAGTCCCCATTCTGCATTTCAGGCAACAATTTCCAGTGCAGAAATGCCAATATTTTTCTTTCAACTTATGTGCAAGTGCACCCTGTGCAGCTGGAATGTAGGATTCATTTGGGACTTGGAGAATACACTAATATTCAGTGCACATTAATGCCTTCATCATTTTCATGGGGTTTGGAAGGCTTTGCTCCTACGGGCAGTGGATTATCTAATGTAGATGGTGTTGCTTGATGCAGCTCATGTTTTCAGTTGTCCCATGAATTTGAGCCTTGAGTAGCTTTGGAATGACCTTGTCTTAAGATTTCCATCTTAACTATGTGCTAAATTTTTATTTTCTCTTTAGACACAGGGCACAAAGGATGAAGGGAGGGTTGAAGGAGACTGTGTTCCAGGCCATGCTGGCTTGGATCAAGATGACAGATACCAGGATAGCGAAATACCTCATAAAAGGTGACTGCCATGAAAATCCTTCTTCATCTATTGTCTCTTTTAGTGGTTTGTCTGCCTCTCTGGGCATGGGTATTCTGGCTTACAGAGTGCATTGAAGTGTTGGATTGTTAATATTCTGCTACCACCCTTGTTCGTTTGCTCCCCAGTCAGAAAGTTTGGAGGTGATAAAGTTCCAAGTGGGTGCCTAGCCCTTGGTGTCAGTAATGCAGACTTTCCTGCTGCATGTTTTCTGGCACTTTCTCCATGTTTTTTTTGTCTAAAAGAAGAGGTGTTGGGCTTTCGTGGCAGATGAAAGCATTATTTTCCAACTTTTCTTGCCACTGCCAGAGCCTCAGTGATGTGATGTTGGTCTTTGCATAGGTGCCAGGAGGTGACTGAAAACGTCGAGGGCAGGAATTCACAGCTCCTTTACAAGCTGCAAAAACTGGAGCAGAAGCACGAGGGTTTGGCTGAGCGCAATGAAGAACTGGAATTTCTTCTAGGAGATGCACAGATCCAAACCAAGCAGGAGAAGGAGCACTTTGAGGGTGAGGTGGAAGAACTTCACCAGAAAGTAAGTAAGAGATGGAAGAAACACTGTTTGGGTTTGTTTAATTACAGCTTTTTTTGCTGTCCGTTTGTTGACTGTTAAAATAAAATGACATTTGGCCTAAAGCTGCACACTGCTTTGTTTAGTTTGATCAGAAATACAACTAACAAAATCTGCTGGTTTGAGAAAAGAAGGGGAAAAGGAGGAAGTTCACAATCTATAGATGGCACTTCCTTGGGAGCGCAGATCCCCGCGTGATTGCGGCAGCGTTGTCTTTGCCAACCTTCGTGTTCACCCTTGGCTGTTTGGGCACTGCTAACAAGTTTACTCCTGCCTCTACAAGAGTGAGATCAGGCAACAGGCTGTGTGCGTGGGCCACATGCCCTTCGGTCTCTTGGCTCAGTGGTTCCCATGTGGAATTGCACCATGTTTTTCTCTGGAGCTGTTTCTTCTGAGCCTCTTGCAGCTTGCCAGGCGCGGAAGCCCTTTGCTCCCCTCGGAGGCTGTCCTGGATAGCACCAGTGCTCCTCGCAGACCTCGCCGTCGGTTTTCCTGCAAGTACTTTACCACCTCGGGTAGTGGTTTCTGCTACCTGTGCTGCCTACTGAAGAGCAAGTTCCAGCCCTGGGTCTGTTTGGGGCTCGAAGCAGAGGCACAGTTACCTGCAAGAGTCTTTTTTTTTTTTTTTTTTTTTTTCCTGAAGCCTGTGAATTTTGCCTCATCTCTGGTAGGAAGGCCAGGCCTTGCTTTCAATCCCTAGCCCCTCTCTCTGCGAGTCCTACAGTTGAAAAAGGTCACTGTGGGACAGAAGTGCTCCTTGATCTCAGGGAAGATCTCTGTTTAAGTGCTCTGGTGACAAAAGATTGCACTTGTCATGTCCCCCCAGCGCAGCATCTCGGGGACCTGCCAGCACCTTGGGACAAACAGCGAGGCAGCTCTGGGTGCATGGACTCTTCACTGCCTGTGGGCAGCCCTGCCTGAAGATACCAAATTTGAGGGGACGGGAAGGTTTTTTTTCCTCCCCACTTGTTATCCCTTGCTGCAGCTGATGTTGAATGGCATGGGCATGGCTGGATACAGCTTTCTGGAGAGCTACGATGTGGAGATATTTATCAGGAGAAGCTCTGCTCAGTCTTGACCAAGAAGTGATTTTACTAGAGTTTTTTTAACTGAACTGTTTCTAACTCGGTCTTGGGTACCTTCCACCCAGGGCAAACTGCATCTTTTCCTGCTGATAGGCCGGGCCGTTGAGGAGATCCTTTGGCTTTTGGAGATTGATGGTTATTTGAAGTGAACCAAGATGAAGTCTTGGTTATTTCCACAGGTTCCCTCATTCACATGTGACCATCAGAAAACCTGTGGGAAACTGCCAAGACCAAACAGTGTTGTTTATAGCTCTGGAGATGTTAGAGGCTTCCTTGCAAGTCTTGTAGATCCGTCTCCCCTCACACTTTCAGGAGGGACTGGGCTTCTGTTGAAGCTTTTCAGCCTAATGCTGCTTTGTCAGAGTGGTCTTTAGTCTTGGTTTGATTAGGAACTCTCCATCTCTCTCGAAGCAGCTTTGTGAGAAGCATCTTGCATTCTTAGAACCCCATCGAGGGATGTAGATAGTCAAGTGCCTGAGAGGCTCTGGCCACGGTGGAAATGCTGTAAAGTCTGTTCACTGCAACTGTGCTTTTGTTTAAACCAAAGTTTTGTTCAGCTCCACGTTAAAACGTTTTCCCTCTTCTCCCTGGAATAGAGAGGAGAAAATCCTTCCCCTGCAAATGAAGCAAAACGCGTTTCCAGTTTGGAGAAGTCCTTCCTGTGCTGGGGCCGTTGTCCAGCAGAGCCCTGGGAAGGCTGCTGCGAGGAGCACCAAGGAGCCGCGAGACGTTTCTGGCCGGCGTGAGCCTGGCAGCCAGGGAGGCTGCGCGTTGCCGGGCACGGGAAAGCGGCACGCGGGACGGCGGAGGAGAGGCAGGTCCCAGGGAGGAGGAGGAGGCGGATGAGTGCTCACCAGGATGCAGGCTCTGCCTGGACGGAGGGCTGCAGAGCTGCACCGCGTCTCCGGCTGGATTTTAGGAGTCTGGGATACAGCGGGGGAAGAGCCACGTGAAGGCAGGTGCGTTGGAGCCCTGGGAAAGCGGCTCTCCTGGGCGCTTGCCAGGCGGTCCCACGCGAGGGAGGCTTGGAAGGCCGTTCCGTTCTGCCCTGCCTACGCAAAGCCTGACCCATTAGGCCGGTGACACAGAACGAGGACACCAGGGTACAATGCCAGTGTTGTTCTCTTGTTGTGGGAGATGCGCCTGCTCGCTTTGAATGCTGAAGTTAGTGGCTCAGAGGGAAAAACTGCAGAATGATGGAATGACGTGGCTGGGCATCAGTTTGCTGATGAAAAGTTTTTTGGTTTTAATAGGAATGGAGATTATTTTGCTTTGGAGATTGCTTCCAACAGGTCCAAAATGTTTTTGAACCTCCAAGCTATCACTGGATTAACTCTCCAGCCCTTCTGGAAGGGGCCTGGGTGCTTCACCCCGCCTGAGCAATCTTGCCCTTGCACTAAAGGCTCAAAGTAGGAAGCTTGTGATTCTGAAAAGATCTTCTTTTAATACCTGCCTCAATAACAGTGTCTCTTGTAGAAAACTTCACATCAGCCTCCCTGCACGCTCGAGATCGTTCTGTGCTGGGAGTCTCCACAGGATCATCCTGTGTCTGAAGCCTGTCAGTGAGAGCAAAGCTCCCCCTTGGGGCTTTGCCTTCTCTGTAGAAATCACTTAATGCGGCCTGGGATTTGCAGAAACGTCACAATTCTTTGGCTTTGCGCTCCTGTCAGAAAAGAATGAAAAATATCCTCTGAATATCTCCACCATCCTGTAAAGCTCCTCGGGCAGAGGGGCAGCGTCGGAGTGCAGCGAAGCTCCGAGTTCTGCTTTTATCCTTGGACACGGGGAGCCCAGCAGCCCATCTCCTTGTGCCTGCCGAGCGGCGCGCGGAGCAGGCCAGCGCGTTGCGGGCTGGAATCCAGAGCTTTGCAGGAGGGAGCTGCAGCCTCCCCGGGTGCTCCAGGGGCTCGGGACGAGCCTGCGGGCGGCTGCCAGGACGTGCCGGGATGCACCGGGGCTGCCTGGCACTGTGAGGGGGTGGGAGGGCGAGTGGCCCGTGCTAGAAATCCGGGAGGCCCCTGCACAGCCACGGCAGGGTCCTCGGCTGCGCCGCGTGGGAGAGCAGCACGGAGAAATAACCATAAGTTATTTTACGGTCCTATCCAACAGCTCCGAAGTCTTTTTGAGCTCCCAAACTATCATTTAGTCATGCAGGAGGTCTTTAAATTTTAGTTGTGGGTCACGGTTGACTTTCAAAGTCCTTCCAGAGCTCCTTTTTTGGACCCGAGTCCCTTCGTTTTCCTACTTGGCCTTGGACTTGTTTGCAGGATGAAAGGTCTGAGCTGCAGCTAGCTTGGCGCCTGTCCACATCCCTCCTCCCCCTCGCTCCCAAACTTGGGGCTGGTTCTGTAAGAGCTGCTCAAAGAGCGAGTTTAGTCGTAGCTATGCGTTTTGGTTTGTTTTTACTTGTGGTTTGTGTATGTTAAGATGACAAGTTTAGAGATGGAATTACTCGAAGTGCAGAAGAACAAAACTGGGACGAGTGGAGAAGAGCAAGCGTTGACCGATGGAGCACAAGAAATGCGAGAGGTAAGAGGATTTCCTTGGGCAATTAATAATTTGTTTAGAAATGGGTGGGAAAAAAAAATCAATCTTTCTTCTGAGAGTTTGTAGCCTGTCAGCTCAGGGCAGGTGGACGTCCTTCTCTGGAGGAAAGCAGCTAATGTGCAAATATCTCTGTGATAACTCTGTAAATACTCTTACAATCTTGTCTTGCTTTCAGCTGTGCAAGCCAAGGGACATATTGACTCTGTTGCAAGGGTGAAGGGTTTACACGTGTAGAGGATTAAATTTACTCCTTGTGGAGGGAGTGTAGAGACCTGGAGTTCTGCTTAGCTCTTGTTTAGAGCGTCCAGTGAAGCGTGGTCTAGGTATGCTGGCCACAAGGCTGATTCCCAGGTGTTGGGGGTTGGTTTTGCTGTTTGTGGCACCCGTCAGCCAGACGGCTGCATCCGTCAGGTTTCCTTTGAGGGAGAAGACAGAACTCGAGGCTGGTGAGAGAGAACTTGAGCTCGTCCCTGTATCTTGGGTCAGGTGAAGGCTTCAGGCCTTCAAAGGTGCCCACCCAGCCCTGAGCTGAAGGTGCATGAATCTCATTGGCAACTTGGAGAAACGTTTTTCCAGCCTATTTGTTCCTATTTTACTAGTGTAACTGATACCATAGAAGTGACTCTTCATCTTGCTTGTTCCAGATGCTGGAAAGCTGTCAGGAAAAGATAGAAAAGTTGGGAAATCAGCTGGGAGAGCGGAGAGAACGGAGAAAACAACTTGCATCCGAACTTGAACTGTTACGAGAAGACCTGAAGGCTGAAAAGAAGGTACCATGCAGTTCTGTGTGTACCAGAGATGGAACGATGCTGTTCTTCCAAGAACAACGTCCTGTGTTTCCTAGTTTGGGAAGCGAGGAATTTTTCTTACGGCCCTGTCCTCCTGGGAGGGCTTGTATATAGCTCCTGCAATGAGATTCCCACCACGAGGCAGTTGCTTATGTGGCTGCACACGAAACATCCTCAGCTGCCTCCTTACAGTGTCACTGGGCTTTTTGCTGTCACCCAAGGGTGAGAAGTCTCTGTGAGTGGCTTTGCTGAGGGTCCTGGTGCTGCTTTTCACTGCATGCCTTTGCTTAAGGTCCACTTTACTTGAAGCCATTTAAATGCTGGATAAAGTTTGGGCAAGTTTATCTCTGCTAGGAGACTTGTTGCTGCTACAGTCTTCTAGAGGAGGGAAATTGCATGAGGACTGGCACAGACATAGCAGGAAAGATGCCTGCCTGGGCTGAAAACTGCCTGGATCAGATAGTTTAGAGGAACGTGAGACTGATGGGTGAAGAGAGGGTGGCATCTATTAAAAAAAAAAGAAAAGAAAATCCACTGTGATAGGCCTTAAACTAACTTTGAGTCACATAATTTCTGGGAATATAAGCAAAAGTCGTGGTATTTTGGCACGGCCGTGCATATGCTGGGGTCTTGGTGGAGGAACAGTGTCCTCTAGAGGAGGACTGTTCATTGCTGTTAGACAACAAACTCCGTTGCAAAAGCTGAGGACACGGCCTGGCTTTGCCAAAGAGCAGGTTAAAATGCACGTACAAAAATAAATAGTCTGTTTTGGGGATGATGAGAGAGCAGACGTCTCTCTAACTTTTGCTTCGCAATAGTTCAGGCTACTTGTATTCCAGGGATCTTTTAATCAAGATCATCTTATATCTCTGTAAATTTGGTTGTGATTCAGACCTCAGCAATTGGCTGGTAGTTTTGCTTAGGCTGCAGAGAAGCCTGTTTTGCTGTCGAGGGGTTCACAGGATGAGATCCAGCAGTCTGTGTTAGACGGGACAGCAGAAATGGTCTTTAAAATAGAGAGTTTTGCCTGCTTTTCTAGGATTCCTGAATCAAGCTCCTTCCCTCTTCCTAGAGCAGCTGGGTGGTGGCAAATCATTTACCAACAAATTATTGGAGTTTAGCTTGGTGTAAAATCATGACACTTGGAGCTCAAAAATAGAGGTTGTTCGTTGTTGTGTTTGTCAGAATGCGCAAAACATAGAATGGGCTGGTAACTTTGGCAGTATTTTCTTTCTTGTGCGTTGTAATAGTGGCTTATGAGTATGGCATGAGTATTCAAAGAGCTCTTTGCAATTGCTGGAACTTTATTCTTGCTTCTAAGACACTTTTGGACATCTAAGTGGGGAAAGCTCTTCTTAACTTGTAGTGAGAGGTACCTTACATCCACTAATTCCCGTTGTTTCCCCACCAGGAATTGCCTGACTCAAAATCAGAGCTTGCAAGCCATTCTAGTGACTTCCAGAGTCTCCAAAGAACATCAGCAAACAGGGATGTGGTTAATGTATCCCATGAGAAGCTACAAAAAGATAATGCTTTGTTAGATACAGAGGTGAGAAATGCACAGAAATCACTGTCATTCCAGAGTCTGATGCAGACAGCAGCCACTTGTACATGTTGCTCAAAGATTGGAATGCATCCTGGTGTGGCTAAAAATTGGAATTAAATCCTTAGGAATGTAATACACCAGGACAAGCTATGGATTAAAAGCCAAATGCTTTAGGAATGGAAGCAATGCTACAATTATCATCATCAGTAGGGTTTGGTAGATTTAACAGCATCTCCTTGTGAAGGATTTAGTTTCACGGCTGTTTAGCAGGAGGATGTCAAACTAGGTACATTCTGCTTCTGGTCCACTCTGGGAATTCCTGTAGGCTCTTCCTCCCCTCGTTCCCCATCCTTTTTATTTTCCTTGTATTATGGGCTTCCTTTCCTTCCTTTCTTTATGATCTTCTTGTCTGAGGTTCTGTGTTTACTCTTGCTGGGTTGTTACAGCATTAGGTGAAGTTGACAGGGGACAACAGCCATCCCTCCAAAGTGTTTGGGTGTGTTTCATCCCCAGCCCTTTCTTCATTTGAGAGACTTCAGCTCTGTATCAGAAAGACTGAACAGGCCAACGCGTTCACTTGGGAGGAGGATACTCTGCATGAGACAGCTGATTCCATACCACAAACCCCTCGTGTTTTTCTGAGACTTCCTGATGTTGCAAAGAGATAGGACACATGATATGAAGTGCTGGGAACTAGAGACAGGCAGCAGAAGAATAAAATCCTGTAAAGAAATCCAATTTGATGATTGTTTACATGCAGCTAATTCCAGTGCGGGACTTGCATGTAAATATCTGGGTGAAGATCCATGATGATTTAGCTACAGAATCACAAGCCTTTTCTTGCTGGAGCCCCCACATTGCATTACACTGCTCAAAAGATTTCCATGGGACCAAAGAAAATCAAAGTCATGGTGTTTTCTGACCTTACAGGTCTCTGAACTACAAGAACATGAACAAATTAGCAAACTCGAGCAGAAACACGAAGATTTAACTACTGATGAAAAGGCTTGTGAAGAGCTGATGGCTAAAGTAGTATTTTTGGAAGAACGGATCCAAAACTTGAGGGCTGAACAAGAACTGCTCTGGTAAACCTTAACGAGGCCTTTGGTATTTTCTGCACCTTCTCTTTGCTAATTGTCCAGCCTTTTAAAATTCCTCATGGTGCTGCTTCTGGCAGGAACAGGGATGGCTGCTTTGTGTGCAATTCTGTAGCATCAATTAATCAGGGCTCCATTGAGGTTCTGGCAAATAAGCATTTCCCTTAGTCAGATAATGAGCAGTCAGAAATAAACCCCTTTGCTCCAGATTCTTAACTGCATAAAAGCATCATCATTTGGGAGGCTGTTTTTTTCTCTTGGGGTTACATTGTGTTTTCACTCACGTGGTCCCCAAACTGCTCCTGTTGTGGGGCTCTTTGGTAATGAAGAACAGCTGCCTGCTACCAGCAGCTGCTCATATACATCCCCCTATGGATTTCAGTTGTCCTTTAAGGACAGATGTCAGCAGAGGTGGGATTGTAGGTCCCCCCACTCCCCTTTGTCAGTGGTCAGTGGAAATTTGAAGTTAGACCATCTGTGCTTAGACTTTCATTAGTAAGTAAAACTCTGGATTTAACCTCATGTAGTTCCAGTCAGCTCTCAATTACCTGGGTAATTAGGGAATGGGATAAAGCAAAACCCTGCTAAGACAGGTCGGTTGGGTTATAAGGGCTGGCCCTGACCTGAGCCTGCCCGTCCGTGCAGCAAGGCATGGTGTATGTGCTCCTTGTGACCAGAACCTGGCCCTCGTGGCCTCCACGTTTTTTTGTGGATCACTGTGCAGGGAAAACCGACCCTTGCCCAGTACAGCTAGACTCAGGATTACAGCCCTTTGAGGCTTCCAGAGAGCCTCAGTGCTGCTCTGAGCATTTCCCTGGAACTCCCACATTCCAAGTGTCCCCTTCAGAGAGTGGTTTCCCGTGGATATGTAGTTATCTGTCTCCTTTACTGTTTCTCCTTTAAGTTCTGAATTACTAGAAAGCAACAAGAAGAGGGAGGAGCTAGAAAAGCAGCTCAAGGAGAGCAATGAAGACAAACAGTCGTTACTGGAAGAAATTGCCCAGCTGAAACACGAAACGACGGCTGCGTGGGAGCGCTGTGACAGCGTGGATGAAGAAGCTTTGAGAAGGAAGCAAGGCATGGCCCATAGAGAGAACAAGTTTCTCTTACCTCAGAGTTCTGCAGGCAGTTTAGATGGGAGCATTAAACAGGTATGGGCAGCCTCATCTGCAGGTTTTTTTTCCACTAATTTGGTGGCAAAACCTAACTAAAAAGTGGCCTGGAAGCCAGTGCTTGCAGTGCTGTAGTATTAGCGTGCTGAGAGAGATGAGAAGCCGGCTGATTTCTCTGGGGAAAGTGTTTGAGCAATGATATTGGTTCCTTTTGTCATGTTTCTAGGCATAGAAACCACTTTCCACTGTGGGAACCTGAGTAAACTGAATAGTTCTGACTCCCTTAGTGCACATGAAAGAAATTAGCTTTATAGTCGCAGAAGCACAAAATAGAGGCAACCTGTGGAGGTCATCTGATCTTAACATACTCATGTTTTAAATCTTTTGGAACCCTTTCTCCTTTTTTTTTGGAGTGTGAGTGAAAAAAAGGGGCTTGCTATTCCCGTAATGGTCTCCTGCTTGCTGTAGGCAGAAGCAGTTCCACTCCTTTGCTCCTGCTTATCTGCTGCCCTGCAGTAGCAGCTCCCGGGCAGCTGGGTTTTGCCACAGCCCCGTGTCCTTGTCACACTGTTCTCCTGTTGCTCTGGCAGGTGGCAGGCAAGGTCCACTTTTGATGCCACTTCATTTAGCTGTGTTTTAAATGCAAGTCGTTTGTCTGCCTTACCTGGTGATGTTTAAAAAAGGAGAGGAGCAGCTACCCCTGCCAAAGGAGGAAGAAATCGTGGAGTTATGCAAGGCTGGGATATTGGGAGCAAGAATTAAATGCAGGAGTTTGGAAGAGAGGACAGGATGACCTGCAGACGGGAGTGGGAATAGAAAGTGGATCAAAACCACAATAATGCTAAGAAGCAGCAAATCTGCATGGAAAAGTATAATGTCTGCCAAAGCAAGATAGAAGGTGTAGAGGGAATGCTGCAAGGAATCCCGATGGAAGCGGGAGGGAAAACATCCCTGACTGGTCTCTTCAAGACAGATGATACTGCCACATCCCACGGTGTTGGATCCACAACCCTCATCCCAGCTGGGTGTTTATTCTGAGAAGAAAAGCTCGGTCTTGGATTTCATTTGGTCTCAGAAGCAGATGGTGCAGGTGCAAGGTGAGGGATCGGCAGAGGGCTCCAGGCGATGCCGAGAGGCAGGATCAGGATCCTGATGCAGAAGATGGGAGCCTGCCCGCAGGTGCGGGGGGACCGACGTGCTGCTGGATTGTGTCTGGAGGGACCTGGGACAGCCAGGACTAAAGTCAGTGACCCTGTGACGGCGGCCGGGCTGCCGTGGCATCGTGCCTGTCCCTGCTGCCCTCGGGAGGTGTAGCTGGACGTGCCACCCGTGCTCAGTGCCTTAGCAAGACTGTCCCGAGACTCCAAGTGTGGCCAGGAGCCGGCTCAGGAATGGGCCTGAGCTGAAAGCAACCTACTTTGTTTTGCTTTTACTTGCCATGATAGTTTTAACGGGGATTTGTTTCCTGATCCACGTTATTATGTCTTCATCCTTGACCTCAGCAGTTCTGTGAGTTCTTCCAAGGGGATGGACAAGGCAGAGCAGACAGAGCTGCTCAAGTGGGAACCAGGAGAAGCGTTTGCCTGACTGTGCCCCTCTTACTCTCTGTTAATCCTACCACTGTACTTTGGCTGTCCTCATTAATCCCTCCTAATTACCAAACTTTACCCTTTCTTGAAGATAATTTTCCCATCACCTTTGTTGTTTCCCCTTTCCTGCAGAGTCTGTCTGAAGAGCGATTCCAGCAACAGGAGGAAAAGATGCAGCAACTGCGACAGGATCTGCGTCGTGTTCAGAACCTGTGCAGCTCAGCTGAGAGGGAGCTTAAATATGAACGGGAGAAAAATGTTGACTTGCAAAAACAAAACTTCTTGCTCCAGCAGGAATGCACCAAGGTAGGAACAGAGCAGATAGGATGTAGCTTGAGGAGAGCAGCCCTTCATTTTACGAGCTGTAGGAGGTCTGAGGTGCTGATTTCACAGGCTTGGGCTCATTTGCGCTCTCGTCAGCACTGGTGACTTTGAGTCCGTTAATATCTCACTGTCCCCGCAGTGTTTCCAATTATTTTCATAAAATCATAGAATCATGAGGCAGCAGTGTGCCCTCGTGGCCAAGAAGACCAAGGGGATCCTGGGCTGCATTAAGGAGAGCGTCTCCAGCAGGTCGAGGGAGGTGATCCTGCCCCTCTACTCAGCCCTGGTGAGGCCGCATCTGGAGTATTGTGTCCAGTTCTGGGCTCCACAGGACAAGAGGGATGTGGAGCTGCTGGAGAGAGTCCAGCGCAGGGCTACGAGGATGATCAGGGGCCTGGAACATCTGCCCTATGAGGAGAGGCTGAGGGAGCTGGGCCTGTTCAGCTGGAGAAGAGAAGGCTGAGAGGGGACCTGAGCAGTGTCCAGGAGCACCTCAAGGGAGGCAGTGAGGAGGATGAGGCTGGCCTCTTTTCACTGGTGGCCACCGACAGAAGTAGAGGAAATGGCCACAAACTGAAACACCAAAAGTTCCACAGGAACTTAAGGAAAAATTTCTTCCCAGTGAGGGTGCCAGAGCACTGGAACAGGCTGCCCAGAGAGGTTGTGGAGTCTCCTTCTCTGGAGATCTTCAAACCCGCTTGGACGCAGTCCTGTGCCACGTGCTCTAGGTGACCCTGAGTGTGCAGGACTAGAGGACTAGATGATCCCTAGAGGTCCCTTCCAACCTTGGGCATTCTGTGGTTCTGTCATTCTATGAATGCCATTGCCCTTTTCCTGATTGAGAGACTTTAGATGCTGTCTGTTAAGGTGTGAGCTTGATTTCTTCTTTCAAACGCAGGTCAAAGCTGAGCTGAAGCAAGCCCGCGCGAAGCTTCTGGACACGACTGAAACATGCTCCTCTCTCTCAGCACAGTGGGAAAAGAGCCAGCAGAAGGTCAAAGAGCTGGAGCGAGAGCTCTTGAAGAGCTCCCAGGCTGATGCACTGCAGAGCAGTCTGCAAGAGAAACTTTCCCAGGAGAAGTCCAAAGTATCCGAAGCACAAAAAAAGGTAACTCATCAACCTGGAGTAAGTTAAGTAGCAGGTACATGCAGCTGAGGTGTGTTTTGCTAGTCTGAGATGTTGTGGGAGGTGGGCTAGATGTTTTGGGAAGCATGTCTGTTATTAGCAGGAACATAATTAATACAGCAGGTTGCAAATACGATGTCTCAATTCTTGTATTTAAAATTCAGTGTCTGTGGAGTATATTGGTAGCTGGGCTGGTTCAGGCAGCCTGGGTCATATTCTCACTGTTATAGCAACTGATGAATTACAAAACCTTGTGTGCTCTGTGGCAGGGCTTCTGCCGCATCCCTGCACCAGGCACTGGAGTGACACTGAATCTGAAGTGTCCAGGACCACATTAAGTGTAAAAAGGGCTGTTGCTCGTTCGTGATACGGTATCTGGTCTGAAATTGGGCAGTCACTAGATAGATTATACTTTTAATGGACTTTGATGCAAAGACATGCAGAAATAAGTACTCCTGAACAGAAGTAAGCAAATCTTTCCTTCCCATGACTTCTTTGACTCAAATACTGGCTTATGAATTCAGAAGGCTTAATCAGTGTCCCATTTTGATCCAAGATCTCGAAGCTCCAGCAGAAGCTGAAGGAATCACAACACCAGCTCCTTCTGGCAGAGGCCCGTGTTTCGGACAAGAAACTGCTGGAGGAGGAATTGAAAGAGGCCCGAGAAAATGAAGCTCGAGTGCAGCAAGAGCTGCACGAGGAGTGTCTGAAGAGGTACCTAGAGCTGGGCACGGGCGGTGGCACGTCTAGAGGGAAGGTGCATGTCTGCAAATGCCTCCGTGCCAACCTGCCAGCTGCCTCCCATAGCTCTTGGGTGGGCTGAAGGAGTCCCTGCGCCACTGGCTATGCCCCCACACCCCTCCTTTGTCCCTGCAAAAGGGCCATGCTGTGACACTGTGGAGACCAGGGGCGGAACCCCACAGGATCCTCTTTTTGTAAGATCTAAATGATTTTTTTGGAGGCTTCACCTGGCTCAGCGGGTACGTGACCCCTCCTGCCAGCATTGTGATTTGGGGTGGTGATGGTTTTCCCCAGAGATGCCGGCGGTGCCCTTTGGTGGCACCCGAGGATTGATGTCACCGGGTCCAGCATGCAGCATTTGACATAGTGCTGGGGTGTCCAGCGGGTAGTGTTTTTTTTGTAGTGCCAAAGCTGCCGCGCGGGAGGCTGATTTTGGACCACTGCTTTACCCTGCTGTGCAGCCACCCCCAAGAGAGTCAGGCCGAGCTTGTCTGACTGTCTCATCCCCTGTGCTAACACACAGCCTCACAGGAGCCACCCTCCATCTCCTGGTGGCAGGTCCTGGTGTGGCCTCCGTGTCCCAGTGTCTCACTGTCACCCCATCGTGCCCTTAGGAAGCTCCTGGAGCAGCAGGTGGAGGAGCTGCGGCAGCAGCTGCGGCACTCGCGGGAGACGGAGGCATCGCTGGCCAAGATGCGTGTGGAGCTGCAGGCCAAGACTCTGCACGTCCTGGAAGATGAGAGGAAAACGGGCTCGAGCGAGGTGAGTGCTCCCCGGCCAGAGCAGAGCAATGAGCTCTAAGGAGCAGTTTGTGCTGGGAAATAGGACATTCCAGTGTGAAATCTGTGCCTGGGAATTGGTGGCATCAAAACCTGCCAGATGCTGAGCCCAGGTGTTCAAACAGGAGCTCTAGAAGAGCGTCGTCCCATCTTTACTAGGTTTCCTGGGGCAGGGAGGAGGCCTAAAAGGGCGAGGAGGGAAAGGGGAAGCGTTTGCCCCCTTTTCTTGCAGAGCACAGAGCTTTTTGCAGGAGAATTTCAGCAATCGACGCTCTGCAAGGACGCGTTACCTCTGTCTGCCCTGCTGAAGCCTGTGCCCCCAGCAGCACAGAAATTCACAATCCTCCAATTTTATGGGGAGCAGTGGCCTTAGCAAGAACATACTGGCGAGGGGAGTAGATGGATATTGTCTGTAGTGAGGAACACCAGGATTTACAGCAGAGAAGCTTTGGAGAACAGCCTGGAAGGAGCTCTGGAGCCCCTACAGAGAACACCCAGGCAAATAAAAATGTTGTGTTTTTTTCAGCATCTCCAGTGTCACAAGGAGAACCAGAAGCTTTCAGAGCAACTTTCCCTGCTGAAGGAGGAAAACAAAGCCCTTTATGAGGAAGGAGTCCGGCTCCTGAACCAAAAGGATCTGTATGTCAGGTAGTAACTGAAGCAGCAGGAGATCTGGGGGAACAAAAGCTATTCAGGAGTTGCTCTTTGTGTTCCCAGAGGTGATGCTGGAGCTGATGATTCCCTGGGCTTTCCTGTCTCACCAGGTCAGGACATCCAGCACTGGGGGATCTGCCTGAACCTGACACCTCTGTGTTCAGTCATGCTCTGTATCACACGTCTGCTACCACGGCAGATCCTCCGTGGCAGCTGATGCTGGTGCAGAGAAGGAGGGGAGGTGTCAGGCATATGGGTGCTGCTATCTAAGATCTGCTCTCTGCAGAGCTGCCTCGTGCAACTGTTCATTTCTCCCCCACGCTCTTTTGATCTCTTCTGGAGCAGGATAGCTTGCAGCTTTTCCTTCTCACAAGTTTCAAACAAACTTGCAAATATTCCTAATTTTGGTAAAGGCGGCTTCTTTCTGGATGTGACTTTTCCCCTCTGTCCCAGCTCTCTCAGAATGAAAAATAAATGAGAGCTTTTCTTTCCTGCCTAAATGAGGCGTATTTGAGGAAAAGAATGATGGTCACAAATCTCAGTAGAGACAAATGTTTAACCCCAAAGTACTGCCACTATAAGCAATGCTGAAGTAGTAAGCATTGAGACCTTCTCTGTTAGCCTTGCTGTTCAGGACCCTTCTTAGGAACCCGAATGCTTTGCTGTGCCTGCAAAAAACCTTTGATTTGAAGGGCTGCACCAGTAGCAAGGTGGGGATGGGTGAGGGTCTGAGGCATTTGCTGCTGTTTTTCTTGGCTGGTTGATTGAGCTGTTCCAGCTTTAGCTCCATGGCCCTTTCCCACATGTTTTTGTGAGTGTACTGCTGGCTTTTATAGCAGCCTGTTATTTGTATGTTAACCTGAAGCAGTAAATAAATACAGGTCAAAGGATTTGTAAAGCTGGGAGTCAGTTTTGGGAATGCCTTGGGTCTGTTTCCCTGAACACAAAGGCATTTTCTGGCCTGGTGCTTGTGCCTCCTCAGGAAATACAACGAAATGCAGCTCCGCCACAAAGACAAGATCCGTCGAGCGAAAGAGACGTTTATCCACGAGGTGAAACAAAGGGACAGTAAAATCAAGCAGCTTGAAAGTGAGCTCAGCGAGTCAAAGCTCCAGGTAGAGAAGGTGAGAAGAGATATAACGGGAATACTACAGGGCTTCTCCCAGAGGGGAAGATGGGCACCTGCCTGCAGCACGTCTGCAGGAAGATTCCTTCTGGCAAAAATTCATTTTAGCCTTTTTAAATTCCTTTTTAAAGGATTGAGCCCTTTAAAATTCCTTTTAGGTACAAGGCAGCAGTCTGCAATGTTTAGAGCTGGCCATATAACAACCACTTTTCTTAAAAACCTCCTTGAAAGGGTCAAAGGCTTCTGTCGTTGTGACAATATTTGAAACATCTGGAGCCATAAGGGACTTCTTGGCCCTTGTGGCCGTTTGTGTCTTCGCATCCCATTCAGAAACTGCTCAAGCTCTCTCATTTGAGAAACGTCACTGCTAGGAGATGATTCAGAAATCTTTTTCCAGGGCATGTTGATGTCAAATGATCTGATGTTTTTGGTGGTGACCCTTTGGGTAAAGCAATGTAAAATTCAGCGGCTAGAGCAGAGTGAAATATAGCTGCTAGTGCTTCTGTCTTTCTGCATTTGCGCTCAGGGGAAGGTGCTGATTGCCCAGATCACTGCAGAGAATGAAAAACTGCTCCAGGAAAGAAGGCGGCTCCTGCAGAAGATCTCTGACCAGGAGGACACCCCTTGGAGCAGCAAGTCTACGATTGCCACCCTCCAGAGCAGGTAGCCACTTCCTGCTGTCCAGGGTGGATGGGATGCCCTGGGACCCTGCCTCTCCCCATACTTCCTCCAGTTTTGTGCCTCCCTCTGTCCCTGCATAAATCCTTGTTCTGTGGGAGGTGTTTCAAAAGGCCAGTGTGGCTTGACAGGCAATAACTTGCACCCTGTGTGATGTGCTCAGAGTGAAGATCCTGGACGAGGAGAGCGTGCGGCTTCACGAGAGCAAAGTGCAGCTCTGCGGCCCCGCGCCGGCCTCGCCGCGCGCGCCCAGGAGCGGCCCCGCACCCGGCACCGAGGTGAGACGCGGCCCGCGGCGCCGCTGCCCCGCAGGCAGGGTGCAGGAGTTGGTGTCTGCCCCAAGTGAGGACCTGGGGGCTGTTGCTACAGCTGAGGTGCCCGAGATGAGATGAGCAGTTACAAATGAAACACCGAACTGTTCAGGGCTGGGTAGAAGCAGTTGTTTCATGTGTTCATTTATTTTTTTCTGTTTGTTTGACCTGGGCTGCTTTGGGCTTATTTTTCAGTCCAGATTCAGACCCAAAGGACAAATCTATTATTAATAGCTCTGTGGACCTTGGGGGCACTTTGAAGTCCAAAGGTTGTGCGTGGAAATTCAGGGTGTGACATGCACCTGCTCCTTTGAAAGTCCCTGTTTCTTGTTGTAGGACTTGAAGAGTGTTAACTTCCCCGAACGCCAACTACAGAGTAAGATGTTGCCATCTCCCTGTATCAGGTACTGTGGGGTAAAAGGAGAAGACGGGGAGTTCCTGTCTGCTTGTGGCAAGGGTAATGCAGGGCATCGCGTCTGTCAAAGCATCCTGCTCTGCCCTTTTTCACCTCCAAGGGTATTTTTATTTGTCAAGTTGCAGGAAAGAGTGTTAAATAGATGCTGTGGAAGCAAATGGGATGGTCAGAAAGTCCCCTGAGTGGTGGGTGCCGGGGCCAGGGAGTCTCTGAGTGCCCCGTCAGCCTCCACTGGAGCCAGGAGCTCCAGCACACGGCCCAGAACTGGCCGGAGGGAGCCGAACCCGCCAGGGCAAAGAGGAGGCTGCAGCCCTGGGCTCTACTTGGGACAGTGTCCCCAGTCACAGTGCGCTGGGGGGGACATGGGGACACCCGAGGAAGCCGCTGAGCTTTAGCTCAAGTGAAACGCGTCCCCGTAGCCCCGCGGGGCTGCGGGGAGGAGGCTGCACAGGTGGCAGACGAGGGACACGGTTTGCAGAACGGCTTAAGCGAGGACGTCTCTTTTTCAGCTTCCCGCCCCGGGAACTGCCAGACTCCCTCAGCACCCTGAGGGCCGCGCGAGACGCCGGGCCCGAAGGAGGGGCTGCAAGCCAGGAGTCCTCCTTTTGCTTGTCTCCTTCGCAGCCTTCTGAGATCGGGTACTTAAACGTGGCTTCGCCCGGGGACACCACAGTGTCCCAGCTGCACGAGGAGAGCCAGAGCATCAGCTCCGAGAACTTCTAAATGCAGAAACCCCTGTCAAATACGCCCTGGCTGGACTCGAAGCCTGGGCTTTGGTTGCCTCGGGATGCCAAGGACTTCAGGGGAGAGAATTGCCAAATGCTCAGTGATTTCTGTGGTATTTTTCGACTGAATTCTTCAATGGCTATTTTTAACTTTACTCTGCTGTAAGTGTGTGTATGTGTGTGGTTGGTTGTGGTTGAAACTCAGAGATGAGTAAAAGAGAAGAGGGATGAAGTACTTGTGCCACTGAATCCTCACTCCATGCGCAGTCAAACGCCCCATCTTTGTAAATAAAAATTGGACAAGTTCCCCTTTGCTTTCTGTCGTCCCCCCCAGCGCCGGCCGCGTGTCCGTGTCTCGCCGTTCCCCTGCATCTGCACTCCGGGCTCATCCTTCTCCTCTCTGTGCCTTCTTACCCTTCCGATCTTTGATGGGTCTTACATTAAGCACCACTTTTCTATACTAGAACATTAAAAGCTACTCCGTGGAGAGGAATTCTGTTAGAAATGTCAGCTTTGTGCTACTCGAGCACTGTTGTGCTCTGACAAAGACCAGAGGAAATGCCAGCTCCTCTTAGGGGCTCTCTGGATGTCCCCAAGCCCTGTGGGACTTCCCATGGTGGGGCCTTGGTGGCCAAAGGATGAGGACTCATCCCTTTCATCCCAGCATCTCCCAAGGCTGCAACCCACCGCCCTGCCCCTCCAAATAACCACACGGACAAGCGAGGCAGGGAGAGGCATTTTTCCTTTATGCAGCTTGCTGGGGCCTGGCCCGGCCGCCTCCTCAGTTGGCGCTGATTTTCTGCAGATGGCAAAGCAGGAGGAGCGCGGTGAGAGGCGGCCGCAGCCCGGCCGCGGCGCCGGCCCCGGCCGCGCACCCACCTCGTTGATCCAGTCGATGTAGGCGGAGACGCGCGTGAACACGGTGGGTTTCCGCAGCGTGTTGCAGCCCAGCGAGGAGCCGAAGCTGACGATGCCGTCCACCTCCCAGAGCCCGTCGCGCTGGCAGTTCAGGGGGCCGCCCGAATCGCCCTGCCCATCGTGGGGACAGCTTGAAGCAGTTCTCCCGAAGCTCCTGTTCCCCCCCGAGCTCCCGAACCAGCTGCTGCCTCCGTGCCCGGCGGTGACTCACGCTGCAGCCCGAGACGATGCCGTCGCCGCCGGCGCACACCATCTTGCTCGTCACTGTGCTGCCCCACCAGTTGCTCTGTGTGCATGTGGCCTCGTCCACCACGGGCAGCAGTGCCTGCTGCAGCACGTCAGCCAGCGGCCCGTTGGCTGCAATGGAGGCACCGGGTCTGCCACCGCCGCGCACCTTCTCCCACCGCTCTAGCGCGGCCAGATGGATTCAGGGCCCTTCCCTGGGATGCCACCTTGCAGCCTCCTCCCTGCCTTCCCCAAAGGTCCCCAGGAGCCACCCCAGGCCACCCGCAGCCCCGGGTGCACCTCCCCAGCGCAGAGATGCCCTGGCTTGGGGGGTTGCAGGGCAAATGGCGCTTGCTGGGACACCCCGTCCCTCTTACTGCGGATGCGTCCCCATCCGGTGACGTAGCAGGGGTAGTCCTGGGGCAGCACGAGCCCGGCGGGCGGCAGGCACGCGGGCTGGATGCTCTCGCTCTCCTGCACCGGCTCCGCCAGCTTCACCAGGGCGATGTCGTTGCTGCAAAAGGCAGGCGCCGTGCAGGAGGCACCGGCTGCGGCGGTGGCGGGGCTGGCACGTCCCCCTCACTGCCGCCCGGGCCTTACGTGATGAAGAGGGAGTTCCACTTCTCGTGCACGATGATCTTCTCGACGGCCGCGTTCACGGCGCCCTCCTCCGCCTCCTCCAGGTTCTGCTTGCCCAGCACCACGCGGTAGGTGCGGCTGGAGCTGCGGGCGGGCAGGCGGCACCGTGAGCTCCCGGCCGCGGCGGCGTCCCCGTCCCCCTGCCCCACTCACCTAATGCAGTGGGCGGCCGTGAGCACCCAGCGGTCGCTGATGAGGGTGCCGCCGCACGTGTGGCTCCAGATGCCCAGGAAGCGGTACTGCAGCGAGGCCTGCGCCCGCCGCGGCGCCACGTCAGCGCCCGCCGGCCGCCATGGCCCCCGCGCGGCGCCCTGCGCGCCCCGCTCCTACCTGCCAGGGCCAGCTGTGGGGACGCGCGTCCTCGCCGCCCACCACGCGCCAGCGCAGCGGCGACACGGCTGGGCTGCCGCAGCCCGAGGCTGTGGGGCGGGAGGGGGAAGGCGCGTTAATGGCAGCAGTGCGAGGGGGAAGGCGCCTTAGTGAGGGAAGTGCAAGCAGGAAGGCAGCGCGGCGATGGCGGCACAAGGGAGAAGGTGCCTTAGGGAGGGCGTCGTGAACAGGAAGGCGCCTTAGTGAGGGTGTCATGAGGGGGAAGGCGCCTTAGCGATGTTGGGGCGAGGGGGAAGGTGCCTTAGTGAAGGTGTCACGAAGGGGAAGGCGCCTTAGTGAGGGAAGCGCAAGCGGGAAGGTGCTGCAGCGATGGCAGCACAAGGGGGAAGGCGGCGCGGCGATGGCGGCATGAGGGAGAAGGTGCCTTAGGGAGGGCATCATGAAGAGGAAGGCGCCTTAGTGATGGCGGGGTGAGGGGAAAGGCGCCTTAGCGAGGATGGCACAAGGGGGAAGGCACCTTAGTGATGGCGGGGTGAGGGGGAAGGCGCCTTAGCGAGGGTGTCATGAGGAGGAAGGTGCCATAGCGAGGGTGTCATGAGGAGGAAGGTGCCTTAGCGATGGTGGCGGCCATGTCTCCCGCACCTACCGTAACCCAGCAGCACGGCGAGGGCGAGGAACAGCAGCATGGTGGAGACGCTGCCCGCCGCCGCGCGCCTCCCCGTATTTATGGCCGTCCCCATGCGCGGTGGCACCGGTGGCACCTGGGCTGTGTCCCACGGCCCCCGCCATGAGGCCTCAGCCCAGCTCGAGGTCGTGGCCAAGGCCCTCCCGCTCTGCTATCTTGCCGCCCTCGCACACAGATGCAGGTGGCCCCAGGGCCGGCACCGCCACCGCATGGGACCTTGGGGCAACGTCCCCGCTGCGGGCGGCCGCGCTTGCCTGCACCTGGGCTCCAGCCGGAGAGGCACTGGGGCGATGGAGGATCGTCCACGGCGAGCCTGGCGTGCGCCGGAACACGGATGGCGCCCGCTCCACCATCGCCCACGTCCCCTCTGGGCACCTGTGCGTTCCCAGGCCACCCGGCGCCGTTGTCGCATCCCCCCAGCCCCTCATGTTGCATCACACACACACACACTTAGGAAATATAATATTTATTTGGGATTTAAAAAGAAAAGAAACCCACACCTGTAATGCTGGATGGAGCAACGCACCTCCCTCCAGGCCCTGGGCCACCTGTGCCCCCTGGGGAAGCCACGTGGCCTGCGGGACGAGCTATGGGCTATAATGTTTCCTTTTTGGCTCATTGCAACATGAAGGAAAAGGGTGAAAAAAAAAAAAAAAAGGGTAAAAAAAATAAAGCTTCTCCCTTCATCGATGATCTTCTTGTCTAGCCAATACCAAAATAAAGTGACGTCCACATGACACGGAGCAAACCTCTGCCTTCCGCACCCAGCAGCTGGCCGGGCGCTTTGCAGCGCGGGCGCCGCGACGCCGGGGCGGCTCCGCACACAGCGCGACGGCTCCTTGGCCCCACGTCCCGGCGAGCTGCAAGCCCAGGGCCTGGCGGGGCATTAAGGCCGCGCCGCCACGGGGGACAAGACAAGGGGAAATCACAGCACATGCAAAACAAAACGGCAGCCCGGGGCTCCCTCCTGTCCTCCTCCGGCCCCGGGCCCCGCCGGAGCTGCGCGGGGGCTCACCAGGGACCCAGAGCACAAGGTGGCGGCGGGCGCCAGCTCCGCCGCGGGGCACAGCGAGGCGATGGGCTGCGGACACACGTTTCCACGAAGAACATCTACGGGAGGAGGCGTTGTGGGGGCACCGCGGCGTTGGCCGGCTTGAGCGGCAGCACGCGGCAGCGCGCGGCGTCTCCGGTGCATGCGGTGGGCTGGCCGCCGCGCCCGTCACTGCTTGAAGGTGGACTGCAGCTCCTTGAAGGCCGCTTTCCGCTGCTTGAGCTCCTCCGCCTGCTTCTTCTTCTCCTCCTGCTCGGCCTTGATCTCCTCCTCGAAGCGGCTCGCCTCGTTGATGGCTTGGGCCTGCGGACGCCGGCACGTGGAGCGGGGCCGGCGCAGGCCCCGTCCCACCGCACGGCCGCTCGCAGGCCCTGTCCCACCGCACGGTCGCTCGCCCCGCGCGCCGCTCACCTTGGCCTCGAAGAAGCTCTTGGCGCCTTTCACGCCCTCGGTGGAGACGTCGATCTCGGAGAGGCGCGCGAGGGCGTGCAGCCCGCTGTCCTCCTGCAGCTCGCCCGCCGCCGCCTTGCGGAAGATCAGCAGGAACTGCGACAGGAGACGGCCATCAGCGCCCTCACGCTGGAGCCACCGTGTTCTCGCCACCGCGCGGAGGCCGCGTCTCCTTCCACTGCTAAGGTCCCCCCCGGCCCGGCCCCGCACCTCCCGAAAGCTGAGCTTGCTGTCCAGGTCCTCGTCCACCTCCTTGATCATGTTCTTCAGACCCAGGTGCGTCTGCGGCGCCCCCAGCTTCTCCATCATCAGCTTCAGCTCCATGAGGTCGATGAAGCCGTCCCTGCCGGCGTCGTACCTGCGCGGCAACGGGCAGCTCCTGGCACCCTCCTCCATCCCCAAATCCCCACCCTGGCTCTCCGACCATCTCCGGCCACCGCGGTCCCAGCAGAGCTGCTGACTCGGGGCGCCGTCCAAGCCGCAAACGGTCCCCGAGGGGGCTTTTCCAACTCGCTTCCCATCGAGCGCGGCGCTTGGCAGCGGCAGCCGGGGATGCTGCCAAAGGCGCCGCGCGGCTCGTGCTGCTGCATCCCGGCCACCGCGGCCGGATGACGGCTCTGGAGCAGCCGAGGACGCGCGGCCGCCGCGTGCGGCCTTCCCGCCCCCCTCAGTCGGCCTCCACCTTCCTGCACGGGCTCCGCGGCCAGAGGTGTCACCCGGTACCGTCTTGGGGTCCCTCCTGCAAGGGGAGGGAGCCCTGGGGCTCCTTGGAGCGGGGGAGACACAACCGGGGTCCCTCCCACGAGGAGCGGGGGGCGATTCCTCCCCACAGGCGCAGGGAGGGCATCCCGGGGGGGTGTCACCTGCCAGGCCGTGGCCGCGGCGCAGGGGGTCCCCGCGGTGGCACTCACTGCCGGAAGAGCCGCTCCATGTCCCGCAGCTGCCGGCGCGAGAACTCGCGGAACTCGCTCGCGGGGCTGAAGAGGCGCCGCGCGCCGCCCGGGGAGCCCTCGGCCGCCGGGGCCGCCTCGGCCGCGTCCCCGCGCAGCGGCCGCCGCCCGCCCGGCCGCCCCGCCAGCTCCAGCTCCCGCTCCCGCTCCTGCTCCTGCTCCTCCGCCGCCGCCGCCATCGCGCCCGGATGCTCCGCCCCGCCCGGGACCCCCCCCCCCCCGCCGCCACCGCCGCTGTCACCTCCCGCCGGCAGCCGCCGCATCCGGCAGCGTCCGCGGCCTGGCGGGGAGCGGGGGGGCTGCAGCATCCCGGTACCGGGAGCCTGAATCGGCCCGGAGAGACCTGCAGCATCCCGGTACTGGGAGCTTGATGGGAAAGGCTGCAGCATCCCGGTACCCAGAGCCTCAGGGGGAGAGACGCAGCATCCCGGTACCGGGAGCCTGAAACGGTCCAGATAGACCTGCAGCATCCCGGTACTGGGAGCTTGATGGGAAAGGCTGCAGCATCCCGGTACCCAGAGCCTCATGGGGAGAGAGATGCAGCATCCCGGTACCGGGAGCCTGGTGGGGAGACCTGCAGCATCCAGGTACCGGAAGCCTCATGGGGAGAGATGCAGTATCCCAGTACCGGTTGCCTGAAATGGCCCAAAAAGACCTGCAGCATCCCGGTACTGAGAGCCTCATGGGGAGAGATGCAGCATCCCGGTACCCAGAGCTGGGTGGAGAGAGCTGCAGCATCCTGGTACCGGGAGCCTAATAGGGAGGGCTGCAGCATCCCAGTACTGGGAGCCTGATGGGAAGGGCTGCAGCATCCCAGTACTGGGAGCCTGATGGGAAGGGCTGCAGCATCCCAGTACCGGGAGCCTGATGGGAAGGGCTGCAGCATCCCGGTACCGGGAGCCTGATGGGAAGGGCTGCAGCATCCCGGTACCGGGAGCCCAGTTCGTTGCAATAAGACACAGGACTGAAGCAGTCGCAGGTGACCGCACCCTGTTCACGGGGTAATGACACAACTTGCAAAATCCACTATTTCAGGCATACACATTTATGCCGTATTAACACCTCCTTTATTTCCATAACGAGCCCACACAACGACACAGGTAGTGCAGGAAAATCCAACTCACAGACGCATCCCTATTCCCGGGACAGTATAAAAAGGGGGTCCCTCGAAGCCGTGGCCTCGTCTGCGCGGTGCCCAGCGCACGCAGAGCCGTGCAGGGCGGCAGGCGCCCGGGCGGGCAGCGGGGCCGCCGCTACGTGCTCGCCGTCCTGCACGCGGCTGCCGCGCCGTCCCTCATCTTCCGCTTCTCCGGAAGTGAAAACCTGGGGGCTGCGGGCTGCAAACAGAGAGGAGCGACACCAAGTGCTCTTGCAGGAGCCTTTCTGCCCAAGCAGGCTGCAGGCGAACCGTGCCCTCGCCCTGGGCTGTGGCTTCGTCCCCTGCACAAAGCCGAGTGCCTGAAGCCGGAGCAGATCCTGGTGTCGTCTTGCTCCCACGGCCCCTTCCTCGAGGCCCTTAATCAGATTGTTATCCAGCAGCTCCCCTTTATAATTCCCTGCTAATACATCAGGCCAATCTGGCTCCAGATCCCGCTTCTTAAGGCACTCGGGCACTAATGCAAACACTGCGTTCCTGCTCCAGGCTATTGGGCACGTCGGATACAGTCGGCCCACATGGATCTGCGAGCCGAGGTGAGCCTGTGGGGCCACGGGATATAAAGGCGTGGGACACAGTGCGCAACAGGAAACCAGGGACCTCCAAATGAGCCTTGCAACGTTCAATGCTTGCAAAGAAGGGCCCAGAGAGGGCTCCTACCTTCCCAACTCGGCCTTTTTGGGAATGGGCACACCCTGGAAGCTCCTTCTTGCTTCTCTTCTCCTTGTCCTCGACGAGGCTCTGCAGGAAAACAGCCAGAACGTTCCCCTCCTCGTCCCCGTCACCCTGGGTGCTGCTCCCTCACTCCTGCCGCCCTACCTGGCGCAGCTTCACCGCCCGGTTCAGCCTTTTCTCCTGGTTCAGCTGGACCTGCGTCCTCTCCAGAGCCTCCTTCAGCAGCGCGTTCTCCTCTGCTTCCTTGTAGACTTCATCCTCCAGCTTGGTCACCTCCTCCCGGCACGCGTGCAGGGACACTTGGTCCAGCCTGCGCCAAACAGAGCATGGGGCTTTACTCACACTGACGCCCCGGCTCCTGGGAAGCGCTTCCAAGCAGGAATGCGCTGTGTTCGCATCCCTCCGAGGAGCCCTAACATCGCTGAGCTGCACAAACGGCAACCAGGACACTGCGAAAATCCCTGTCTGGTTCAGGAATTTTTTTCCCCACTCCAAATCTTTGCTCCCTGCTCCTCCTGCCTTCCTGCTGCCCCATAATCAAACCCAAGGAGGGAGACACCCGCCCTGTGCTGGCCACGATTCCTCCTGCTCTGCTTCAGCACAGATCCCTGCAGTCGTGGATGGCAGAGCGCACGAGGCTGCAGGGGGATTCTGGATGTTTTGTAAGTGTTACTCGCTTTGGAATTGCTATAAAAACACGCGCCTATTTAGAACAGCGCGGGTATTTTTAAACGGACCCAGAAATATCTTTCCAAAGCACTTTTCCTAGCTCTGTGGGCAGGAATATTTGAGCGTTCACGCAGCGAGCTGGGAGCTTCTCCAAGGGCATTTCCCTGTCTCAAACTCTTATTCAAGGCTGTAACCACAACGAGACTGCTCCATGGTACACATAAATCCACACCACTACTGACTTCAGGTGCTGCACTACTCCTTTCTCTAAGTCTTGGCCAATACTTGGGCTTTCTGTACCTGAGCTGCTCAGCACTGGACTCATAATCTTTTAGCATTTCTTCTTTTCTTTCCAGCCGGCTCTTGAGCTTACAGATCTTATTGTAGAGCAGCTGTAGGTCCTTCTGTCTCTGCAGCCCCACGTTCTCCCTCTCCTCCTGAGGAAGATGTCTCACCGACTGCATTCCTGTCAGCTCTTTCATATTCATCAGTGCTCCCAGAGCACGGATTAAATCAAGGTACTGTAGGAAGAGTAGGGAATGAATTATTTACTAGGCCTGCCAAGTCTTCATTGAGACAAGATCACACCACTCAGCCATCTGCTTTCATTCTGCTTTAACATCAGAGATTAAAACGTCGTCGCGAGCGGCTGCGCGCGCTCCCCTTTGTTTCAGCGCGATGCGCATTTCCCCCGTCTGAGCCTTTCCAAGCAGCTCACACGCTCAACCAGATGGGGCTTCACTCATATCCATGGGCAGATGAATCCGAGGTGTCCAGAGCGCACAGAAACCAGCCCGACACCCCGCAGAGCTGCTCTAATGCAGGACATTTGTTTCGCAGATGTGGCTCAGGGATGTTTAAGGGGAGGAAACACAGGCCACTGCCAGCTCTGCAGTCCCCAGACGTCCAGGCAGATGCCTGGAGCTCTTTGTTTCCTCTCACCTGGAGTTCATCCTTGAAGAACTTCCTGGCATTCCTAGGGCATCCCGATGCCGACTGCTTATTGCTCAAACGCATCTGGGAAGGATCTCCCAGTGTTGAGCACAACTTTAACACGGCCACCGCCTACGTACCATCTTCTCACTGAGGTCTAGGGCATCAGACACTGCCACGTTTGCGGGCTCCGCAGCTGCTCCGGGCAAAAACTCGCTAGGAAAACTGCTAGGAAACTGGAGGGACAGAAAAGGACAAGCAGAGCATCCTTGCTGCTCCCCGAGCAGCCTCGTCCTCCTTCTGCAGGCTAGGAAACCACACCAGCAGAGCTGTGCTCCAAAACCTCCCACCGAGTCCACACGGGAGCTTTCTGAGCAGCTCTGTGCAAAGATACTGGGGAAAATGCAGCCCCTTAAAGGAACAGGGATCCTCTCTGCAAGTAGGGCCTTACTCTAAACTTCACATTACTCAGCAGCAGATTTCACACCATCCCCTTTCCCCAGCCACCCTTTTGGTAGCATTGGAAGCCTTGACCTCCTTCGTCCCCTGAAACCACAAGCAAAACAAACCACGACTTCTCCCTTACCTTGCTGGAACTGCCTTGGGGCATCGGCAAGGGCAGATGCTCCTTCGCGACTCCCGCTCTCTGCGCCGTTTTCTCTGGCAAATCTCTCTTCAGAACCACAAGTGGCTCCAGCCCCCGGCTTGCAAAAGCTGAAGGAAAAGGAAAACCTGCACAGTGTAACAGCTGGAGGAGCAGAACCCCCACAGCGGGCAGCAGTTCCTGCCACTCGGCCTTCCACGGCTGCAGACCCGGTCCTGCAAACGCTGCCGCGCGGCCTGGTTACCGTAAAGGGCTTTTCATTTCACTGACTGGCACCAGTGGCTTGTGCCAGGCGCCCGGACACCTCCTGCCTTTGCAGGAGAGACGGGTCATGCTGCACTCACTCACTTGCAGCCTGCGCCTTTTCCAGCAGCTTGATCCTCTCGCGGAGCTCGGCCAGGCCTTCCTTCTGGCGCCGAATGGTCTCCTCGTGCCTGAGGCCTCTGCACTTGGCGCCCAGGTCGGCCAAATCCAAAGCCAGGTCCTGAAATGCAGAGTGGGTCCTCGCTCGACCTCGATATTGCCCTGTCCCGCGGGAAGGGCGAGCGAGCAGCGCATGGGGCCTGAGCTGCCCACGGGCACCACCAACGCGCGACCCCTCCGAAAGCAGCCGGCGTTTGGGATGTGCTGAGGGCAGAACTCCACGGGCTTGGGGGCTGAGGAGAAGAGCGGCCCAGAGCTCTTTGGCTGGCCCTGGCAGAGGAAATGAGCTTCCAACCCTGCATACGAGAGCTGGGAGAGGGCCAGTGCGGAGCCACACCGGGGTTTTTCTCTATTCCTTTGAGCTACCGTGGCGCCCACATTGCTTAGGAAGCACAAACACTGACTTACTTGGCGACCTGAATTTTGCAGCAGTCCTAGAAACGCTGCTTTTGCAACACGTCCATGCGCACACAGGCACGTTCCAGCACACCCAGCGCGCCGCTTGTGACTAACGTCGCAGCCAGAGAGCTGGGTGAGTGCCTGGCTAAAACCTGCAGGGAGCTGATGATGGAAAATGCCACCTTGGGTCTTGCTGTTTTTGCTCCTCTGTGCTTCTGGGATCGCTGGGCCAGGCTCTGCCCCGCTCTCCCAGCTCACGGTTCTGCAGCAAGGCCCGGGTGACACCTCCTGCTCATCATCCAGGCATGAGTCACCGTTTGGCCTCGATAAATCCTGTCTTTTTAGTTGGCAGTGTCTGCCACTGTTTTGGTACAGGATGTACGATTTCTGCAGTCCCTCCATCTGCTCCTGGAGGCACCTTTGATTTATTTGGATTTCTAAGAGAGGTGGATTCACAGGGTGCTCCAACACCCAAGGAGAGCCCGGCGACCACTTCTGCCTCCACTTGGTGACAAAATACCTCATCCCACACATTAAATCCCAACTGCTTTGTCCACCAGGCCATGGAGCATGGATGGCTGAGCAAGATTCACAAAAGGAGGGAAGAGTTACACATTTTTGCAAGCTGCCATCCACCCTAATTGGCAACTGCAGCACCCATTAACACGCACAACACCTCCTTTGCAAAGCTCTGCACAAACATCAGCCCACCGGCCAGAAGAAATTCTCTATACAGAGAGCACTTGGAAGTTGCTTTCCAGAATCTCACAGAAAAGACACTCCGAAACAAGACTTCTGAGGCTTTGACCTTCCAGATTTGCTGGCAGCTGTATAACAAGGCAGCACCAGAAACGACTGAAGATCACCCAAGCAACTTATTTTTAGCACAAAAACTGAGAGCGAGGATATGAGACATAGTCTGCATGTTGCTCCCACTCTTCAGTCACTGGATTTTGACAGGGCGATGCTGCTTCTCATATATTCTCAGCCTATGTGGTTGAAATGCATATGCAGCCATCTTGTCCTAGGTTTTGGTTTACAACAACTGCTTTTCTTTCTTCTTCACTTTTCTTTTTTTTTTTCTTCTAATACCTATGTATTTTCTCAGTGCAGACTTACCCTTTCAGATACTTGATCTGCTGCTGCAGCGCTGGCCTGCACTTGTCTTCGAGGAAGAGTCTCTTTTGCTGTTTCTTTTGAGGCATCCTTCAGTACTTTCAGGTTTTCTTGGGCTTGCCTGTGCCAAGAGACAAAAACGTCGCTAAAACACACAGTGAAGAATGAAGGACAGCTTGCAACCTGGTTAACTGTGGATGAATATAAAAGCGTGGGTGGGAATACATAAAAAACAATTATTTAGATATAAGCCCATTTGTGTGAGGGCTTCCAAAGCCCTATTTCACTTCATATGACATTTCTGTAAAGAAAACACTGCTTAGTTAAATTTTTATGCTTTCAATGTGCCGTTGCTTGGGGGGAGATATCTAAGCAAAGTCATCGATTGGGAATCCACGGAGCTTTTGCAAACCTTTATATCACAGCAGCTTATACCTTAGCTCTTCGGCTGCTGCTTTCAGGTCTTTATCCTTCTTATCCACAAGGTTTGACATCTCATAAAGCTGCTCTCTAAGGACGCTCAGTTCGCTCTCTTGGCACTTCACGCGGCTCAGGTTCCACTCCAGCTCCATCTTCTGCTTCTCACTGAGCTCTCCTATGAGCAGGATCACAGATTACTGGCTCTCTATGCACTCAGGAGAGCTGCAGTTCTCCATAAAATCAGTGGAAGCAGGTACACACACGCACACACACACAATACCCTCAGGCAATTGCTTTTTCATCTGGGCATCTGCTTACAGTCACCCCAAGTCACTTCTATCCCTTTTATTCATCTTAGCCTTTTAGCTCAGGACTGCGTGGAGTTTACCTGGCCAAAGGCTATGGACATCCTGCTTTGCTTGGAGCTGGATCACAGAATCCCAGAGCGGCTGAGGTTGGAAGGGACCTCTAGGGATCATCCAGTCCAACCCCCTGCTCCAGCAGGGACACCCAGAGCACGTGGCACAGGGTCACATCCAGGCGGGTTTGGAAGATCTCCGAAGAAGGAGACTCCACAACCTCTCTGGGCAGCCTGTGCCAGTGCTCTGTTACCCTAAAACTTCTTCCTTGTATGTCTGTCACCCTAGCACAAGTTCTTCCTCATATAGAGATGAAGCCTCCTGTGTTTCAGTTTATACCCACTGCCCCTTGTCCTGTTGCTGGCCACCACTGAGACGAGTTTGGCCCCGTGACAGCACTGCTTTGGGAAGGTGACATCGATTTATCGCTACCTGCACGTACTGTTCTCTTCCTGCTAATTCCCAGCCTTGTTATTGCTCAGAAGAGGGACAAGAAGGTTCATGTGCCCATTGGAAGCTATTCCTTCACGCACCTTTCATGTCTGACATTCGGGCTTTGGTTTCTGCAAGCTCTCTTGTGAGCCCAGCAATGACAGCCTCTTTGGACAGGATTGCCTTCTGTGCAGCTGCTAATTCTCTAAAATTCAAGAGAAAGATAACTGCAAAATGCATAGTTCATCTGAAAGACTCTCTTTAGAGAGCCTGTGCACGCCTTCTGTCGCTGGATCTTATTATTAATACATACATGTTATTTTTAAAGCATGTTTTAGTCGCATGAGTTCAGGCCTGTGGCATTAGGATCTCTCGTTTCTCCCTCTCTCATCTCCAATCATCATGACAAGCATTAAGGACCATCAGCAGACAACTAGCAGCCTCCTCTGTGCCTTGACTGACAGCACAAGGCTTAAAAGCCACCCTGGCTCTTCCCCAGCTGCTGCTGCTGACAAAAGCCTCAGCCCACATCGGAGGACTCGGTGGGCTACCAGCATGCAGGTAGCAACAACTGTCACGCCAGCACCTCTGACTTGGTGGTTGTTTATTCCTCAGGATCTTTGCATCGAAGTAAAACCAAGGAAAAAAATTAAAAGATAGCTGTCCTATCTCCCCAAACGCAGATGATTTCATTTACAGATGTATTTCTAGACAAACCCCTTAAACGATTTGAAAATACATGTTTTTTAGATTGTCTCTGCCTAATAAAGGGAGCTCTTTTAACCATCAGAGACAGAAAAGAGCTCAGGGCAAGCTGCAGTCGGCTCTTTTGTCTCCCTTAAGCCCTTCTGTTGATAACTACTTTTCTCTAAGCCCCTCTAAATGGGACCACTACGGACAAGAGATCCTTAGCTGCTTACACAAGACAACCAGGGGACTCCTCTGTATGAAAAGCTGCTAGTGAAGCACTTGATGAGGATCTGCAGGGATCACCCTGAAATCCTGCAGAAAACAATAACAAAAACAGATTATTTATTCATAAGCATTTTCAGCTTAGTTGCTTCTGCAGTGGATTTTGCATCCCGCACCAAGGTCTCAGTGCAAGTACCTCTAAGAACTAAACCGTGGCTTTCTACTGGGGTCTGTCTTTTTGGGGGCCAAAATGCTTTTCATAATGACAAACAACATGCTGCCCTACCTCTAAATAATCTCACATTAGCCAAGAATGTTCCCAGTATACACACATCCCATGCAACCCTCAACTACCTTCTATTTTTTCCAAGAGTGTGACATTTTCCTCCTCTAAAATCTTCTGCTCCTGCTTGGCCACCAGCAATCTGTCTTCTAGCTCAACAATTGTCCGGGAATGCTGCTTAATTTGTTCTTTATATTCCATTATTTCTTCCTGAAATTTCTGCTTCAGTAACTCCTTTTCGTCCTGAGTGATCTTTAGCTGTTCGTCTTGCATGAGTAACTGCTGCTTTAACATGATCTAGGAAACAAGATGGGTGGTTTTGCTTGGGCACGTTGAGGGCCAAGACGTGCTCCTGCAGGATCTACCACCAGAGCGAGGTCAGCTCCCCTTGATAACGTGTCCATAGGGTGGGCAGGCTGCAGCCTCGCTCATCAGGAGGGAGTGGAGAAACCTCTTTTAACAAAACTACATCTATGTCACACACCCAAAAAGACTATTAAAGCTACCTCTTGCTTCCCAGTCTCCTCCAGGTTGTCCAAAGCTTCTCGTAGTTTGACATTTACCACTTCCTGCTCTTTTGACTTCATTTCAATTACCTGCACGAGGAAAAGAGTGGTAACTAAAAAGACCAGCTTACAAAGAGCCCCATTTCTCTCTGCAAATATTCAGACAACACTTGACCAGAGGGGGCATCTTCAGAACTAGAGAATTCAAACGTGAACAGTTCTGCTTTCCCCTCTAGGCATTTCACTAACCTCGGTCATACTTCTCAGGTGATATTCCAAGTCTTGGACCTTCTTCTTTTCTTCATCCACACACTGCTTGAACTTGTCCTTCTCTTTGGCGACAGCACTCTCCAGAATCTGAGAATCAACAGACATTTTGACAAAGACAAAATCATAAAATAAAGCAAGATGAGCGGAATGCTCAAGTTTTTGTATTAATCAATAAGGGGGTTTCTCCACAGTTTGGCTGAAGAGCAGGACAAAGGGAGGGGAGACTGAGTGGAGCCATGAGCCGAGAAGGACAAAAAGAGCCATCTGCAAGGAGATGGGGCCTTTACAAAGGAGGGAAATAGGGCAATTGCCCCACATTCTTCAGCAAGGGGGACAAAGGAGTTGGTGAGCTCAGGTGAGAACAGATGGCGGGAGGCCGGAGTTCGGTGTAGGCGGGCCGGGAAGGCTGTAACTTCTGAGTACCTTGGCCAATGGGGAAAAGGAGAGGGCGTCCCTCGGTCGGGAAATTAGGATAAAAGCGGGGCTGCGTCCCCCAGCATTTTGAGAGACCCCACAGGGATGTGCCCGGTGGACTCTCCCTTTATTCGAATAAAGTTTTAGGACTCCTCTGTCTCCTTTTGGACATTCAGTTCTTGACAGCGAGATTTTCCGCACAATGGGGGCTCGTCCGGGATCCTTCCACCTTCCGGGAACGGCGGACGGCGATTGGAGTCGACGGCGCGCCTCACCATAGCTTTTGGTGATCGACTCCCTTCGACGGCAGCCTGCACCGGACGACTGATTGGGTTCCCGAGACTGTCCGGAGACAGACGAGAAGCGGATCGGGGGATCCGCAGGTAGGACCAGGAGGGGGTCCTCAAGGGGTGTGACGTAACGGACTAGGTCTGACAGAAGGGACTAGGTCTGACGGAAAGGACCTCCGGGTAGCGCTAAGCCCGACGGAAAGGGCTAGGTCTGACGGAAAGGACCTCCCGGTAGCGCTAAGCCCGACGGAAAGGGCTAGGTCTGACGGAAAGGACCTCCCGGTAGCGCTGAGCCCGACGGAAAGGGCTAGGTCTGACGGAAAGGACCTCCCGGTAGCGCTGAGCCCGACGGAAAGGGCTAGGTCTGACGGAAAGGACCTCCCGGTAGCGCTAAGCCCGACGGAAAGGGCCAGGTCTGACGGAAAGGACCTCCGGGTAGCGCTAAAGTCTGACGGAAAGGGCCAGGTTTGACGGAAAGGACCATTGAAATCTCACTGGTGAGTACTATGGGACAGTGGGGAACAAAAGGGGTGGCGACCCCGACATGGGAGTCCAGGGAGAGCAGCGAAGGGAAGGCAAAAGAGGGTGCTGGGGAAAGGAATGATGACCTTAACTTATCCCCATATAGTCCCTTGGGGAGACTTTTGAGGGTTTGGGATAACTTACGCATTCCCCTAGGAATAATTATGGAATTAATGATAAAATATTGTTGTTTTGTTTGGCCAGAATATAAGTTACCAGGGGGATTTAGGTGGCCCCCTGTAGGGTCGGACGACGCATCAGGAGCCACAGGTCTTGTCCCCTCTGCACCTCCTGCTTCTAGTGACAGTGAAGAGGAGGAGGAACAGGACATTTTATCCCCTTCAAAAACAAGAAAAGGAACCCAGTACGAGGTGCCAAAAACTTCTAAAGTTCCGACAAAAATTCGGCAAATGCCCCTACGACAGGTTCCATTGGGAGGTCAGGATGGGGGATTTGGATTTGTAATCGTGCCACTGATCACCCAAGATATAAGGGGATTAAAGAAAGAACTACCTCCTTATTTAGATGATCCCATAGGAGTAGGGGAAAAGATAGATGAATATCTAGGAAATGCAGATTACACTTGGAAGGATTGGGATTTTCTTTTAGGAATCTTATTTGGATTCCAGGAAAAGAAAATGATCTTGCAAAAAGCTCGTCAATTATGGGAGGACGAACACCCGCAGGCAGGCCAAAATGTGATAGATGCACCCACTGTGGATGATATGATCCCAGTGGGAGACCCCCATTGGGATCCAAATGATCGAGTCAGTTTGACCCGTCTTCGAGATTATCGAGCATACATAATCAGAGCCATTAAAATGGCAGTCCCCAGAACTAATAATATGTCAAAGGCTATGACCTTGGAACAGGGAAAAGATGAGAGCCCCTCTCATTGGCTAGAAAGAATTAGAGATGCTTTGAGGAAACAGGGAGGACTGGACCCTGAGGGACCAGCCTTTGACACATTACTAAAAGTACAGTTTGTCACTAAATCTTGGCCTGATATAAGAAGGAGGATGCAGAAGGATGAAGAGTGGCAGGATAAACCATTAGAGGAATTGGTAAAGAGAGCACAACAGGTGTATGTGAGAAGGGATGAGGAAAAGGCAAAGACAAAGGCAATGATTATGGCTCAGTATATAAGACAATCACAAGGATCTGTGAGGCCCCCTGAGGGACTCCCAAGGGCCAGAGGAAGGGGTCGATCTCAAGGGCGTAGTCAAAGGCAGGGCAGGGGGATGGTCTCTTCAACAGAAGATATCCATCTAAAACAAAAATTGGGAAGAAATCAGTGTGCATTGTGTAATGAGGAAGGACATTGGAGAAGGGAATGCCCACAGAGGCTAAGAGATCCTCAGGAAGAGGAAATTCACCGACTAATGGAAATGGATTGCCAGGGATGTCAGGGGCTCCCATTATACCAAGGATCCACCACACGGGAGCCCTTGATAACATGTAGGGTGGGTCCGGACCGAGAGGAAGTGTGTTTCTTGATAGATACAGGAGCCTCTCGATCCACCTTGAATTTTATGCCAAAAGGAGGGCGATTGTCAAAAGGCTCCTTGGTTATCCAAGGGGTAAGTGGGAAAGACGAACGAGTGCGTATTATCCAGCCACTGGTAGTGGATGTGGGAAATAAATTTGAGATGCATGATTTTCTCTTTGTCCCAAATTGTGATTGCAATCTGCTGGGGAGGGATTTGATGGCTAAATTGGGAATGCAAATCAGGATTGTAAGAGATGATAAAGAAGCTTGCACTACTGTAACTTTGTGCAAAATGTCTGACAAAGCTTATGCTGAAGTGAACCCAGAAGTGTGGGCAGTTCCAGGAAAATATGGAAAACTAGACATGGAACCTCTCCAAATTACTTTAAAGCAACCAGGGCAGATAGTCTCTAAAAAGCAGTATCCTATTTCACGAGAGGGAAGGAAAGGCTTACAACCTACTATTGAGTCTTTGCTGGAAGCAGGACTTTTGGAGCCGTGTATGTCTCCATACAATACTCCCATTCTGCCAGTCAAGAAGCCAGATGGAACCTATAGAATGGTACAGGACTTAAGAGCAATAAATGAAATTATCAAACCAAGACATCCCACAGTTCCAGATCCATACACTATTCTAAACCAGATCCCCTCGTCACATCAGTACTATTCAGTACTTGATTTGAAAGATGCATTTTGGGGATGTCCTCTCACAGAGGATAGTAAGCAATATTTTGCCTTTGAATGGGAACAAGAGGAGGGAGGAAAAACAATAAAACAACAATTGACATGGACAGTTCTCCCGCAAGGATACACTGAGGCACCGGTCTTGTTTGGACAAGCCTTGCAGAAAATACTGAAGGAATTTACCCCACCTCCTGGAGTTAGGTTATTGCAGTATGTGGATGACTTGCTCCTATCAGGGGAAGAAGAGGGGGTAGTAGAGGAAGCCACTGTGAAATTACTTAATTTCTTGGCCCAAAAAGGGCTTAGGGTGTCCAAAAAGAAGGCACAAATGGTGGAAAGAAGGGTCAAATATTTGGGGCATATTTTGACCGGAGGTTTACGATGCCTTGACCCAGAAAGAATTCGGGGAATTTTAGAAGTGCCATTACCCAGGACTAAGAGAGAGCTACGGCAGTTCCTAGGGCTAGTAGGATACTGCAGAGCCTGGGTTGAAGACTTTTCTGTATTAGCTAGACCACTGTATGACTTTTTAACCCAAAACAGCCCCAATGTTGTGGTATGGACACAAGAAGGAGAACAGAGCTTTAGAAAATTAAAAGATAAGTTGAGCAAGGCTCCGGCCTTAGCTCTTCCGGATGCAGAAAAAGAATTTGAATTATATGTGGATGTCAAACAGGGCCACGCCAAGGGAATTTTAGTGCAAGAATATGGAGGCATGCCAAGACCAGTAGCTTATTTTTCTAAAATATTAGACCCAGTAGCTAAGGGGTGGCCTTATTGTCTGCAGAATTGTGCAGCTACGGCCCTAATGGTAACTGAGGCCCGAAAGCTGACTACAGGAGGATCCCTTGTTGTCAAGGTCCCACACCAGGTCAAGGCATTACTAACTGAAAGGGCTTCCAAATGGATGACCAGTGCCCGATTATTGCAGTATGAAACCTGTTTAATGGAGCAGGAAGATTTAAAATTAAGAAGTGGGGGAGGGTTTAACCCAGCTTCTTGTCTAACTGGTCCTGAGGGAGAAGAATCAAAGGAAATCCATGACTGTATTCAAGTACTAGATCTCCAAACTCGACCTAGGGAAGATTTGAGAGATATTCCTTGGCCAGATGGGGACAATGTGTTTATTGATGGATCTTCAAGAGTAATAGAAGGGAAACGGGCTACAGGATATGCTATCATTAAGGGAAGGGAGCTGCTGGAGGGAGGAAAGCTGCCATCTACCTGGTCAGTCCAAACCGCAGAATTGTACTCTCTAATAAGAGCCTGTGAATTATATCAAGGCAAGCTAGTGAATATCTTTACAGATTCTAAATATGCATATGGGGTGGCACATATGTTTGGAAAACTGTGGGAAGAAAGAGGTTTATTAACTTGCCGAGGAAAGGCATTGGTGCATAAGGATCTGATTGCTCGCCTGCTGGAGGTGGTGAACCTCCCCAAAAAGGTCTCAATAATTCATATCAGGGGACATCAGACAGGACACTCAGAGCAGGAGGTAGGCAATCGATTGGCTGATGAGGAAGCTCAAAAAGCAGCACTCCTACCAGAAGTATCTAAGATCCTCCCTCTCCTACCGGTAGTCCAGCCATTACCAGAAAAGATGTCTTTTCCACCAGAAGAATTAGAAATAATTAAAAATAGTGGAGCAAAAGAAAAAGGACATGACTGGTTTACAAAGGAGGGCAAACAATGGGTGCCCAAAGCCCTAGCCCTACAAATACTGAAAGAGCTTCACGAAGGAAGCCATTGGGGCTCTAGAGGGCTGGCGGAAGCCTTCCTTAAAACCTATGCTGCCCTTGGTCTTTTTGTTCTGGCAAAACAGGCCATTGAGGGCTGTCTGATTTGTGCTAAGGCCAACGGCCGAGCCGCAAGAGAAGTTGCAAGGGGAGGACGACCCTGGGCTGTACGCCCATTCCAACGATGCCAAGCAGACTTTACTGAGATGCCCCGTGTAGGGAGACTTAAGTATCTTCTGGTAATAGTATGTCAGTTGACAGGATGGCCCGAGGCATTTCCAACTGCCTCAGCAACAACTGGATCTGTAATTAAGGTGTTCTTAGAACAAATAATTCCAAGATATGGGTTGGTAGAGGCAATAGATTCAGACAGAGGCACTCATTTTACAGGAAAGGTCCTTCAAGATGTCATGACTGCCCTAGGGATTCGATGGGACTTGCATACCCCTTGGCATCCTCAGAGTTCTGGTAGAGTGGAAAGGATGAATGGGAACATTAAAAAGCATCTTTTAAAATTGGTGTTAGAAACTAAGATGCCGTGGACACGACTTCTCCCATTAGCTTTAGCAAGAATAAGAGCAAAACCAAGGGGAGACATTCAGCTGTCCCCCTTTGAAATAATGTTTGGGATTCCCTATCCTGCTAACTCCCAACCTGGCAAGGAGGTGGAGATAAGTGATATATATGTAAAGCAATATGTGGCCAGAATACATTCTCTTGTGAAGTCTCTCCGACAGGAAGCCCAGCTTGCACAGACCCTCCCCTTGGATTTTGCAGTCCATGATATCCAACCAGGGGATTGGGTCTTGGTCAAAGAATGGAAAGAAGCACCACTGCTAGCAAAGTGGCGAGGACCTTATCAGGTATTACTAACCACAGAAACATCAATCAAGACAGCTGAGCATGGATGGACTCATCATACTAGAGTTAAGATTTCCAAGACTCCAGAAGTTTGGACTTCTCAGTTGAAGGAAGAGGATGGAAAGCCCCGGCTAACTCTCCGTAGATCTGTACCGCTGACGGGGAGTAGGTCTGGAAAATAAACTCTGGGTTGCTGGGTCTGTGAGAATCCAGGAGGATATGAAGACTACCCATGGGTACTAGACATACTGAATGCAGGTTGCAGGTTGTTAGTTAATAACCTAGTTTGTAAAAACAAATATTGTTCAAAAAAAAAAAAAAAAAAAAAAAAAAAAAAAGAGGAGGGATTGAGCGGAATGCTCAAGTTTTTGTATTAATCAATAAGGGGGTTTCTCCACAGTTTGGCTGAAGAGCAGGACAAAGGGAGGGGAGACTGAGTGGAGCCATGAGCCGAGAAGGACAAAAAGAGCCATCTGCAAGGAGATGGGGCCTTTACAAAGGAGGGAAATAGGGCAATTGCCCCACATTCTTCAGCAAGGGGGACAAAGGAGTTGGTGAGCTCAGGTGAGAACAGATGGCGGGAGGCCGGAGTTCGGTGTAGGCGGGCCGGGAAGGCTGTAACTTCTGAGTACCTTGGCCAATGGGGAAAAGGAGAGGGCGTCCCTCGGTCGGGAAATTAGGATAAAAGCGGGGCTGCGTCCCCCAGCATTTTGAGAGACCCCACAGGGATGTGCCCGGTGGACTCTCCCTTTATTCGAATAAAGTTTTAGGACTCCTCTGTCTCCTTTTGGACATTCAGTTCTTGACAGCGAGATTTTCCGCACAAAGAGAACTTGACTCAGTAACCTAAAGTGTTACTGATCTGGAGCAGGGGCATATGGTGGATGAAAGGCTTGGCTGGACACGAGACAACTCGATGAGCAGAGGAAGAGAACGCCGGGGGGAATGTACGGCAGGGACAAGGAGAAACCAGCCAGCCGTTTACTACCTGGAGCATGCGGAAACCTGAGGCATGGAAAAATCTGTGCCAGAAGGGACTGGCAGATGAGCACACCGGAGACGGGCTCACGAGACAAGTGCAATATGCTGCCCCGTCGCAGCACGTTGCTACGATACAGGCAGAGCAAACCACTGCCTCGGATCTGTAAGGCAAATATGCCACCCTGCCCCACCTCTTTGCTTTCCTCCTCCTTTTCCAGGATAATCTGATTGATTTTTATCCGTAGGTCTTGCTCATGTTTTGCTTTCAGATCATTCACGTGCTCCTGTAGCAAAGCATCCTGGGACTTCTGGACTTTGTCTAATTGGGTCTAGAGGGAAATATTCGATAACACGGTATTAAAAGAAGCACATTAGCAGCAGAACAAGGAAAAGATCTGTGCATTCATTAACAAACATATCAGATGAGAGACGTACAGTTTGATCTTGTAGAAGTAGCAACACGGACTACAGAAATCCCCATATCACGTTGATGGTGGGATATTTTCCATCCTACTGCACTTACTAGAGATCTGCAGCTCTCTGCTACTCTGCGTTTATGATTCGGTTTCTCTGCTGTCTCTCTTAAGGCTGCCACCATTTTAGCAACACGAAGATCCTATACTTTTATATATATATATATATATATATTTACCTCCAGTAGTTGAATTCTTTGTGTGGCTTCATGATTGTTTCCCAACAACGTCCTGATACGAGCTGCCAACCCTGCAGAAGAAACGCTGCATTACCACAGGAGCTTCTTGCACAGCCATTTTCACCTGCCTGGGGTTTCCTCAGTTCTGGCCAGTTACTTCTAGAAGTTGCAGTACTGGAAAAGGCCTAAGCACATTACTTATGTCTTGCTTTAAAGAGTTGTTCACAGCTTGGAAGAGTCCTAAGGAGCAGCCAAGGGCCCCCATAACAGTTGCTAAAACCCAAGCCATAGGACATGTTTTCTCCTGTGGGAGATTAGACGGAATATTTGAAGTAACTCTCGACAGAACTGTCAATATTGCTAAGACTTCCTGAGGTGATGCTTTATTTCAGTACAATGGTGTTGTCCAACAGGGTCACCTGTACTGTTATGTCTCTCCTTTTCCTCTAACCGACCCTGACATCTCTTCAAGAGCAGAGGAAGGAGCATTTCTCCCGTATTCCAGACGTTCCTCTCCAGATGTTCCCGGTGCTGGTGGGACCGCGCTGCTAACCACGACAGTGTCACAACGGCCACCCCGGCACGTCCCCGCTGACGGCGAGCCGCGCCGCTCCTCCCCAGCGCTGCCCATCACTCTGCACTTCTGACACGCGAGATACGGTTCCTCCTCCCACCCGACTGCCAGAGCAGCTCTTCACCTGCACTCACATACCACAACACGAGTCATACGGCGCTTTGACACCAACCTACGCTTTCCAAGCTACTCCATTTTCCACACACTCCTCACATTAACTCGTTTTCTATAAATCCAACAGAGTAATTGCTCTGCTCCACAACAGCAGTTGCAAAGGAAAGACAAAGCGCTTCGCTGCCTTGAGACAAGAAGCTCAGATCGCAGACTGAAACAACCAGCAACGCTGCGGCCACTGCCAAAAGCTCCTTCTAGTCTAATACAGAAAAAGCCACTTTGAATGAATAACCAGGATGTAAACACTGAAGCCCATAACATACACAAGGTATTTGCAAGACAAATACCCAAATGTGCGCTGGGTGGGACTGGCTACACAGGCTGACTGGTATCACCAGTGGCCACTGCTAGAGCAGAATGACCTGCAAGGAAAGACCTGCCTCCAGCTCATGCTCTACTAGAGCTACAGGCTGAAAAAACACCCAGTAAAGGTAGTAGCTCCTTCACTGTTCTCACAACCTGCCAAACCCAAGATGCAGAGAAGGATGCGGCCTGAAACCCAGGAACCACTTCCAGCTGCTGGAATATGCAACCTCTCCACCAGGCCCAGACACAGCAGCGAACACGAGCGCTCGCTAGTGTGTTTAGGTAACTCCATTACCTTATCAGCTACCCTTAGAGGAAGGATGAGGCTGAAATGTGTGAGTTTTATTTCCTGCTCTTTCACCACTCTTCTTGCTCTCCCCCCTCGGTTACCCAAATTGCTTTAGATGCCAGCAAATGTTAAATGTGGGGGCCTGAAGTGCCCTGGTGAGCTCCCCCTGCACTTTCCCCTCTCCCACTCGCCATCCAGGAAAAGCAATTCGTGGCAGGTCAGGGAAATGCAGGCAGACGTGGTGGGATGAGAACCTTCATCAGAGGAAGGCAGGTCCAGCCCCGCACTCTCCAGGAGCTGCTCCACTCCCTCCATCGAGGCCAGGAGACAGCGCACGGTTTCAGCCACAGCCTTGTGGACTTCCGAGACAGGAGGGTCCACGCGCAGAGCCTCAAAGGTGCAGAGCTCCTGTCTCAGGCTGGCGCTGCCATGGGAGGTCCTCAGGAAAGCCTGAAAAAAATCCCCCAAAGCGCTTGCTCAGAACATAATGCAATCACGCTCGTCCATCAGAAGGTGGTTTGTGTACTACAATGTTCAGTCACAGATGAAGTCTGTGCCTGAGGTTATAAAAACTGTATAAAGAGCTGACCTGGAGCCCATGTAATGATTTCTTGAACAGCTCGATATTTTCGGACAGCTGCTTTGCCTTCGCTAGCTGAGAAGTTATTTCCTTCTGGAAAAGCTTCTCTTTTTCAAGACGTTGTTGGTTTTCATCTGAGATCTGCCTGATCTTCTCAATTAACTGGCAGAAGTATGAGGAAAAAGAGGAAAATAAAGACTATATTAACCCACATAGCTCTACTCTGTAAGGCTGCAACACAGGCTGGGTCTGTAATCACTCATGGAGAAGAGGCTTGAGAACATGAATCTTTGATCAAGGTTTTGGGCAAACCACTGAGCCACAGAAACCCAGGGCAGGAAAACACCAGCCATGTCAGCTTGGAGGGTGTTTCCAAACTTCAGAGGAGAGAAAAGATGGCATTTCCTTCACCATACGGGAACATGTCAGGTTCCTGGATGCCTCAGGGATGTCCCGGGGTGTCAAAGAGGCTGGATGAGAGAGGCAGGAGCAGGCAGAGCGCAGGCCCTTGGCGACACCGAGCTTCCCTGGGCACCGGCATCCGCACTCACCTGCTCATCTGTCGGCAACTTCTCGGCAGCTCCGGTTGCTCGTGGAAAACACACTCGCACCACTTGCTGTTTGAAAGACTCCAGCTACAGCAGAGGTTAGCACAGGGAATTAAATCACCGTGAATCAATAAAAACCCTGCTTGTTAAGTCTACACAACCCTCCCAAAATCGATGAGAAGGGCACCTCTGGGTTACCGTTATGTTGTTGTGATACCGGGGGCTAACCCTATGCCGGCTGGCAGGATCTGAGAGGAAGACAGAAGTAATTATGAATTAAATTGGGAGACTTTTATGTCTGTCATCGCTGACACTGAGGCGGAGTACGTGCTCTTGCCATTGCCTCAGGACATCGCTTGAGCTCACACTCAATTTTCTGCAACAACAGTTCACCAAAAAGAAGAAAGAAAAAATCCCTCCTTTTAATACGCTGGCTTACTGACAGCAAGGCTTTGCCATTAATAATGTTAGTTAGGTTGGCTACGAGATGCAAGGTGTAATCACCACTAAGGCTTGCAGGACAGGCTTTCAAATCCACTGTCAAAGTAAATGCAATTCCCAAATGTCTTCTGGAAAGCTGACACCTAATTCTGCCCCTGTTACAGTCAACTGCAATCTGGTATATCAATATCACCATAACTGGTTGTTGGTCCAACAGTGCCTGCGATGGAGAAAGGTCAAGTGATTCAGGTGACTCGGGGGAGATTCATGTTTCCGCCTGACACCAGAATTACACCGGTTCCATTTCCTCGCTGCCGAGACCCCTCTAACGACATCCTGCTAATGCAGCTGCTTCTCCTTCCTATTGCTTAATTCCGTTCAAGGCCTTCTTTTTGCCTGGGTGGTAATTCAGACCGCAAAGGACAGACAGATTGCTGTGCAATTGCTGACTCCCATACTCAGATGGGGATTTGCAAAGGCTGACTCCGATTTCCTCCTGTGAAACAGGCAGGGACAGGCTGGGGACATGCGAAGATGCCACCCACAGTGTCTTCTCAATAAAAGATGAACTTCCAATGAGGTCAGTTCAGTGCAGTTTAGTTTAATAGGTGGTGCTAGTTCCTCCTTGGCCACTGCCAAAGAGCTATCTCTGTGCTAACCCACATGATAACATGCAGCCCTGCAAGGCAGGAGGTTATTATCTGCAAAAAGTGTGGGAGTTTCTGTTCAGCACTGTTAACTCTTCGTCTGTCGTTGAAAGCCTGAGGTTGCCCTTCAGCTCCACAACTCACAAAAGCTGTGGTTAATTATCAAATACTTCATCAAACCATTCAAAGCATTTTCTGCCTCTTATTGACTGGGTTTTCACTGCCAAACCACGCTGGCAAAACTGTGTGTTAGGGGTTAACACGGGGCACAACCTCCCTGTGTGAAGCAAGCTTCATCACGGTGATCTGACAGGACTGATGCCAAGGCAAGGAAATCACCACTTCCTCCAAGGTTGAGTGACGAAACTTAGCTGCAGTAAACTAGCAAGAAGCACATTTAAAAGGGGTAGGAGCATCTCTGCACGGACAGGCTTTCGCTCAGCCACGGGAATGCTCCCAGGCTGTGTTGCTGCCCATGAGCTTGTCCTCAAACACGCCAGGTTACTTTGCAAAGGGCTGCCCCTGTGTTGAGCAGCTCTGCGCAGACCCAGCGCAGGGTTCGCGTGGCTTCCAGCCAGCACAGCTAAGATTACAGCGACAATACTGCATTTCTGTATCATATTAAGCTCCCTGCGTCTTGTGCCGTGACTAAACAAATCCTGCTGTGTAAGGCCAAGCTACAGCACGAGCACAAACTCAGTGCAGGGCCGCAGAGCTTTGTGCTCGGCAGTCAGTATTTCCTTTCAGGAACCCAAGCTCTGAATGCCTTTTCCAGGGACGTTTTTTCCCCTGGGAGAAATCGGACTCTCGGTATCTGCAGCCCAGACCGTAGGATTGTGGCATTTCTTTCTCCTCCCTACCTGATTTTTGGCCCGATCCAAATCGGATTTCAGCAGGCGTTCCCGGCGCCCCATCTCCTGCACTTGCTGAGCTTTCCTTTCACACGTTTTTTTCAGCTCCTCTTCAGCCTGAAGCAATGAGAGCATCTGAGCAGCAAAGCAAAACCGTCCAAAGAAGCCAGCAGCAGCTTTACCCCCATATCCACTGCTCATGATCAAACTCCAGGCAGGGCTTTGAATGGAGTCACACCTTAGTCCTTTTGCAGGAGGATGTGGGGAAGCGCTGGAGACCCAGCACTAATTTTGGGCTTGACTTAGGCCCTTGGGTCATCACCCATCCCACACCACCCAACACACTGCTCGCATATTGAAGCCCCTGCTGCAGGAGTTGCTGTTTTGGGTACGTAGCAGACTTAAGCACAGCGCTATATCCACCTTGGGCTCCACATTCCTGGGGTTTTCCACCCCGTGGGGCTCCGAGGTGCTTCCTCAGGGCTGTCCCCTGCCATTGGCACGGGAGGCACCCGCCGAGCCCAGGACGGGGACAGGGCTGCCCTCTGCTGAACGGACCCAGCTCTGCTCCGCAGCCCGCGCGGCCACGGCAGCAGATTCAGGCCCTGTGTGAAGGCATCTGCTGTCACCTGCTGCTCCCCCGCATGGTAAAGTGCTTTAGGGCTCTTTTGTCACCACTTCTGTTTTAGGACACTAGGCAAAAACACACACACGGCAAATTAAAGGATTTGGTAGCCACATTGGAAATACCGTGTCACCAAATAATCCCGTCTTTTGGGCCCGTTCAGAAGCTTGGAGCCACACACTGCACCTCCCAAGCTATACACTGCCCTTTGCAGAGCAGAGAGCAGCTGGCTGCAGCATGGATAATTTACCTTTGCCTTCTTGGAGAGCCTGTTTTTCATGGTTTCTTGTTCAGTGCAATACTTCTGTATTTCTCCTTGCAGTCCCTTCACATGAAGTTCCAGATCTCCAATGCGCTACGAGAGGCCCAGCAATGCAGAAAGTTTCATTAAAGCAGCACAGTATTTCCACTGTTGCTTATCTTTTCAACCAATTGAACTGGTTTCAACCAATTTTCAACCAAATTTCAACCAATAAACAATACATTTGCCCCATCTATCACTAAGGACTCTATGCTGAATGGAAATGGCTAGCAGGATGCCTATGAAGCAGATAGGAAGGTGCATGTCAGTACTAAGTAGGCCAGCTTCCTGCTTAATTTGCCCTGAGGTTTTGTTCTACTCTATATTTCCTGATGTTATAATGATTTTCAAGAGGAATTTAAAGCTCACTTCAGACAGAATTCTACTGCATTGTAATGTAAAATTGCATTTTTTTTTCCAGGCATTTACATTCCTCCATTTCCTTATGCAAGGCAGAGCCCTTCTATTAGAAGAGCCTGACTCCAAACAACTTTCTTAAAATGTGTCGTTAATTACTCTCTTGATGATGCCTTCTTGCAATTGCTGCTTTCTTGTGGTAAAAACACAGCAGACAACTGGAAACTCACATTTCGGTAAGCAGTGACGTCTCTCTCTCCGAGTTCATGCTTCATTCCCTCTTTAATTCTGGAGTACTAGAATGAACAGCAACCAAGGGCAAAAAAATCACCGAGCTGGCCAGTAGCGTCATTTCTAGAGTAAATGTCAGTGCCTCGTTCAGTTACACAGCCCAGCTACGCACACGGACACCCGTGTGCGCCCGCGACAGGCAATCGAGGCATCAGAAGCACCAAAGCTCCTCGGAAGACCTGCTGGAATCACAGCCTGGCCACGGGAAGGAAAATCACCTGCAGTGAACGTCCTGCACACATGAATCTTCCAGCCTGAGCACAAGTGTAATGAGACGGGGGTGGAAGGGCAAAATGAGACGACTGCTTTTGACGGAATGGCCCCGGAATGCTGAACACTGCATTAACAAGGATTTTCAAGCTAATGTTGTGCTTCTCAACTCTGCATTTTCAGGTAGCAGGTTTCAGAATGAGTCCTATTGCCGTGAGGGCACAGGCACCTTCCGGCAAGCGTGGCAGAGCAGCTCCCACTTTGCTCCAAGCCCTTCCTGAAACCAGGGATCACTCTCCATGCTTTTCCTCCCCATGGAAAACCTTTCTCTAAACTTGACAGACAGATTTTCCTGCGGCCATCTGGGACGCTGCTCAGTGAGGATGAGCAGCTGGAAAAAAACAGTCGGCAGGTATATTCCTGTAGCCCACCCTGGATCCCAGGGGCTCAGGAGATCCTCCTAGTGCCTTCCATTACTCAGGAATCACTGTGAGTAACTGAAGTATCCTGGAAGAGTGCCCAGCCAGCCAGCCAAAACGGAGCAACCGTTTTACACTTATTATGCAGATTATGCAGCTCTGTAAGATTTGCCAGTTGAGCAGGGGGGGCTGCAAATGCACAGAGAAACAACCTGCTGGAAAAGCAGCTTTCTTTAAAGGAAAAGACGGGCTTGGCTGTCGGGAGCATCAAAAAGACCAGGTTTCCATGGCTGATAATGGCTCCTTGGAAGGATCTTGGCACAGGTGCCTTGATCGTACAAACAGCTACAGTGCTCACAGGAATCCAGTGCTCACAGGTCAAAAGTAGCTGCACTCCGAACAAGGAGAGGGATTCATGGGGGAAAGCAAACACCCCTCTGGGGGCATTTTGCACCATCTCCACGTGATCACTGCCTCAGTGACACAGCTCACGCTTCTCGCAGCTTCCATGCGAACGCAGCCAGGACCTGGGAGGTGCAACCATCCCCCCAAAAAGCTGCTAAAACAGCTGCTATGGTCCTCGGCAGCGAGAAGCACCAGCCGTTCAATCTTATTGCCCACATCCATCCATATGTGAGACAGTAAATTGCAGAGCCCATCGTTAGGCATGTTAACCTTGGCAGAAACAACTGCTAGCTGATTGTCCTTCTCTCTGTTGTCCTTCTTCATTTTCTCAACCTCCTGGTTGAGCTGGTGAATTTTCTGCTCCTTCACAGCAATCTCCCTTTGCAGGCTGGTCACTAGTCCTGTGAAAAACAATTTAGGTGAAAGGATACAAAAGCATTTCCCTATGAAACCCCTCTGGCCACTGACCAGCAATTCTGTGTTCTTTTTGCAGCAATCTGATTTGGAAAGAGGACTCGGCTCTTGGCAAGCCGCCCTGGATGCCATTCTGTGACAATACTATTAACAAGTTCCTCTGGGTTTTGCAGCATATGCTCCCTGGAGAAAGAACATCTCTTTCACAGATCAGTTTCTCTTAGTTAGGTCTAAAACTCTGATACCTCCTTCCCCACCAAGCACTGTTGTTATCGCATCCTTTTAGACCGAGGGAATGAAGCGGAACAGCTTTGTCCACCTGAATGCATTATGGAGGCCTGTTTGGGAAAATAAAACATTTAACATTTTGTGTAAACATTATATTCCTCACTGCTGATAAGTGCAGAGATAAAGGCAGTCGGAAAAGGCTTGGATTCCATGTGCAGAACAGCAGGAATGAGGAACCTGACCGTGTGCATTTGAGGATCCCCTGGTGACACTGCGGGGCTTTTTGCTTTGCTTCTGAGCAAATCTCTGTCCCATCCCTCCCTGCCTTTTTTCCTCACATTTTGACTCACTCCCATTGCAATCATTATGCCAGAGACTACCTGCAAGTCCCAGAAATCTGCCAGAAATAGGAAACGAGGCAGAATTTTTATGTGCCTCTACAAGTCATTGCTCGCCAGGGCAGTTTACAAATACTTAGTCATTTTGAAGTGCCACTCCTAAACTATTCAGTGCTTTAGACCAAGTTTCCCAAAATGCCAATGGAAAAATACCTGCAGTTAGAGCTTGATCCCTCTTTAGCTTCTCGCTTTCTTTTTTCAGGCTTACAATTTCCAGGTCTCTTTCAGAGAGGGAATGGCTAAAAACTTGGCTGGAGTCTTTCTGGAGGTTGCTGATCTACAAAACACAGGGGAACGTGGGCTCCTTTGGATTCACATCCAATAAATTTCTGTCCCAAGTGCAAAGTAAACGTTCTCTAAGCTTCAAGAAGCGTGAACTCTTTTCTCATTTGCATTAACTTTTCAAGCTCTCACTAAAGTCGCAGTTCTTACTGGATCAAAAGCGGAGAGTATTTTAGAAGAAACTCCTCTTGCTACAGGGATCAAATGCTCTTCTGCATCTGAAGCTTTCTCTTAACTTAAGCACTCAGAAAGCAAAGTTCACACATGTTTCTCACTGGTTCACAGCATTTCTACGGGTAACACAAAAGCTACCTGCCTCCTACGGCCCAGTTCAGAGCGGTAAATCCAGCCCACCAAGGCCCTGTTTCATGGGGTCACTCTCTAGTCTTTGGCTAATGCTCAGAAATAATTGGTTTTGATAGGATCTTCTTAAAAGCCCTCTTGTCTGCTCACACGGAAAGCCCAATATACAAGGCACAGGGAAGCAGTGCATCACGCTGTCTGTGATCCTGAGAATTTACAGCGCGGGCTGGCTGAAAACGCTGCCACGGCGCCGGCCAGGAGCGCCTGCAGGTTTGTAGCCCTCAAAGTACACCCTACGGCACAGAAAAGAAGATCTGGAGGGGCTGGTAACTCACGGTCACGTTTCCACTGCAAACATGGCTTTTATGTTCCTTAACCAGCATCAGGGGCTGGGAAAAATCTGTATAATCCACTTCTGCTATCATTGCCAAAAGACAACCAGCAAAACAGGTTTCCTACTGCAAAAGTCATTGGTTTCAGGGACCTTTTGCAAAGCAGATATTGGAGAAGCTCAGGAATGAGTGCCCTGGTACAGAGTGTTTGGCTGGAGACGGGCAGGCTGCCTGGGTGGAGAGTGTCGTGTCATCTCAGCAGTACCCTCAGGATTGGGTCACTTTTTTGCCACATGGAACTTGCCCATCCAAAGTTCCTCTTGCTGACAGAGTCAAAAGCATTTCACAACCTCCTTCAGATCTAGTCTGTATAAAATATGTGCCAAAACCAGTCTCCTCATCACCATGCCAGGCAGCCTTGGCTTTGCCACCCCATCTCAACATGATCCAAGGAAACTCAGCTGCCAACGTACGAACATCTCATATAGGCCTGACAGCTCTGACTGACCCTTTTCCCACACTTTTTAGAAGGATGTGGTCTATCAGTCTGTCTCTCAAACACATTTTTTGCTGTTCACTAAACATGGGTGCATGCTGCAACACAAGACAATTCTAAGGCCTCTCCTTTCTGCACAGCCATTTATTTTCACCTCAATGCCAAAGAACTGAACTGTCCTTGGGACTTTAAGTCCCCCTTCAAACACATCTTTTGAGTCAGTTCCCGGAGCAGAAGTGGGGAAGGGACAAGAAGGGGTCATGCAGCAGGATCATGCATGTCTTTTGGCCACCACAAATTGGCTTAAGCACAAGTTTCCCTTCCTACTGCTGTATTACAGATTCTACTACATAAATGGGAAAATTTAATTACCAGCTTTTGTAAGGGAAACTCATCCAAAGAACTATGAAATGTGTGACTTACATCACCTTGCAAAACACCCAGAACTGAAAAACAGGATGTTAAACTAAAAATCAGTGTACATCAGAGAGATAGCTGCCTATTAGTGTCTATTTAAGTGCTCAGTACCTGTTCTTTTAAGGCTTTGATCTCTTCTTTTTTTGCTTCCATTTCTTGGTCAAAGGTTAGCAGCTTCTGAGTCAGCTCCGCACCGTTTCTAGCAGCAGCCTGGGCCACGGTCTTCGCCATCGCTGCAATTTCATCCTGCAGATTTGCTATCAGTGTATCTTTACGCTTCATTTCGGTTTCAAAACCCGAGAGGCGACTGATTTCCTTTTCCAGACTCAGAAGCTTTTCATCCTGCATGCAGATTACACACGAGGTCTCCAGCTACAGAGACACCAGAATCTCCAGTAATAACCAAAAGGACTTATTTTCATAAAACGCACGGACAACTTTAGACAAAGACTTCTATTATTAACACCACACTGCAGACACACCGTGACATTCCTGCTTGTCAGCTACCACCTTTTGTACCTTTTACCTCCTCACCCTGAATTTCACCAGGGCTAAGTCATTGGATTCCTCGGTCCAGCAGGTAGCTCTCGTCCGTGGGAGCAGTCTCATTGCAGTGAGTCACCACACACCGATGTGACTCCTGATCAGACAGACTAACATTTGGCACGGTATTTCTGCTTCCTTTACCTCCCAGGTGGAGCAGTCGGCCACAGCACATCCCCCCGAGGACAATTTCTGCTTCCCCATCGCTCACACATTCCTCAGCATCACCTTTTCCTGAAGAAGGAACTCCACGTCACGAATCCCGGGTGAAGGAGCTCCTGCCACACCGCTCTGCCCACTTCCTGATACGTTTGTCAAGACTGAAGGAAAACAAGCAAAATTAGAAAAAAAAAATCAATAGGAGAAGGAGTTAATTAGGATTAATTCTTCTTTGGTGCCTCTCTCCCACTTGCCTAAAAACAAGGCAAATGCTGATTTGCAGGCTAAGAACTCAGCCCACAAAGAGAAGAATAACCAAGTGCTTTGTACTAAAAAGACACTCACTAGTGCAAAGGGTCTATACAATACAGAAGAATAAAACACCTCTGGATTCTAAAAAAGCCTCAGCTGCAGACACAGGCCTCTCAGATGAAGGCTCCTCTGAACTGGCAACACTGCCCTACCCTGCACAAGGCAGCTGTAATTTCAGGATGTGAAGGGCTGCATTAAGCAGGATTGGCACACGCGGGTTCTTCTGGGGTATGCGCTGGCGTGACGCAGGTGCTTCGCTCCCGGTGCCTGTGGTGGAATTTCAAGTTATGCACATGCACACGTCCTGCTCTTCATGCTACGCTGCGGTGACTGCGCTGTAATGCCCTCGGGTCTGGAACACTGGGTATTTTGGTGGTTTACTAGTGACTTCATACTGTTTATCACTGCTGGCAAAAAAACAAAAGGGCAGGAAAGAAACCTACTGTATACCATGTTATCTCACAGCAGAATTCTTGTTCTACAAATGTGCAATTCCACAGGTGCCTTGTACTGTATTACGAGTGCAAAGAACACTCTAATTTGCTGATGTGTTGGTTTATATACCCAAGCCACTCTTGGTTAATAAATAGGTTTGCTTCTTCAGTTGTATTTGCACAGTTGTATCTGCTCTGCCACAATTGCTTACTTTACTTTCTAAAAACGATACAGTCTATCAGATATAGCTCTAATTTTAAATCCTTTTGCTGAAAGCAGCCAATAATTGCAGATCAAAAGAAGAAAAACAGCAGTTCAAACAAGAGCCTGCAATAGGCGCATGAGTCACTGGTGAAGATAAAGTCAGTAATCACTGCACAAGGTCACGCACAAGGAAAAAGGAAGAGGAAACGTCACCCAGACTAACCAGGCAATGACACTGCTCAGTGTTTGTCACAGCCGTTCTTAACTTATCCAGCCTTACTTGACCAGGAATAATGCCCAGCTGCCTGTACTGCTTGTCACTTGGCAGCACAAATCAAAACTGTCTCTGCTCAGATCACCATGGTGCAACGCAGAAGTGGCCTGAGAGGATGTGAGGCTACGGCCTGCTGGGCAAGCGTGGGTGGAAAAGGTCAGTGTGGGCAGGAGCAGCAGTTCCCTCAGTGCCACCCCAAGGATCCCGGCCAGCACCCGGCAGTACCTTGCGGCTCCGCGGGGGACTGACTGCAAGAATCCGGAGAGAAGGAGCTCACGCTCCTCGTCCAGGCGCTCCCGGGACGCTTCCTGAGCGGCGGATGGGGCATGTGTCCCGCTGCGCCCGGGGCGCAGCCGCCGAGCGGGCTGGGGCCCTGCGGAGCCTGGAGCACGGGGAGGCGCGGAGGAGTCGGAGGAGCCTGAATTTTGGGCTCTGGAACCGGTTGGAGCTGCCCAGGCCACGCTGTGCGACGCTTCACGGGTGGGTAGGACAGCTGCGGTGGAAAGAGGACGCCACATTAGCATGAGTTTCAGACGGTCTCGAGCCCACGCTGTGTGCAACGTGTAGGACAAACCCCAGGCACACGTCTGAGCTCAGGTATAATAACACAGAATTAACGTGACGTTCTTCTGACTGCCAGCGTTTGAGAACTGGGTTTAAACCCTGCAGAACAAACGCTTGGCAAACGTGCAATCAGACGGCTTCTCTTCTTCACTCATCAGACAACCACAGCTATTTGGGACCTCTAACTAATCATGAAGACACCCATTTCTTTCCTAGGAGCACTGCTGCTGTGCATCAGCATAGACCTGGGACTCTTCTGGGGACCATGCAAAATGCACTGGCTTTGTGAATGTGTCATGTTGGCTGACGTCTATCTCGAGACAAGGCCTGGAGAGCCATGCTAGGAGATCTGCTGGAAAACGAGAGCCAAGACACATTAACATCTCATGCATTGGCTTATATGCCCCAGAATTAAAAAAAGAAAAAACAAAAGTGTCCTTTATCATACAATCTTACTGAACTGGCTCAAGAGACTTCAGCATGTGTTCCCTACGTCCCTGGGACCTCGCCTGGTCCCACAGGGATTGAAGCCCCACCACATCCCCAGCTCTGGAGGCCGACAGCAGGACACCCCGCCGGCAGCCAGGCAGCCAGTGCATCCACAGGGCAGGTCCATAAACTCCAGGATTCCCATTAATACGTCCCAGCTTCCCCCGGGAGTTGCAGATCTCTCCCGGCACCGGCCCCATTCCAGGCAAAGGTTGGTTATTGCTCCCCGGACTGTCGTTATTCCGCCCACTACCATGCCTTAACACCGTTCCTCTTGAGCGCGCTCGGCATGGCTGGAGCTCGCTGATCTTCTGCGAAAGGCAGAAAACCGCCGTGAGCCCCTAGATGTGACTGCCCCACTGAACACAGCAAACCCTGGCCAGGGAGCCTCCTCCACACACACCTCTGGTCCTACCGAAATGAGAACCGAGACTCCTCACAGCAGATCAAAGAAAACATCATCGGGAATATCCAGAACGCCCACATTTGCCATTTGGAGGCATAGCCTTAGGCTTTCTCTAAAAACACTGGTCTCCAGTAGATCCAGGAGACAAACTGGAAGCTCATGAGTCGGGATGCTGCTTCTGTCAAGAGCTCTGCTCGTCCACGCGCGTGGGTGAAGCCTGCGGTACGCGGGACGTGGCAGGAGCAAGGAGGGGTTTCCAGCCTGCTTTAAACGTTGTGATACTTTGAGACCTTTCCATTTATTTTTTCATAATGGAGTACTGTGCTATCTTGCTTGGGTGATGCTCTTCCTTAACGCATATTTGTCCTTCATATTACTAAAATGAGAGAGCGAGCTCCCTATATTAAACATCGTAAACATGCATGAACTGAAATCTAGGAGTGATTTACTCTCTGCAGCCAGCTGTGTCACCCTTCAAAGATACTATATCAAAGAAGGATCACGAAGCCCAAAGCAATAAAGAGGAGCCACTGGTGTTTTCCTTGTGTCACTGAACAGAACTGTTCTTTTTTATGTGCATGGTACATATGTGCTTTCTGAAATTAAAAAGTTCAGTCCTTCAGTGGGGAAAAAAACTTTATGGAAACAGCCTTGCCACTCTAACCACTCTGGCTTATAAAGTGCAGCAATGCGCTTTTTTTTTTTTTCTCTTGGCCTAAAGATTTTAGGCAAATTTGAATGCACAAATTCAGCTCACTAAGCCAGGCTATTTCCCGAGACACCCAAAGCCCATGTCTGGATGTACAGCCTTACTCAGGGGAAGTTTTATTGTACATTGACTGCGCAAGGAGCAGGCTCTGTGACTCCCGATACACTGACAGTTTTCCCAGACTTTTTCTGGATTCCTCAAGATCTTTAGCGATAAAAATAGTAACAGATCTCAACTACCCTTTACATACAATAACCCAAAAGCTTGGTGAACTCAACTGTCATCCTGTGCCACTTCTTTTTTACTACAGATAGGGGACTTCCATGATGTTTTATCAAATTCTTTGCATGTTTATGACTGCATTAGGTTTATACAGCACTCAGAAGCCAGGCTGTGACAGCCTGGTCTCACTGGGCAGAACAACACAGCATCCCCAGCTACGCTATGGCTGCCAAGGAAAGCACCAATAACATGGGCAGTAATAAGGGAAATGCCTTTTCCTCTAACCTACTGAAATGCCAGAATTTCTTCGGCAGAGGGAGCCCAAGCATTTTTTTATTATTATTATTTCCTCGCCTCCCAAGCTTCTCCCCAGGAACTCGGGAGGACGCGGCCGGCTCCCCAGGGAAGCGGCTCATTCCCGCTGGCCGCGGCCATGGCGGCTGGAGCGGTTCCGTGCGGCGGCGCCTTACCTGTGCCGCGCCGTCCTCCAGCAGCACGAGCTCGTAGCCGGGCCCGCGCGGGCCGAAGCGCAGCACGTCGCCGGGGCCCACGCCGACCGCGGCGCCGTGCACATGGCAGCCGTTGACCAGGGTGCCGCGGGACGAGGCCAGGTCGCGCAGCACGAAGCCGGCGGCCGCGCAGTCCAGCGCCGCGTGCCGCTCCTCCACACCTGCGGACTGGCGCGGGGCGGCTATCACCGCTTGGGTGTCCCCCCCGAGCCAACAGCCCCACGGCGGGATGCGAATGCACGGGGAACCCTTCTCCCCTCCTCGGCTTTTGTGCACGTTTTGATGCCCGAGCGGCGCGGCGGGCAGCATGGCTACCTGCAGCACGATGTCGGCATCCCGGTGCCTCCCTATGGTGGTGGTGGGCGAGCGGAGCGGGAAGCAGCCCTCGGCGCCCCTCAGGAAGGCTCTCATGGCCCCGCCGCCTCGCCCGGCCCCGGGCAGGGCGGATCGCGCCGCAGCTCGGGCTACCCCCGCTCCTCCGCCTCCCTCGGCCGCCCCGGCCGCCATTTCGCGGCGCCCGGCCCCGCCGTCGCCGCGGCAACCGGGGCCGCCATGGCGGCCGCTCCCTGCAACGGGGAGAGAAACGGCCCCAAACGCGGGAAACGGCCCCAAACGCGCGCGAGGCGCAGCCCGTCCCGCGGTACCTGCGCGTGGGGCTGACGCTTCCCTCCCGCTTTGCAATTTACTACAAAGCACCCCAAATTTCACAGTGAGATGGGGGCCTGCTGGCAAAGTGATGCTCGTGCACACCCGCCCTCCTTCTGTCCATTTTACCTGACGCCTGCACCACTTTTCTAGGACAGCTTGTCACAGTTGGGGTTTTCTGCTTTCTTTCTTTATTTTGTATTTTTAGCAGGCACCTTTACTATTTGTTTCCCTTATTTGGTTAAGGAAGTTGCTTTTTTCGCCCCCCTGAGATCTCAGGGTCTGCTGAGGCTGCGTGAAGTGAATTTCCTGTGATTATGATACTGGAAGATAGGAGAAAGAATAGATATTAATCAACAGCAACCAGGAAAAACCTCTAAAGATTTGGACTTGTCTCTCCTCTTTCCCTGTGGTTTTGCTATTTGAACATACCTGGTGATTTTTACTGACCGCAGCACCCAGCTGATCCGTGCTGAAGTCCTCAGCTGCAAATGCCCCCATTACACAGACCATGAGATCTGCTGTTCCCACCAGTGCTGGCCCTTGGTGACCCAGGACAACTCCTTGGGGTGCTGCAAGAGTCCCACATGGCAGAAGGCTTTGAAGACCTATTGCTGCCACATCCACAGTGACAAAAATCACCTCCGTATTGACCTGCTGGAGGCAGTGGCAAGACCACGCACACCCGGTGTGTCCTACGGGTTCAGGAGACGCTCTGCTCCACATCCACACCTTCACACCGCGCAAGGGAAAACATGGCCATGGATGCTCAGGAATTTGCAGCCCTTATGCCTCTGCGAGAAGCTCATGGCTTAAAGCAAACGATTGATTTTTGTCCTGCTGCAGCTCGAAGCCCATGGGACCTGCGAGCTACGCGCGAGTGCACATACACACATACCCAAACACAATGTACAAAATATTTATTTAGAAAAGGTCTGCTTGCAGCATATTCAACAGTAGTTTAAACCAGAATGTCTCAAACGCCTTTTGGCAGAGGTACGCTGATAGTTACCAACCTGCTGCATTTATCGGCTTGCCTCAAATGGCCTGTACCTTCGTACTGGGGCACAAAACACAAAAGAGAAAAACAGAGGCAAGAAATACAGTCCTCTCCTGACGGAGCGGAGCTCTGGAGGCCAACAGACCTCTTCTGAGGAAGGGAAGCCTCAGAGGCCATCGTGAGCGCTCCCGTGTGTTGAGAGGTTACTGAAGTATCTGCTGAATTTAGCTGTTCACCGATTCCACTTTTGGCCAAGGAGGAGAAAACACCGCAGGGCTTCAGGCTGGCTTGGAGCCACCACCCCAACTCCTCTTGTCAATGGAGCCAAGGCGAGCTACAGCTCCTCTGACCATTTCTTTATTCCTTACTCAGAAAGAGAAGGATAAAAAAAGACATTTCGCTTTTCCACTTGCAAAATTCTTGTTAAATACCAGTTTTGTGGCTTAGAAAATTCCTGTCTGGGTACAAGGGAGAGAGGAGCTGAGGGGATCTGTTAGGCAGTCCTTAATTTAAAACAGAGCAACATCCATATTCAGCCCTTCCAGCCTTCATTTGCTTCAGAGCAGCAGACTTGTTTGCATTCAGTTTCTTTTCTCTCCCGCGGTATTTTCTAAAAGACCGATCCTGGGAACACTTGCCCCGTCCACGTGACGGGGAGGCAAACAGCTTTCCTTGACGTTTCAGGGAGTGCTTCTGTGCCGAGAGATCGAGCCTCTCTCGGTGCTTTTAATCAGGAAAATCGTGGTTTTTTTTTTTTTTTTTTTTTTTTTTTAAGTCATTTGCTGGCTCTCGGGTGCCTTCTCCTGAATCTCCTCGTACTTGGGCGGCGGGGTGAGCGGTTCTATCGTTACAGGGCCCGTGCTGTTGCCGTCGGCCAGGTTGAGCCGGATGTCCTTGAGGTGCAGCTTTTCGGACTTGATCCTCCGGACCTTGAGCGGTTTGAGGCGCTTGCTGAGGCGCGAGCCGTGCCGGCCGGGCTGCCGCTCCGCACCGGGCTCCGTGCCCGCGGGCCCCGGCACCGCCGCGCTCTCCTCCATCCCCGTGAGGGACTCGTAGGAGGGCAGGGAGACGCTGAGCCTGTTGCTCCTATCCGAGTCCCTGGGCTCGGCGTAGCCCGAGTTCATAACTTCCTCGTAGCTGGGGACGTAGTACTGGGAAGATGCATCTTCATCCTCTTCTTGGCTGCAAGGGGTAACAGTAAAACTATCAGTGCCTGGCACTATTTTGGCTTTGCGGGTGAAGGAGAAGGGAGGAAGAGCGTAAGCCAAAAGCAGAAAAAAGGGATAGAAGTGTTTGCCCCTCTATGCTATACAGCAGGTCATTGCAGATGGGCAGAAGAGACTGCAACCAGCCTGCGTTTCTCCGGCATTAGGATATTGCCTTTCCTAACCTGCTGGAGCACAAGGGTCTTCAGGGGATCCCCAAAATCTGCCCGGAGTTACCTGTGCTTGCGCTGCAGCTCTCACCTGCAGCCTTTCCCGAGCAGGGGTCAGACGGGACCACCTTGGGTCCATTTCTACTCAATAACCCCTCTCTCTGGACACACCAGTACTTCAAGGATGGGATACAATCCTCATCCTGCACACGTGCTCCAGGGAGAGACGTTTATTTAGATTGTCCCTCTTACAACCGTGGTCTTTGCCTAGCACGGCAGCACCCCGGGCAGACAGTGAAGCCAAGAACCCAGCAGGTCTGAACTCCGTCCTGCTGCAGCTGCCGGCCCGGGGATGCCCCTGCGGCTTGTTTGGCACCTCCGACCACCCCGAGCGAGACAGCACAGGCTGCCCCAGCGCCTTCCTCCTCTACAGTGTCCTCCTCCTCCCGCGTTAATCATTAACACCGTCCCCCGGCGCTCACTCCGACACACTGTTTGTATACTAACAAAGCAAGGAGCTTCATGCCTCGGCGATGTTTGCCCGGCCACAGCCCCTTCCAGAGCACAGTTTAACCATAAACGAGCATGCTTTCACCCATGGCACCTGCATGAAGTCCTCCTGATCTCAAAAACTTGTATCTGAACCCCAAAATAGGAGATGTGGCTGGTTTTATTTTAATATGCAGCACTGCTGGCTTTAATCTGCTTGCTCCTCACCTCTCTGAAGAGGGAAATTGTTGTATTTTTAAGCTAGATCTGTCCCTTTTCCCCTGGAAGAGGCTCACCTGTCCTCCTGGTGCGAAGGCTCTGCAGATGCCTGGTGCTGGATCCTAGTGATGTCCTCGCTTTGCCTCTTCTTGTCGCGGATATTCAAGCAGATGGAAAGCAAAAGCAGCAGCACTCCGGCCCCGACCAGCACGTAGGCCACGGAGAAGGTCTTGCTCTTGAGGATGCCGCCGCCGCCGCGGTCGGGCTTGCTGCTGTTCCCCGCGGGCGCCGCGGGTTTCTCGGCCTGGCCGAAGCCCGGCACGAGGTTCCACACTGCCATGATGATGCCGAGGACGAGCATGCCCAGCCCGATGGCCGTGAGCGCGTAGTGCGAGCCGTTGGCGCGCGACTGGGCCATGGCGGCGGCGGCTCAGCGGGGCCACGCGCTCCCGGCCGTGCGGGCGCGATCCCTGCGGGCGCCGGGCTCTGCAAGGAGAGCGACAGTGACGGTTAGAGCGCGGCCACATGCGAACGAGCTGCAGTTCCAGCGAGCAAGATAACACCATTGTATTATTATATATTCCACTAACTCGGTTCCTCTTTAACGAGCAGCTTCCCAAGCCCTGCAGGATGGGAACTCGCGCGCTTCCCTTCTCGGAAACTCCTGCAGCACTTAGGGAAACTAAGGCAGAGGCTTTATGTAAGATGCTCCTGTATTTTGTCAGACTTCATGGAAACAGCAGAGATGCAGCATCCTATGACACAGGCACCTGGAAGCAGGTTTTTCCACGCTTCCACCGGCAACTGCTGCACCAAAACGCAGCTTTCCTGCAAACTGACGCAAAACCACGATGCAAAACCCAGATCCCAAGCTGTGTAACTTTGGCTGTTTCGCTGCTGGCTGCCTGCCACGCAGAGCCTCCCCGCACAAAGAAGAGAAAGCAAAACCGCGGCGAGGCCGCTCCGAGCGCGCGGCCCGCGCCCGCCTTCCCCCGATCCCGTCAACACGTCACGCTCGCTCCCGCCGCAGCGCTCCGAGCTCCGAGCGAGAGAAACCCTTCACCTATGCGCTGCATTTCTGCGTTTCCTTCACTGCAAGCACTCAGTGTCCCCAGATAAGCACAAGGCCCCGCATCTTCTGGCAGCCTTGGTCTTATCCTCCGAGGACGGCGTCTGCGAGGGCAGCGATCCCAGATTTCCACCCTGCAGCTGCGCAAACGCGCCGGTGTGTTTTCCTTTCCTCCCCGGCCCTGGCTACTCCATCCTTGTTTGCGTTAGAAGTCGCCCCTTAGATATGACACCTCTGCGTGCGTTTTTCCATGCACGCCCTTGCTCTTTATCGGCGCAGTGCAAATCAGGGGTGCAGAGCTGCCTGTTTGCTTGTTTAGCTCAAGAGAGAGCCTCGTTCGCTGGGTCAAGGGCCAAACTAAAGCAGCATTCCCAGAAAACAGGCCGGAAAAGGCACCAGGCTGGAGAGGAGCAGAGCAGGCTGCGGAGCAGAAATGGCACTGGACAACTTCTATGTGCAGCTGCTGCGGGCAGAGGACCCCGCAGCGGTGCCGAAAAGGGGCAGCTCCACAACCGGAGCTGGAAACGCAGGGGCCAGAAGGGCTTCCGCTCGCTGCAGCCCCGAGCCCTTTTCCCAGGGAAACCTGCCGGCAGCCTCTGCATCCACCTCCTTCCTCTCTGCCTTGAGAAATGGCCCGAGCTCAGGCCAGACCCTGCGTTTTCCTACGCACGGAGAAGCGCCGCTCCCGTGCACGGTCCCCGCAGGCTCATCTGTAAGACCGAGCGAGGCCGTTGCCACACGCCGCCTCCGCCTCCCTTAGCGCTTGGCGGCACCGCGCGCGTTCCCGGCCGGGCTCCAACCTTTCCTAAAGGCTGCCGACGCTCCGGGCGCTGCCGCCGCGTCCCTGCTCCGCCGGCTGCTCCTACCCTGGGCGCTCCGGCGGCCGCGGAGCTCCTTCCTCCAGCTGGCCCTGGCGCCTGCCAGCAGCAGCTCCCGTTACAGCCCCGCGCGTTCAGCTCCCTCCCTCGTTTCAGGCCAAATGGGAAGCTGGGCACCTGCCCAGCAGAGCCTTTGACGACACCGGCCCACGGCGCCACGCAGATGCAGACCGTAATCCCAAGCGAACCTCCTGGTTCGCCGGCACCGCAAGCGGCGTCCCCTTCCCTGGGGAAACCCCCAAGCCTCCCTGTCCAGGGCTCCTTCTCCCATGCCGCCCGCTCCGGTGGCGGGTGTGAAATCATTGGGGTGATAGGACCGGACTGGCCTCGCTGCCAGCCCTCCCTCTCCTGCCTGAGCACGTTACGGATCAGTCGCTCCCACAAAACACACTGAGAAGAACGGAGCATTTTCCTAAGACAAGGACGAGCAAGCGAGCACTGTGCTCACGCTGGAAGGGCGCAGCAGGAGCCAGCCCCGCAGACGGTCACTGCCATTTACTTCATGAGAGCGTCGCACTTCTCTTTTTTGAAGGGAAGTTTCCAAAAGCAGCGGCTTGCTCGGCCTGTTGGACCTCCCCAACGACTCCCAGCACATCCAGCTGGCACCTCCAGCCTGCCGTGATGGGATTTAAGCTCCTAAATCACCCCTGTGCTTATGAGTTTCATGAAGATTCCTCTCCAACCAGGGAAATCTGACTTACAAGTGTGCTTCTCGGGTGAGTTATCTCCTATTTTGGCTGCCAGGAGAGCACTTGGCTTAGCAATAACCATGGCACCGCGATGTCCACTGTGAAAGACAGGACCTGCTCCCCTCTGTGAGCCTGGGATCAGACAGGTAGGTCTGACATCCCTTGGTGCCGCCTGGAAAAGCCAAGGCAGCTTCCAAACAGTCTTTAGAGTCAGGTTTAATGGTATAACTTGCATGATAGATTTTATGTAAACAGCTCTGTGTGTCCCTGCTTGAGCAGGGGGTTGGATTAGATGATCTCCAGAGGTCCCTTGCAACCTCAACCCTTCTGTGATTCCAAGGAGACAGGACGGTGAGGAGCAAGGAGCCAGCACCTGACGGGGAACCCCAGGGAACCCCAAGGCAACCTGAGGCACCACTGTCTCCCTAGGCCTCATCTCCAACGCTGCCATCTCCCCGTGGCACCTAATGCCTATGAGGAACGCGACACATATAGTGCCCGCAGGACTACATATATTTATACCCGAGGAGTACAAAAGAGAAAAAAAAAAAGAGGAGTACAGAGGTGCTTACTCACCGTGAGCAGCCCGCATGGTGCTCCTCTCCCCCGCGCTGCCCCTCGGCCCTTCCCGGGCGCAGGAAAAACCTTTGCTCCGGTCGCCGTGCATGCCGGGCCGGCGCTGTCAATGATTTACCTCAGGCAGCGCCACGGCCACCGCCTCGGCCGGCCTCGCTGCGCCAGGCGCATCCGCGCGGGGCCAGGCCCGCTGGGCTCATCCACCCCGCCGGGCTCATCGCGCCGGGCCGCGCGCGGCAGATAAATCATCTCTCTGGGTTGCTTCATGCTGGAAACACCCGGTAACCCTTCCTTTTTGGCGCCCACCTACAGCGATTGCTAAAGGTGAGCGCTCCTCTTGCCGCAACCGGCCGGTGATTCAGGCAGCGCCAAGGGGCGCGAGGAGCCTCCTCGCACAACGGCAAAGAAACAAAGTCTGCCCCGAGAGACGGCACGAGCAGCCAGCGCCTGTTACAGCCCCTGCGGCGTCGTCACCCATCGTACCGGCCACAGTGACAACATCTGCAGAGCCTTAATTGGGAATGTGGGGCAGGCACCCATTAGCCTCCACTCTCCTGTTAACGACTTTCCAGCCTCTCTCTCTCCTCATAATTTCATTAGAGCCATCAGGACAAGCTTTCTGCGAGCCCATAATGGGCCCTGACGAGGAGCCCTCGCGAATAGAGACATTTCCATTTACTTGTGCTCGTAACGCACTTAACGGGGCTTTAATAAATCATGGGGGGAACACGCACTCGGTCAGGCAGGGATAAGGAGGAGTTTTCCTTGGAGCGGGAGGGTCTGGTCACCTTTCCAGGACCCTCCTTGTGCACAGCCAAAACGCACCACGCTGATGAGGAAGCAAAGCAGAGATGTGGGAAGTTTGAGCTAGAGAAGGGACTCGAATTTCCAGCCTGCCCTGTGCTACGAGACACTCCTGTGACTTCCAGGAACTCATGTCTTGCACATGGCAGGGAAAAAGAGAAGGAAGATTACTGGACAACTTTAGCCCAGGAACAGGCTGAAGGAGCCTCCGTGCACTCCCCAGGGGCCTTCAAGGCAAAACCTGTTGCAAAGAGGACTTGAGCTTCCCCCATTGCTTCTTTCCAAACTTACGGAAGGTTTAAAGTTATCCAACTCTCTCCCATGCAGCGTTTGAGAGAGAAAACAAATAAATCCCTCCTGCGAGCAGGGATTTTGATCAGTGGGTTTGTCACGCGGAGCATCCCTGCTCTGCAGGGCGAGGATGCTCCGACATTCCTGCCTCCCCGGCCACTTCCCCTCACAAGAACTTTTCCGCCCATGTAATTAAGCTCATACTGAAAATCCAGGGCAGATGAACCGCTTCCAGCTCCAGGAGAGCCAGGAGGTTTCCTCCTGCCCCCGCAGGACGCGGTGTTGCCACCTCCGTCCCTCTGCGCAGGACGCGGCTCCGGCCCCGTCACTTTCCAGCCAACAGACAGGGCTTTTCCTTTCCCCCTCCAAGCAGCTGCCACCGCAGCGGGCAAAGAGTTTCCACAAATCCCCGGGATCGCGATGGAAGGGATGCGCAGAGCCGCAAACGCGCCGACCTCGGTTCCGTTCACGCCTCCCGCGCGACCCACAGAGGTTTCGGCGTCTTCGTTCGCATCTGAAACGGGCTCCGCGGGGCGCCGGTTCCGAGCGGGGGGCCCCGGTGCCGCCTGGCCCGGGGGGCGGCGGGCACGAAACCTCCGCTGGGTTCCGGGGCCGGTCCCGGCCCCGCCGGACACCCCTGCCCGGGCCCGGCTCCTGCGGCCGCCCCGGGGACCCCCCGCTCGTCCCGGAGCTCCCGCAGGGCCCGGCTGCGCTGAGCCCGACCCGCTCCCGCTCCCAGTCCCGCTCCCTTCCCTGAGCCCGACCCGCTCCCGGACCCAGTCCCAGTCCCTTCCCTGAGCCGGTGTTGGTGCTGTCCCCGGTCCCGGTCCCGGTCCCCGTCCCTTCCCTGAGCCCGACCCGGTTCCAGTTCCTGTCCCTAACCGAACCCGCACCTCCCTCCGGCGGCGGCTCCGAAGGCTCCGGCGCGGCGGCCCGGGAGCCCCTCCCCGGGGCGGGGCCTGCGCGGCCCGCCCCGGTACCGGTACCGGCTCCAGGGCCGGCCCCGCCCTGCCCCGCTCCCGCCCCGCTCCTGCCCCGCCCCGTCCCGGTCCCGTCCCGGTCCCCGCCGCGGCAGCTCCCGGCGCTGTCGCCGCTGCCCGGGGCCGTTCGGGAGCGGCTCCCGCCGCGACCCGGCTCAGCCCGGCCCGCTCTGGCCGGGCCTGCGGGGCGGCCCCCGCGGTGCCGCTCGCCGGGCGCTCGCACGAGGGCAGCAGCGCCGCGACCGGCGGCCCCGGACACGGGGGCGGCGGGGCCTGCGGCGGGGCCCGGTGTGGGGTGCAGCGAGGCAGGTCGTGGGGTGCAATAGGGGTATGTGGTGGGGTGCAATGGGGCAGGTCGTGGGGGGCAGCGGGTCATGCGCTGGGGACTGCAGGGGGCTGCGATGCCCCTGGCCGGTGCTGCTGAGCAGACTGCGGGGAGCACTGGGCACTATGGGGTGCAGCGAGGTGTCCTGTGGGGCCCGGCGGGTGCTGTGGGACAAACCGTGGGTGCTCTGGGGTGCCCAGGACGTGCAGCCAGCCCTGTCCACGGCAGCCGCGCGTTTGCATGCACCTTTGCAGCGAGTTTGCATGCATCTTTGCAGCGGGCTTACACATCTTTATAATTTTGCATGCATCTTTGCAGCGGGTTTGCACATCTTAATAATTTCGCATGCATCTTTGCAGCGAGTTTGCACGTGTTTATGGTTTTGCATGCACCTTTGCAACGCGGTTGCACATCTTTATGATTTTGCACACACCTTTGCAGCAGCCTTGCACGCCCTTTTACAACAGGCTTGCACACACCTTTATGCGTCGCTGGCCCTGCCTGTGTTGGTAGTTCAGCCCATAAATAAATATTTGCCGAAACCAGCTCCAAGCGGCGCGCGCTGCAGTGCCCTGCGCTTATCTGCACCCGCTCCACAGTTATAATTAATGCGACAGTTAATTCCCGGGAATTGCAGAGTATAACTTGGGCTAACACTGCTTGATAGCCGCTGCCTTCCCGCTCGGCCGGCTTTTACGGGATGCTCCATCCCTGCATCCCTCCATGTCCAGCTCCACATAACACCCCTGCCACCGCGGCGATTAAAGCACATGGCATCCGGGCATACTTTAAAATAAGCTTTATTTAGATTTTTTATAATTTTTATATTTGCATCCATGCCTTCAAGGTATCTCCCCCCCAACTCACGTGGGGAAAAAGTTAAATCTAGTGTTATCCATAATCCATATGCTATTTTTCCAAGTTCTCTTTTTTAAATAAATCATCCTCTTAGTATTTTTTTTCTTTTTTAGAATTATTTCCTAATTTACAAAAAAAAAAGCAGAAGTGAAAAGGAAATTAACAGCAAGGAGATTGCTCATTGGTTCTGCTCAGACGATATTTTAAAATATAAAAACGCAAGGAGAGGAAAAAAATAAAAGGAATGTATAAAAATGCTTCTCTGCGGAGAAAGATGTCACAGGGCGACGCTCTCCCCCCGGCGCCCGGCTCGGATTTGGGAGCCGCTTTGGAAAGCGGCGCCGGGACCCGGCCGCCCGGTGGCTTCTCCGCATCATCGCGTTAGCAAGGATACACAGCATGACAGTGTCGGGTTTTAGTTTTGTAATTTAAGACAAAAACGCCCCTTTCAAACAGGGTGCGCTTAGGAGAATTAGGGAAAAAAATAATACACTATTATAGCATTATTAAATAATCTTAATACTTTTTTTTAAGAGCTTAAAATTATATTGTAAGCATTAAAGCGTAAGGTACTTATCTGGTGGTGAGCGGAGAGCGGCGCGTGTTAGTGGGGGAAGCTCGGGGGGATTCATGGAGCCGGGGGGACGGAGAGGCCCGAGCCCCACGCTGGGGGGGCCCCTAAACTGGGGGGGAAATCGAGGAAATCCCCGCGGCTGCGGCGGGTGCGAGCTGATATTCCGGGAGCCGCTCGGATACCCCTGCGGATTTGGGGAGGGATCGCCAAGCAGCGCGAGGGGGGGAAAATGCCCAAAAAATAGAGAGGGGAGGGAAAAAAGCGGCCGCTGGTGCTGGGCCCCCGCGGGTGGGATCCGTCGGGAATCGCCGCTCCGGCTTTGCCCACGCCGCTTCTTCCGCCCCCGTTTTCCCGTGCGCAGGGACAGGCGGCTCCCGCCCGGCGCGACGCTACAGTACGGAGCCCCCCCCGCTCCCTCCCAACCAACGTGGAAAAATAGAGATTCCAAAATTTGCGCAATAATTTAGTTAGAATAGCTCCTCTGGATTCTGTGCAAATAAATTAAACAACAAAACGAAAGTTAAAACAATTCCTCCAGACTGACAGGCAGCAAAAAGAGCCCAGTTGCCTCCTCGGGGTTTGGCCAGGAAGACAGCGTATGGAACGAGACCTTTTTTTCCTTTTTTTTTTCCTTTTTTTTCCATGTTCAGGTCTCTCCATCCGGGCAGCGCCTGCTGTTCGTGATCCCCATGGGCAGCCAGATGCGCCGTCCTCGCCGAGAGCCGGCGCCGGGCTCGTGCCGCGCGGACCATGCGCCGCCGCGGCGGGCTCAGGAGCGTGTGGGACAAGAGACGTCACAAGCACAAAGTGCACGATATTTCTGTTATTTACAGGTACACAGCAGTCCTTCAAGTTTCAAGTTTTGTCAAAAGGGGGAGGAAAACGAACAACAACAGCGACGACAAAAAAATCGGAGCGCCCAAACAAACAAATCGAAGCGACGACGGAGGGCAGAGTTACGGGAACAAAACCAACAAAAAAAAAAGGAAACAACCCAAAATCCCTACGGAAGCGAGTTACAACACAGCCGCATTGCTCCAAGGACGACAGTGACCATGTCCACGCGGGCTCACGCGGAGGGTGTACACGGGCTGGAGGCTCCCGTTGCTTTCCGGGCTGGATACGTCCGCGCGCGGACACTCGGCACAGGCGCCGGCAGCCGCCGGGAGCTGCCGGCCGGGAAGGGGGTCACCAGTCCGCGTCCTCCTCTATGTAGTAGTCGGGGGCCGTCCCGTCAAACAGGCCGGGGTCTAGCGACTTGCGCTGCTTCCCGCGGGCGAACACCCTGGAGATGGAGCCAAAGCCCATCTTCTCTTTCTTCTTTTTTCGTTTTTGGTCTTCGAGGTCCTCTAGAGACTGCGGGAGGGGGGACAACAAAGAGTGAGGATGGAGAAGGAGAAGGAAATGGATAAGGAGGTGGATGGAGGAGAGGGAAAAGGAGGAGATGGTGAAAGAGATGGAGAAGGAGAAGGAGATGGAGAAAGAGATGGAGAAAGATGAGGGAAAAGGAGAAGGGAAAGAGGAGGAGGAGAAAGATGGAGAAGGAGATGGAGAAAGATGGAGAAAGATGGAGGAGAAGAGAGGAGAAGGAGATGGAGAAAGATGGAGAAACAGATGGAGAAACAGATGGAAATGGCAAAACAGATGGAGAAGGAGAAGGGAAGGAGATGGAGATCGAAGACGGAGAAGACGATGGAGGATAAGAAGGAGAAAAAGAATGAGGGAAAAAGATTTGAGTGTCTCCAGCAAACGGGAAGGAACTGCCATGCTCCAGACCCTTTCCAAAAAGCATCAACCACCCAAACACCACTGGGAACTTTGCTGCTGAGTTTTCCTGTGACCCCCCAGGATGACAAGCAGTGGGATAAAACACGGTTATTCCGTAAAACGCCAAGCTTGGGCAGTAGGAGCAGATTTGGACAGGGGGCCCTGGGATATATATTCAGACTAACTCGGACTGCCCTTGCAAGACAGTCACGAGCAAAATGTCACGTAACAGCAGAGGGATTGGAAAGGGGAGCTGCTTCCTACCTGTACAATTGGGTTGTGCAAGTTTTTCTGTACCGGACCAGGACTATCCCCCTACCAGCAGAAGGAGACAGATCAAATTGAAACAGCGTAAGCACAGCGCCGGATCCCACACCACTGGAGCAAAAACAGCCCTTGAGTCAAGACAATTTTGCACAGAATCCCTGTTTTTAGGGCAAAGTAGCATGAGACATTACTGGGTTGTTGGCAGTTCTTTTGGGGAGGAAGATTTGGGACAGGGGCAACCAAGTGAGGGCAACTCTCCCCTTCTGGGGGTTTTTGTTTACCCCTAGAAACATGGGGGAAAAATGCTGTTTTTTTTTTTTTTTTTTTTTTTTTTTTTACCCTGAGTGACTCAGTTTAGATAAAAACAATTAAATCATCTGGATTTTTATCCTAGGTTGAACCTTTGCTACCTTCCCCCCAGCAGATCTTCCCATGAACCGATCCTCCCTTTAGCCCCATGCAGCCCCAGGCTCCTGCCCAGGCCACAGTGGGGACAGGCCGAAAGGCAGTGTCACAACAGGGACAGCGGGCAGGGAGTGCTGCTGCCCTTGGAGCACACGTTAGGATCTGCACCTTGGAGTGCATGTCATGATCTGCACCTTGGAGGACACGTTAGGGTCTGCACCTTGGAGCATGCGTTAGGATCTGCACCTTGGATCATGTGTTAGGATCTGCACCTTGGAGCATGTGTTAGGGTCTGCACCTTGGAGCATGTGTTAGGATCTGCACCTTGGAGGACACGTTAGGGTCTGCACCTGGGAGCACCCAGTAGGGTCTGCACCTTGGAGCATGTGTTAGGATCTGCGCCTTGGAGCACACGTTAGGATCTGCACCTTGGAGCAGCGTTAGGATCTGCACCTTGGATCATGTGTTAGGATCTGCACCAGGGACCCCAGACGCCAGCAAGAGCCTTTGCCAGCAGCTGGGCTGGGACTAGCCCTAGGGGAAGAGGGAGACCTGGTGGCCGCTGGGCTCCGAGGGAGCCGTTTTGGGGGGCTCAGCGGGTGCCTTACGTTGCAGAGCGAGTGCGTCCGATGCCGGGGTGAGTTGATGTCGCTCGGCGTCGACGACCTGTCGCCTTCGGCGGCGGACGCGTCGGAGATGATGGAGGGCTGCCGCGAGTGGCAGGGACTCACTCTGACGGCTGCAACGCAAGGGAGGCACCGGCGTCAGCGGGGCCCGGGGACACCGCGCCGCCCCGGCCGCCCTTCCCAAGCGGAGCCGCGGGAGGAGAGGGGAGCTCATGGATAACGGTGGCTACGCTCTGGTCAGGGAGCGGAGAAGGAAGCACGAAGGGGGGATGTCGCCCTGCCACTGGGGCCATAGGCAACGCGGGATCTGGGCTCGCGCCTCATCTCCAGAGGTGCCGGTTTTGGAGAGAAGGGAAGGGGCTCGAGCGGGGCTCACCTTGCCGGTCCGCCGAGTGCTGGGGGTGCGAGTGGTAGAGGGTCTGCTGGCTCTGCCGGATGGCGGCCGTGAGCGGCAGGTCGGCCTGCATCACCCACTCCTGGTTGCCGTTGAGCACCGTCTCGCCCGGCATGGCCAGTGAGTGCCGCTTGGGCACGTCCTTGGTCAGCGTGGCCAGCGACTGCTTGGCCTGTGGAAGAGACAGGAGGGAGGAACTCAGCGTCTCAAGTGGCTGAACTGCGCCCGGGCGCCCGGCCCGGTGCTGGTCCTTGGCCACCAGCACCCCGACTCCTGGCCAACCCTCGAACTTGCTTGCTGCCACCTTGCAGCCCTCCGTGCAGCAAAATCTGGGGGATTTTGAGCACTTGCTCAGGCAGGGAAGAGAAGTAAAACAGCGACTGCAACATCAAAAGGCCCCAGCTGCCCCAAAGGCCGAGGGTTGGTGCTCACCATGGCCAGCTCGGCCTCCAGCTCCTTCATGCGGTTGTCCTTGAGGTCCAGCTGGGAGCGGAGGGCGCTGGCGTGGTCCGTCGCCTCCTTGGCTTGCCGGCGCAGCTCCCACTTCTCCCGCTCCAGCAGGTCCTTCTCCTTGGCCAGGGCTTTCACCGCGTCCTCGCTCTCCTGCCGGGACCCACACAGTTAGTGACCCTAAAAAACCCGCTTGGACACGGCCCTGTGCCACGTGCTCTAGGTGACCCTGTGTGTGCAGGGGGTTGGACTAGATGATCTCTAGAGGTCCCTTCTAACCTTAACCATTCTATGGTTCTATGATTCTATGATTCATTCTATGATTCTATGACCCCCACCTGATGGTCCCCACGTGGCAAGTGGGTCCCCCCCTGCCGCCCCGCTCCGTCGGAGCGCAGCGTGGAGCTCGGCTCTCCTTTCCTTCCCTGCAAAACCCCTCCGTGGCCGAGCGCAGCAAAAGCCGGCTATTTTCCTGCGGCGTTTTCCGCTCGGCATCTCACTGCTGGGGCGTTTCGAAGCACAAAAACTTCTGGTGGCCGGAGGGAAAGAAAACCTCAAACGCGCCACGGTTCCTAAAATAACCCCAGAGCTGCATGGGAGCGATGCTCCTTCGGCAGAACGCTTTAAAAATAGCAACTTTCTCCCCTGGCACGGAAAAGAGCCCACGACCGTCACAGATGCTGGTTCCCACGGCCGCTCGCTCGGGTGGATGCCTCCACCCGGGCAAATCACAACAAAAACAGTAAAACCGGCCTCAAAACCACCAGAGACATTTTCTGCTCTAAACGGAGCTCCGATTTTTGCTTTTTCCCCCAGGAGGACTCACTTTCCGGTGCTGCTCGTAGTTGCGGATGAAGTCACGGAGCTGCTCCTCGCGGCTCTCCAGCGTGGCGTAGAGCTGCTGCATCTGGCTCACCAGGTCGGTCTTCTCGGCCTTGAGGCGCTTGCGGTCGGCCTTCATGGCTGCGGGAGAGAGCTTTTTAATCCATTTAATTTCTTAATTTAAAGCCGAGGCTCCGGCGATGGCTTTTCAGGATTATTCGGGGCTCTCCCACCAGCCCTGTGCCAACTCTGCTCTCTCCTGGGGAGGATTAAGCCCTAGGAATACCAGCCGTGACCCCCTCCAACTTGCTAAGACATCTTCTAGTCGCAGGGTCCGGAGGAAAGCAAGCTGTTACACAAATAAATGTTGGGAACACAACAAGATTTCTTTGTAAATGCCCTACCTAGTTTTGTCGGATTAAAACCCAACGCGTGAATAGCGTTTTCAGCTCACGTTGCACTTCCCTCAATGCTCCTGCAATGAGCCACTTAATCGGGCAGCTTAAACAGCACATCCCGAGCTTATCCCGACAGATGGGATGTGGCTGGGATAAGGGCCCCAGTGAGGAGTGCGGGAGCATCCTTGTGGCATGCGGCAAACCCGAGCCTGAGTTGAGGTTGTGTTTGCCTCCAATGTACCCGTGGAAATCCTTTAATTTAGCACCAAGCCCCTGGAACAGCCAAAAGCATGGAATTTCCGAGCTCGTGACCGTCTCGTGACAAATATATACATACATTTTTCATTTTCCCAAGGATAATGAGAGGCTCCTGTACAAGTTTGAGTTGCATTTGTAACTCTCCAAAGCCGGAGGCGACAAAAGACTCCTAATGAATTTAATTAAATAGCTGGTTACTCCATAGCAACAACCTGTTTTAATTAGCGGGGGCGTTCAGGGTCCTGCAAGATGCACGGGAAATACTTCATCGCTTGCCAAAGAAAACGCTCCGAGGTGTTATTAGAAGAGGAGTCCACGAAGTCTCGGAAGGTTTAACATTTACCAAGCGTGCTTCCCAATACTGTGCCATACTGCCGGGCTCGGTGAAGCCGTCGGCACGGCGCTCCGGCCGGAGCGCGCACGGAGCAAACCGCCTTGTCACATTAACGTCCGCTTCATTTCTGCTGTTCCTGTATCCCGGCCATGAAATCCAACATTGTCACCATGACTGAGCCATAAAATGGGTCAGCCCTGGGCGGGAGTTACCCGGGTGCTCTTTACATTGCAATTAAACACACACAGGCCTCGTCTCCAAGTTTCGGACTCAACACCCGGTTATCGCATCCCATCGCGGGAGACCTGCTCCAAGGAGCCAGACCCTGGATGGCCTCAGCATCGAGGCAACATTTCTTAAGTCCTCCAATTCAGCTCTCAAAGGCCCAAATTCGCTATGGTGGCAGGTCCAGCCCCTCCTCTCAAGCTGCAGCCCTCGCGCCGAAACATCCTTTGCACCCAAGGGTGCAGCAGCGTCGCCGCACGCAGCCTGTCTGTCGCGCAAAGGGGACGAAAAGTTCCACAGAGTTTTCTTTCTTCTTTTTTTTCATACAAGCATTCTTAAAATAGTTCTCCTCTTGCATATTTAGCATGTTCCAGATGTAAAAAGCCGTGGCACGTTCCCAGCTCTCGGCAGGGAGCGAGGGGGCGAGCCGCTTTGCTTCCCTACTTGTGCCTGATGCTGCTCCTACGCGTGCAGGGATGGAAACGCCGTCATTCCGCCCGGATTGCCCCAAACCGGGGGGCCTCGGCCATGGCCAGCAGCTCCCTCAGCCTTATGCTGCACCGGTCGCAGAGGAACCGCTTGCGAGGGGCAGCAGAAACATCCCAGGGTCGGATCCTATGAGGAGAGGCTGAGGGAGCTGGGCCTGTTCAGCTGGAGAAGGGAAGGCTGAGAGGGGACCTGAGCAGTGTCTAGAAGTACCTCAAGGGAGGCAGTGAGGAGGATGGGGCGGCCTCTTTTCACCGGTGGCCACTGACAGAACTAGAGGAAACGGCCCCAAACTGAAGCACCAAAAGTTCCACAGGAACTTAAGGAAAATTTTCTTCACAGTGAGGGTGCCAGAGCACTGGAACAGGCTGCCCAGAGAGGTTGTGGAGTCTCCTCTGGAGATCTTCAAACCCGCTTGGACGCAGCCCTGTGCCACGTGCTCTAGGTGACCCTGTGTGTGCAGGGATTGGACTGGATGATCCCTAGAGGCCCCTTCCAACCTTGGGCATTCTGTGATTCTATGATTACGGGATGCACAGAGCTTTGCATCACCTACAGCTCTCACCGCGGGCCCGTCCTTACCCTGCAGGGCCTCCTTGGCTCGCGCCAGCTCCTGCTCCTTCTGCACCAGCTGCACCTTGAGCTCGGTGGCCGAGAGGACCTCGCTGGACTTGCCGCCGGGCGTCTCCTCCAGGTCTTTTGCCAGCATCTCCTTCATTTGGCGGAGCAGGTGAACCTCCTCCTGCAGCTGGGCCACCTCCTCTCGCAGCAGCCCTGTAGGGAGAGACACAGAGCATGACGCCAGGACACCCCCCGGGGGCTTAAAAAACAAAAATCCAGGGGAAAAAAGCGTAAAATCGCAAACACCAAGGACAACAATTCCCGTCAAAACCACTCGCTCTGAGAAACTGGAAAGGTCCTACTGAAACTTGGACAAGTCTCGGGGGTTTCGGCGCAAACCCGCTCAATGCCGTTGCACAACCGCCCGCTTTTACGGGACGTGGAGGACAAGAGGTGGCCCCACGGGTCCCCCTCGTTGCAACATTCCCCCAGTGCCCTCCTGTTGCACCACATCTCCCACATGGCTCACCTTTATTTCCACTCAGATAAGGCATTTCTGTCAGCACATAAAAAGCCAAAAACCCATAAAATTGCTGCAACGCTCAGGCATCGGAAGGTGCCGCATCCCGAAGCGCTGCAGCGCTCCAGGCGCAGGAATGTCGCCGCATCCCGAAGCGCTCGGCGAGCGGGAAAACCGCTGCATCCTGCGTGCACTCGGATCAGCTCCAGCCCCTCTGAGGATTCCTTGTTGCATTAACCCGCTGTCCCTCCGGGTCACTGCAAGCCCTTGCACTTGCTCCAAGGATTCCTGCTGCTTTCCGGACTTCGCCCCATGCCCACAGACAGCTACAGAATGTAGCAACCACTTTATTTTTCCTCCCCGATAAGCAAAAAGCCGCCGGGCACCGAGGGCAGGAGCAGCTTTTGCAGCAAGCGGGGCACGGCGGAGCAGCTGGGGCGGGAAGACATAAAATCCGCTCCGCATACTTGGGATGCTTCGCTTATGAAAACTGGCAAGGCCTCCTCTGTAAATTATTTAGCCGTAAAGTCACTAACTAGGAACATTCGAGCAGCAGGCTGGGGGGATTTCATTAAATACCAGAAACAAAAAAAAAAAAAAAAAAAAAAGAAAAGAAAAAAAGCTGGAATAAATGTTTCCAGCACGAAGGCTTGCTCAGGCCCCGGCCAAAGCAACACTGCGATTTCTCAAGGGGATGGAGAAATTTGGCTTTCTGGCGCTGGCGTTTGGGAAATTTGGGGGAAACCCGAGGAGCCAGGAGGCTGCAGGGAGCAGCTCGTGTGGAGCCTTTTCCCACGCTGCGCTGGCTGGAGGGATAAATCTGGGATCCGCGCACTGGGGACAGCGTCGGACGCTCGCGGCTCTGCGTGCCGGGCATGGCAAAGCACCAGCCAGATGGTCCTGGGTGAAACCAAGGCCGCGTTTAGCACCGCCGTTAATTAATCTTCAGATAATTTGTTTTCACCTGTAATTAAGAGCGTCTCTGTTTGGGAGAGAGCCGGGAAGCGATTCCTTGGCAATTGAGAACCTCGAGCAGAAGGGACGGAAGCCGCCGGGGGTCCGGGACGGCAGCGACTTCTCCCCAAGCGCCTGTGGGATTTTCCCCAGGGCCGCAGAGAAGGATTGCTGCAAAGTGTAGGATTGCAGCGGCTTTGCTGGGAAACGCTGGCATTCCCGGTAGGACACTCAGGGCACAGACACCAGCGCTCGGTTACGACTGGTCGCTGGCAGCTTTGAGCCGCATTTGCGCTGCTGTCGGATGGATCGGACAGAGCAGGAGCGTTTGGTTTGCATGGATCGCTGCTGTCAAGGAATTGCCCGGCTCAGGAGGGGAATTTTGGCTTTATTTTAAAGTGGAGGGAAAAATGCCACTAGGCCAAGTTTTTAGGGATTATTCCACACTCCTGTGGCACCTGCCAAAGCAGCAGCACAAGGTTCCCGCAAGTTTTCATGGAAAACACCCCGAATTCTCTGATGGAATTGCCACGGCACCAGCATTCCCACCTTTCCTGCACCGCTCCATCCAGCAGCTTTCAAAAACGCAGCGAGCCGGCAGCTGGGGAATTAAGGCCTTTCCAATATTTCCCAGAATAATTGACAATAATGACAATTTGCACCACAATAATTAGCCCCTAATTACGTTTCGGTTGATGGCACTAAACTTCCAGGACCCTGTCACATTCCGCATCCTTTCTGGATTCTGCATCCTTTCCACTCCAAGCACTGAGCGGTGCTAAGGGGCAATATAGAGAGTCCCTTTTTTTTTGCCTTTGGCAGTTAAAGCCTCCATGATAAACATCCCTGCCGAGCGTTTTGGGGCTGAAGGTTCCCCTGCGGATCCTGTAAATCCGTCTCCGATTCCCGCTCCGCGAAGCCTTTGCCGGCTCCCCCACTGACGGGAGCAGGACGCGCAGCAGTCCCGGGGGATCCACGCTCTGGCCCCGCTTTTGGTGGCCCGTCCACCTCTTCTCCCGTGGGTCTCCTGCGGTTCTTCCCACTGGGAAATCCCCTGGTTTTCCGCAGGTCCAGCATCACCGCGGCCACCGGGACAAGAGCGCAGGGGGGCAGCGCCGTGACCCGCGCGGGCACCGCGGCGGGAGCGGGTCCGACGCGGAGCTCCCTTGGAGCGTGTGGAGCGCCCGATCCCCGTGTCCCCAACGGGGACCTCCTCCCTGCGCCGGCTCCGGCTCTGGTCCCCCCTCTCCTCCCGCTCTGGCCCCGGCGGCTCTTCCCGCCTGCCTTCCTTTGCGGGAAGGAACAAGCAGGAAGGGAACATCCTCACACGCACGCAAACAAAGCTGAACCGGGCGCAACACGCCGCTCCCGGGCCCGGCGCCCAAAAGCCCACGGATTCACCCCAAACTGCGCTCACCCGCGGGCTGGCCGTGTCCCCCCCGCGGCACTGCTCCGCGCGCATCGTCCCACCGGCCCCCCGGCTCCTGCTCCGGCCGTGCGGGTCGCGCAGCCGGAGCGTCGCCGCGGCCAGGCCGGAGCGTCGCCGGGGCCGAGCCGGAGCGTCGCCGGGGCCGAGCCGGAGCGTCGCCGCGGGAGCATCCGCCGGCAGCCCCGAACAAAGGCCGGGCCTGGCGCGAGGCCGGCGCGCGCGGCCCCACGTACCCGGCTTGCCCTCCTCGCGGTCCGACTTCATGGCGGGGCCGGCGGCGGCCCAGGCCGCGGCAGCCTCCGAGCGCGGCGCTGCGGCGGCCGGAGCGGCGGCTCCGTCACCCGGGCTCGCTCCGGCGGCCTCCTCCTCCCTTCCCTGCGCCAGACTCCTCCCCGGCACGGCAGGAAGTGCGGCGGGCGCTACCTGCGCCGGGAATTTGACCCCTCCGCAGGTTGCGGCCTCCACCGGGCGCCAAAGGGCCTTCCTCGCTGCCGGCCTCTTCCTCGCTCCGCCGAAGCCGGGCGCCACGGGGGGCTCCGGGCGGGCGCGGAGCCTTTGGAAAGTCACGGCAGCCACTGCTGTTGTGCCAAGGGCTCCCGAACCGCGTGGCGGGAGCGACGCCGCGTTGCAGAGCCTCGCGATCCCGCGGGATCGGGGTCCCGCGGCGACCCGCCGCCCTGCGGATACGGAGAAACAGGGGGAACAGAGCCCTGTGACCTCCCAAGCGCACTGCCCGCTGCGAGTCCGTGCTTTTAAACAGGAAAACGGGGCCAAAAAGGGCTAAATCCTTCCCCTCTGCTCGCACGATGCAATGGGGGAACAGGCCGGGCCGCACGCGCCTCGCAGTGCCCCTCTGCGCTGGCGCTGCGAAACCAGCCATTCCCACACACCAATAGTGTTTTTAAGTCCTTATATTTTCAGTGCTGCCCCTCTGGGATATTCCTTCCCGACTGTTGCAGGGAGGCAAGGACAAGGGTGAGAGATGGAACAACGTTCCACGAATACAGGATTTCCAAGGGGAAGAAAAGACGAGGAGGGCTGCTTTGGAGAAAAGCCGGCCGGGATGAACGCTCCTTCCCACATCCTCTCTTACCGCTTTTTCCCAGGATCCTGCTGCAGCTTTACCCTGCCAGGAAGGAAAGCTGCCTCCTTCCCTCAGCGTCTTGCTCAAACCCAACTTTGAGCCAAATTGACACATTTTTGTCAAACCCTTCAGTTCTGACAAATCGGCACCCGTGCAGAGAGAAGCGCTCAGCTGCGGAATTGCTGATGCTTGAGGAAGCAGCCGTCGGAAAAGCAGTCGGATTCGGCTCCGAGCGTGCATGACAGCGCTCTGGTCCACAGAAAATCTTACGTTTCACATTAATAATAGGAAGGGTCCCAACTAGTTTTGTGTTATTTCAGTGCACTTCTATTGCCTTAAGGGCAGCTCTCCCAGTTTACGCAGGCCAGAGACCTGCTGCAAGAAGATGGGGGGAAAATAAACATATTTTAAATGGAGTTCAGTCCACTTGTGCCAGCAAAATATGTGTTTGTGTTAGCTACATATTTCTTTTGTTCCCCAGGGAATATCTAAATAAATAAAGCACTGGAGAGCACTGGCAATCAAATCATGCTAAATGAATCTGTCCTCGTGAAAAGCAAGCGAGCAAAGCGGGGCAGCGCGGCCCAAGCTCCGGGCTTGCAGAAGAACCCCAGTTTCAGTGTTTTATACAGCTTATCTAGCTGATGTCCCAGGTGATGGGGCATCAACTGACCCAGATATACTTGAAAACATAAGGAATAATTTCATCAAGCAGTTTTGAGCTTCAGCTGATTTCTGCTGAATATTGATACTGCTCTCCGTGCAATTCTTCCCACTGCCTTCCACGGGGATTTAATTCCGAGGGGGCAAAGATGGGCACAGACCCGGCTCCACATTTACCCTGGGACTCCCAAATAATGAAGGCGAGGGAAGGGGATGACCAGATCCACTCAGTTCCAGCCTTTATCTCCTACCTGTTTCATAGACCAGTGACATCTGCTATTGCCCTGGGGCTCACCTGAAAAAATCGCTATTTTCCTCCTAAAAACCACTGCAAGAGGAGTACATCCGAGAGAGATTCGGATTATCCTGAGTTTTACATAATACATTGAACCTCACCCTATGCTGTGCTGCAGTGTATAATACTACCATATGTGATGGCAAAGAAATCTCACTGCTGCAAATGCACGATAACACAGCAGCCGCGGCTACTCACTGCACTGAGCTGGAAAATTCTAATGAGCAATATGTAATTAAGCTCACACCCAGCGTGACGGAGCAAGAGGATACCTAAATATTAAATGGATACACCACAAACTGCCACATTCTCATGGGAAACCAAATATGCCCCAGAATGGCCTCGGTGACACGGCAGGGTTCGGGTTGCTTTAGGAAAGATGTATTTTTTAACGTTTAGTAAAGTGGTTTTGTCTTCCCCTGGATGGATGGAGTGGGAGAGGGGAGGAAAAGGCGCTTGGTAATTGTAACACTAAATCTGCCTCTATTGGAGCCTGGCTCGGCGTGTCGGGGCTTCCAGCTGATTTATGGCACTGCTTCATGAGGAGAAAGGAAAAGGAAAATAAAAAACAGGTAGGTTTTCAGGACTTTGGATTCGCAGCCTCTGTCTTACACAGGCTGGGATGGGTCCCCCTGCCCCACGGGGCTTCAGCAGCCCTGGCTTGAGCTCGTGGCAGGACGCACATTCAGGCAACTCTTCCCATCTATCCAAACATCTCTCCAGCGCATTCCCAAACAATCCCATCGGACTCATTCCGGATGTTTCCAGGACGCTTCTGCAGAACCGGGTGCATCTCAAAGCACGTCCACACAAGCACCGACACTTTCACCCAAGATCTTGACCATGCCCCAGGAAAACGCAAGCCTTAACCAAAAAATGCCACTGTCTGTCCAAGCGGTATTTCCTAATTCCATAGGGAACGGCTCAATACGATAAAACACCCCCTTCCCGCGGAGGCGCGATTCGCCCTCGCCTCTCCCGGCTCACCAATATTTGATGCCATCTGAGAGCAAACAAAACCGTCCCGCAGTGACAACTGTGACGGAAACAATCTGGGCTGTCGCTGAGAACCTCAGCCCTCAAAATCTGTCACTTAATTCCGCTTGCCGTTTCTGGTAACTTTGGGAAAAGGGCCTGGATTTTGGAAATAACCAGCCTCGCCAAGCAGCAGCGACGAGCGAGGGTCTCGGGCACTTCTGCAAACATACACAACGCGCTACTACTTAAGCATGCGCTTTTTTAACACCTGTGGTCAAATGTAAGATTGATTTTATACCAATTAATCCGATAGCCAGAGATTTTCCTCCTCTGCTCTTCAGCCACTTGGGAAATCCTTCCAAAAGAGCGCGCGGGGCTGTGCGGGGATTAGATTGCTTAGCGAGGCAGTTATAATCCCTCCAATAAGAGGATCTGAGCCCAAACGGAGGAGCGGCCGCTCTACAGATATTTGCAAGCAAAAATTCGAGCGGCGACGGCACCCGGCGCGTGCCTTATCCCGAAGGATTGGGAAAAGGAGGTTACTTGAGCAGAGCGTGGGGCTCTGTGCAGACGCGGGGAGGGCCCAAGCGCTTTCTGCGGGGTCTGCAGCCTCCCCTGGCTGCGCTCAAGGGGCTCCCGGGTTTCTCCAGAGCTTCCCGAGGCTGAATAATTTATTCTGGCCTAATGGCAGCTCGGATGCACGTAGGTCTCTTTAATTTGCATGGCTCGATTTGAAACCCAAACCGCGTTTTAAAAAACAAGGACGGGGGGCAGAGAATAAAGTACCTGCAAGAGATTACGAAAAGTGAATGTATTTGGTCATTTCTCCTTCCTCCCCTTCGGATCCAACCCCAAACCTGTCGGCAATGACACCGAAACTGAAGCACCTCACCCTGTCAGAGCCTGCCGGGGTGCTGGAGAGGGAAGCACCGAATCCTCCTCCCTGTCCAACCTGCCCCCTTGCACTCATTTTGCTGCCGATCCCCAGCGATGCCGGTTTCAGCGCCGGCAGCCCACGCATCCGCGCGTCGTGCCGGGCCTTTCCCACCCTTTTGCTCCCCCGGGTCGGTCAATGTCGCCACCAGCTTTTGAGGCTTCCACTCGGTTTCGAAGTAAACGCTCCGAGGACGTTTTTAATAATTCAGTTGGACAAATCTTCAACCTTCCTGTTTTCTTTAATGAAGGGTCCACTAGCAAAATCAATAGGAGATAGACGGAGCGGTGTTTTCAGCCCAGCTTCCGGAGGCAGCCGTGGTCACCGATGACAAGCTGCCCAGAACTTAACAGGATATCTGGGATATCGCATCGGAAAAGAAGCCATGGCGAATCCCTGGGCTGGTGAAAGCCTCTTCCGTGCCCTGACTCGATTGCTCGGCCGCTGCTGAAATTGCTCATGCAAAGAGCAAACTGCAAAACCGCCTTCACGTCGGAAACCAAGATCAAGCCCCTGTGAACACATCCACCAGGGACACCAACTATAGCGTCCTGCAGCTCCAAAAAATAAATAAATGAAAAAAAAACTTGGGTTACTTACACAAAAGAGAGCGCTCGCATTGAGAGCAGGAGCGTGAGCATCCTCCAAAAGGGAAAGGTTATCGGGATATGAGGGCTGGGACGAGCGGGGCTGTTAGGGCACCTTTTCCCTAATAACAACCCGCAGAGCAGTTGCTTCCAGGGGGACGAGGAGGAGATAAAGGATTTCTTCCTCAGGCAGGAATAAATCAAAGGGCTCCGTTTTGCTGATAGGAATTGATTTTCCTCCCTTCCTTTGCACTTAGGGAAAGAAAAGCAGGACCACGGGAAGAGCATCCAGACCCTTCCCGTCGGACCATCCCAGACACCCCGGGGCCTTCCTCGCCTCCTCCTCCTCACCGGCACCCATGCGGCGCCCGGCACAGGCCTCCCGCAAAGCAAAGGGCAATAAATGGGCAATAAATGCAAAATCTGCACAAACGTTTCTCAGGGCACGTGGAAAAGCCCCGGCCTGCAGCCTCGGCCTCCCCAAAGCCCCGGCCACGGTCTTTAACGACTCATTACGGCATTAGGGAGCGCGAGCGCGCCGGATTAGAGTGTTTAGCGATATTAGAGCGGATTTGAGCCGGCCGCCCGGAGAGCCTCGTGCTTCCACCTGGCACAGGGGCCTCCAGACCCAGCTGCATCAGCAACGTATATATATGTGTGTGTGCGTTCAGTAAATATTACTGATATTATGTTCAGTAAACACATACATATATATATAGATAAAACACCAAAAACTGGGAATTTGAGGCCATGGGAGTCGCTAGCTGCTTTCACTCAGCCAAGCGGATTATAAAATCCTGCAGCAGCAAAATAAACAGCTTAGAGCAAACAACGGGCTGAGCGCGGCCGCACTCACCCTGCGGGGCTGCGGCTCCGGCCGGGCAGCGCCCGGATCCGCGCCAGGCCCGGGATGCTCCTTGGATCGCTCCGGTCCCACTGAGACGCCCTCGGCTTTCAGGACGGGCTCTAAGTGGCCCCAGATGTGGTGCCGTCCTCCGAAACCCCCTGCTAAGGGGAAAACTGAACACTGGGTGGAAAAAATGAACCACTGGCTCCAGCCCCAACGCTGGTGAATGCACAAAAAGCACAAAATGAAGAATGTATTTTTTCCTCTGCCTCTTCTCAATTACAGCCAGCACAGAGGTTTCATGCTAACGGAGTTAAAAAGAAAGAGAGTAGAAGCGTCCTTGTAAAATGCAGTGTTTTTTAAAGAAATGCACAACAGACAAAAGCTGCATTTTATGCTTTTCTTCCAGCATTTTCCTACTAACCTTCCCTCAGTCAGAAATACACAGCTTCACGGGGCCTTGCTTTGGCTAAACGGGGTTTGGGCGGCTGCGGAACATCCCGGTTAACGGGGGATGCTAAGGAAGACGCCAGGAGCAGTGCTGAGGGTGCCCGGGATTCTTCACACAACCCACCCCCATTCCCTGCATTTCACACTCGGGAACCAATGCCAGGAAACCTGTGAAGCTCCGTCCTAGCTGGAAATAAACTGTGGGACCAGGAGCTAGTGATGGCCTCCGGTGTCACCTCGCAACATCACGACGGCATGAGAATAACACCTGGGAGAGGGACCTGGAGAAATCTGACAGCAACAAAACCCCAAGATGGGATCCCAAAGGATCCCAAAACGACAGCATCCCAAGACGGGATCCCAAAGGATGGGGAGAAGCCCATCCATGTGGTGGACACCGCGCTCCCGAGACCTTCTTGGCCTCTTCTGCTCTCATTGCCAAGCAATATTTCAGGCTCCAACGAGGCTGCGGGTGCCCCGGCGTGCCCGCGCCTTGTTTACATCCACGATGGGCTTCCCCTCTGCTCCGAGCCTCCTTCGGCAGCGCAGGAAAGCAGCGGGAGCCTCTTAATTGCCGTGTTGCAATCAACACAAGCGGTGCGGCGCGACGGCGGGGTGTCCGCGCCTGCCGCCGGCTCCGCTGCGCAGTAAAGCGCTGGCTGTCCCACGTCACGCTCAGGTGACGGCGCGGGACCTACAGAGACATTCACCGGATGCATCGGAAGGAAGTGGACCCTACCGTGGACGCAACGCTCTTCGGCAAGCAACCAAGCTCCTGCCCCTTCCGTCCATCCCTTGGAGGGTCCTGGTGTTCGCTGGGGCTCCGCTAGACCAGCAAACCCATCACTAGGATGGGGGAAATACTTGGAATTCGGCTGAGAGCCAACCAGGCCCTGCCAGAGCACCTGAGCCTGCTTTTGCACCTGAAATGCAGATTTCTAGGAAAAGCCATTTATTTTAATTCCACACTAAGGGTTCTCCTTCCCCACGGACACTCTGTTGTTCCGCAAGCCCTGGCTGTGCAGCTAATCGCTAGCGACAGCGCCGGGGGCGTTCTCCGTGCCCCGGCCCCGCTCGCTCCTCAACAGTCTTTAAATATTCCGGGCGGCTCCATCTCGGCCTCGCCGGCCCAGCTGCTCCCGCGCCGGTGGCCAGCTGCTCCGCGGGTCCCTCGCGGAGCCGCGGAAGGCGCCGTGCCCCGCGGCTCCGCTCCCGGCACCCTGAATTATTCATTTCGTGGGGATAGCGCCAGCGGGGAGCCCGGTGCCAAGGAGAAACGTAACGGGAAGAAAGGGATTCACGCGAGGCCGGCGCAGCGCTCGGCTGGGCTGCACCGCGGCGAGCAAGGGTGACCAGGGAGGACTCCGAGCCCGCGGGCGGCTCCTTCTCCACATCCCGGCTCGGAGCCTGGCAACACTGCCCAGAGCCGCGGCCCGGGTGCAGGCGGCTCCGGGAACACCAGCTCGGAGCAACAACAGAGGGACACGAGGAGAGCAAACAACCACAGAGCCTCGTTCGGCTCCTCTGTTTGCCCTGCAGAAACGGTCAGCTCGGACTTTGTGCCCCTTCGCGCTCGTAAAACGACGGGATTTGGATCCAGCGCCAAGCGCCAGCCGGGAAACGGGCAAAGCCCAGACCCTGCAGACGCCCGGGCCGCTCTCCCCTCTTTAGCTCTTCTTTCCGAGTCCCCAGTGTTGTAAACGCGGATCAGCAGGAGCTCCCAGGCTCTGCTCCTGCTCCCAAACCACCCTATTTGCCAAATGACTGTGCCAACCTGAAAGGAGTAATAATAAATCAGGATTAGGAATTAATAAACTGGGATCAAAACACCTTCATAAATCAGTTCGTGCTCCCGAAATGTGGGTGGGCAAAACTATTAGAAAAGAATTTAAAAAAAAAAAAAAAGAGGTATAAACCTCATTCAGGTCAGTGCAAATGTCACTTGTAGGAGAAAAACACCCGTGATGGATTATTAGCTAAGGGAAGAAGTCAGGAGGATTTCAGGTTTGGCATTGGACGGACAATGCAAACTTAAATATGCTGCATTTATGGGGAAGGTAAAACTGCTTTATTCATCACATGCTTGTGTGTAAAATAAAGTGTCCCACGACACGGACACGGCCCATCTGCAAAGCCACCAAATCGGGGATGTGTCCCTTGCACATGGGGTATGGGAGAAGAGCCCCCCTTACCCCAACCTGTGCAAGCAGCGGGGGACCTTATCGCAGGCTCCCGGCTCAAAGGCACCATGGATCTTCATCCAGCAGCACCTGCTCCGGGAAAACGGGCCCTTGCCAAGGGCAGGGATGGAACTGTGGCGAGGACAGGGGTTTGGGAACGTGTGTTTGCTTTTGAGGCAGCTGTGAAAACCGAAAACTCAGGCTACAAGGGCCTAGCGGGCAGGAGAATTAGGCAGGGCCACGAGGATGATCAGGGGTCTGGAACATCTGCCCTATGAGGAGAGGCTGAGGGAGCTGGGCCTGTTCAGCTGGAGAAGAGAAGGCTGAGAGGGGACCTGAGCAGTGTCTAGAAGTACCTCAAGGGAGGCCGTGAGGAGGATGGGGCGGCCTCTTTTCAGTGGTGGCCACTGACAGAACTAGAGGAAACGGCCACAAACTGAAACACCAAAAGTTCCACAGGAACTTAAGGAAAAATTCCTTCCCAGTGAGGGTGCCAGAGCCCTGGAACAGGCTGCCCAGAGAGGTTGTGGAGTCTCCTTCTCTGGAGATCTTCAAACCCGTTGGACGCAGTCCTGTGCCACGTGCTCTAGGTGACCCTGCGTGTGCAGGGGTTGGACTAGATGATCTCTAGAGGTCCCTTCCAACCTTGGGCATTCTGTGATTCTATAATTACAGGAGTTACTTTCCAGTGCCGCATGCACAGCCAGGTGACGTCACCCAACCCGGCCACGCCGATGCCATCGTCCCTCATGCCAGTGTCGTCATCCCTGTTCGTGCACCTGTTTTGGGCATGATCCTGCCCTTTTGAGCCCAGCCCCTGCACTCACAACAATTCTCATTGCCAAACTAACAACTAACAGCCCAAACCTCCAAACATGAGATATGTCTAAATTACAGAAACCAACAGCCAATTCTGGTCATTACGATGGTGTTGCTGTGCACCTCTGCTATTTTTCATAAAAGCAAAAAACAACAACTACCTACTGAGACCTGCAGTAACCAAACAACGTTCTTGCTACATTTTATTCCTCTTATTCCTTCCTTAATCTAAACATATAGTCATAAGAGCAAGATATTTGCTATGAGGAAATGAGCTGTCAAGTGATTTACAGTCGTGCTTGGTCCCCGTCTCTGCAGCTCCAAGTTTTCTACGCCACCTATTTTTAGCAAGCTGTAAATTAGCAGCAATAAGGAACAGGGTGGGAGCCAGGATTTAAGAAGTTTATAGAGCAATCTTATCTATTCCCCTGTTTTCCTAATACATCTCAGATTGGGTACCTAGGTACCGCATGCATGGTTACAGTCACCATAAAACACCAAATGGGAAGGACAGTGGTTGCCTTATTCCTATTTCAGTCCAGGCGAAATTATTGCTCCCCATGGAGCCAGGGCCCTCCAACAAAAACCACGGTCCTGCAGTGCAGGATTTTTTTTTTTTATTTCCCCTGCCTTTTCTCCAAGCAATTGCAGTAATGATTCTAACTCCCATATAGCATTTTCTATAGCATTTTCTGTACAAGAGCTTTAAGAGCTGGGACAATGGGAAGTCATTACCCGAGCTTTAACAAAAGTACATTATTGCCAGCATCCTTATTTGCAAGAACGAGGCCCAGAAAGATCAAATGAATCACTGCAGATCGTGCAGCAACGCGCCGGCACAGTCGGGAACGGAACCGTCATCTCCTTGACCCTTCATCCGGTGCTTCCTTGGACAGAGAAATAAGATCCTTGAAGCACACGCGAAAAGGAACGGGCTTATTTTTAACGGTGCTGAAAAATGAGCTATTTTTTTCATTGCTATAACTGAACTGGCTATAACAAGTGCGAAAGCAGCTTTTGGCCTCTATTTCCATTCAGCAAAGCAGGCACATCCCCCCCAAAACCATGCGGCCTTCCCTACTCTGGGCCGTGCAGGGCATCACCCTTTAGGTTTATACCCCTTTCCTCTTTTATCTTTGCTTTTTTGGTTCCCGATCTATGGAAACTGAAGTGCCCAAAACCAACAGAGAATTTCAAACATTCTGGCCGGTGCAATTTGCTCAGAAGTCCTGAGCGCGTGCCAGGGCGCCGCGGAGCTCTCCCCTTGCCCAAGTATTTTATGAGACTATTTATTTAGGAGAGAAAACAGACCTTAATCAGCAGAAAGACCATGAAGAAACAGAATATTTATACGGAGCTGTGTCCTGTTACCAAACATGATGAAATCCTCCAAGGAGGCTGTTAAGAAGATTGCCCATCAGCAAGGAAATTCAGCAAACCAGATTATCTGTAACAGGCTTATCCACTGGAAAAAAACCATCAGAGCAACGAAGAGAGAGTTTTGAAAGACAATTAATGAATAGTAGGGGAGAGGGGAAGTTGTAACAGAGAACTAATAGAGTGAGAATCCATAAAATATAGATTGTCACAGCTGATCAGACATAGGGACATGACACGACCCATCACGTTGCTGGAGAAGGATGCAAAGCTGCTCACAGCACCTGCTCCTAACTGCTTTTAGCCTTTCTTTTTTAATATTAGAAGAAGAATTCCCATGGTGGTTTGGCTGATAGCTGTTAGGTTTAAATTTTAAATGAACAGGACTGAAAGGGAGCTTTGGACAGCACCTATGGCCTTGTCCTTGCAGCACAGCTCTGCTGCTGCTACCCATATCCGTGGCTGTGTCCGAGAGAAGAAGGAGCATCGTCTTCAGTGGCAAACCTCCAATTTCCTACCAGCTGCAGGAATAAAGCTGGGAAGGAAGCGCTAGGCTTGGGAAGCTGGAGATCCAGGAACACTTTTCCCACTGCTGCCCATCCTGGTGGTCCTTCTGTGCCCTCCATAGCCACCTCCTCGGTGCTACCCCACCACATTCCTTGGCTTCAGTGTTGGATGCAGACTGGACAAGCGGAGCCACAGAAGGATTAAGGGATTTGCCTGAGCTAAGGACACAGATATCCTTCCACCGGCTTCACGAGGCTTTGTACCAAATTCCTGCACAAAGAGCCATGCTCAAGAGCGATCAAGGAGGTTAATTCATTAGCACTACTGAAGTTCTTTTAGATCCTTGAATGAAAGTGGCCATCAAAGAGCAAAGGCGTTTTATTAACGATAACCATGCAAAAAGTGCAAGTTGAATCCTTCGGCCTCAAGCCTTATGGCACAAATCGGTTTGTAACACAAAGACACCAGCATATTCCTAAGGGGTCTGAAAACATTCTTTCAACAGCCTCTGCTAGATACTAATGTTTAAGATTCCCTTTAACTCCCTGCCTGGAAGTTTCACGTTTCCATGCAGCAGGGTGGACCCAGGCCCATGCTGGGAAGGGGAGTCGCAGTCATGGAAAGGCTCTCGCTGGCATTTCTTCTCTCCTGCAAAACACGCCGAAGTCTCTCCAAGCACTGGCAGCAGGCGCCGGAAGACGCTCCGCGTGCTCCTCTCTCCTGTCGCTGGTGGAATAGGCTTCATCCTGTTTCCTTTGGCCCGCGATCAAGCAGGCTCCTCGCAGGAATTTTCCATTATCCGGTGGCAAAGACACCAGGGCAATCCAGGCATTTAACTGGCTTACACTCTGACCCCTCTTCAGCGGTGGCGAGAGCAGCCATAAAGCCCCAGCTATTTCTCGTAAAACATCCCGATTTCAAGGAACGCGGCGGTCCCGGGGGACAGACGGCTCCAAATCACAGGCAGGGCCCTCCCAGCCTGTGCACTGGATGGACTGGACCTCCACCATCGCTGTCCTGACACGACCCATAACTTACCCATAGCTCCTTCCACGCCACGTGGGTTTGCTTGGGAAAACCACCCATGTCCCTGCGTGCTGGCACTGCCCCTCGCCTCCCTCCCGGTGCCATTCCCAACCCTCGCCAAGGCCACATGGATCTCGGACTCGCTCATCCCTGGGGCCATCTGCTAAGCCAGGGAGGGGAAAACAGAACAGAGCCACCGACGGGGACTGCGGCGGGTCTGCTAGGAATGGCCAAGTGACAGAAAAATTCGTTTTCCTTCCTCTTTCCAGAGATTTGGTCCTGGATAATGCGATGGCTCCGCTCCAAGTCAATAATCTCTTCTAGCAGCACCTCAGCGAAGGCGGGAGACTGCGGCTCCAAACACGCGGCCTTAATTAAGTTGCAGGAGTGAATCTTCAAGTAGCTTCGATATCACAGCTTAGACATTTAGTTTAAAACAGTATTATCTGATTGATATAAACATGAATTAAAAACGAAAAGAAGAGGCGTTCCCCAGGAATTCGGAACTTTTTCTCCTGTGGAAGAAGCATGCCCAAGATACAACGTCTGGGAGCCAAGTTAAATATCCTGGACACAACTTGTATTTGCTGGTAGTTTGCTGACATTGGGTAGCGTAATTAATATGTACTCCCCAGAGTTGGCAAAATAATTCAGTGAATTACCAGGACACCACCACTCCAGGAATAAAATAAAAACCGCAGAGCTTCTCCACAAAGCGGGGAGAACCCAAGCAGCTCCATCTTCCCTTCCTACTTTTCTGCTTAGGATTTGAGTCCCTCCAAGTGCCCAGCTTCCCGCTGTCTCAGGGGGGCTCTGAGCTTGCCAGGTCTTGGATGCTGATGCAGGCGATGCTGGGTCCACGCAGCAAGAAAAGAAAGAAAGAGCCCCAAGAACCGACGGCAAAATTCTGTAGACATAAATAAATGTCAAGCACCTTGTGCCGTGGAGGTGGCCTAATAGGAACCGAGTGGCAGCCACTGATCTTTGGGATAACATCCTCCCAACTCCGAGGAGCCACCAGGAGCTAGCGCAGGAATCCGTCACTGCACAAGGACCTTTTAACAGGGCGCACGCGGCTCCCCCGGAGCGGGGCCGACAGGGCCGTGCGATCCACCCGCGTTCACGCTGTCCCTGGACACCGGCGCGGGGCTAAACCCCACCGGGAACAAGGATACAATAGTAAAAGCAGCACCGCGCTGGGCATCATCCACAGCTGGTTCTGCTGCATTTCCCTCCAGAGGGACAAGGCACAGGGGGTGTTTATTAAACAAGGCGCTTTGGTTTCCTTACTGACCACGCGGTGACTCCGCAGCAGGTGCCGGTGGCCGCCGCGCTGCTCGGGGCGGTTACGGAGCTGCCACCGGCCTCGCAGGACGGACCTGGAGGAGCAGTCCCCGCGCGCGGCCGGGTGGCAGCTCCTGCACAACCTGCCCTCCGGAGGGGCCTCTCCCTCCCCGCGCAACCGGTCCGGACACGAGCGGGAGCCGCCGCAGGGCCGAGCCGGGCCGGGCCGTGACGCAGCCGCACGGGAAGCTCGCCAGGGCTCGAGCGCTTCGCAGCCGCCTCCCGCAGCCGCCCACGGAGCTGGTTTCACCTCAGAGACATCGGGGTTTATCAGCAGCCCAGCACTGATAAGGCTCTTGCTGCCTTTTATCGGCCGGCGGGAGCATCCCCGCAGCGGCAGCTCCGTGGGGCCGGCGCCGTTTCCATGTGGGAATGGGCCGGGTCGCTGCGCGACAAGTTGCAATGGGGTCTGTGACCTCCAAGTTCGCAATGGGGGCAAACGGTCCGTGAGGAAATGCCAAAGGTCGGCTTAAAATCCAGGAGAGAGAGGATTTTTTGCTGTATCTGTGCCGCCTTTTTGGATCATAAAAATAAAACTACATTTTTTTTTCATTAGTTTATCAAAAGTAGCTCCCCTTCCCTGTTCTCCATCATTTATAAGAGGTGAAATGACTCACAGAGCAAGTTTGTGCTTGCCTGGACGATCGGGCAGGAAGGAAATCATCTGCCATAAGCAGATTCCGACACGTCGGAGCAACGCGATGAAGCGGAGCGAGGAGCTGCCCCAGCGCCCGGGGACGAGCCCGGCGGGCTGCGCTTCCCCTCGCCTTCCCGGCGTGCCTGAAACGCGGGAGCGCTGGATGCCTGGAAAAATTCGCAGTGTTGTAACTCCCCTATTTCTGGTTAGAAACCCAAACACAACCCACACGTTTCTGTGGTTTTATCCTCCCTTTGCATATTTTATGTAAAGTTCTCTTTGCGATGTTTTATTTTCCTTCTCATTTTATGCCTTTTTAAAGCAACCAACGCTGGAAACTTTTTGGCAACGTTATTCACCATCTTAATGCCACTCTCCTAATGCCACGCACTGATTTACGACGAGATCAGAGCCGCTCGGTTAATCAGGGATAAACCCAGCGTCTATTGAGGGTTATAGTTTTTATTAGTCTTTCTTGTTGTTCTAATTAATGGTATTACCCTCTGAACTATGTACACATACCTAAAGAAATTCAAGATATGCAGAAAACATGCCCCAAGGGAACCAGAGAAGGTTTAATAATTTCCTACCCGTTATCTCAGGCACCACCTCCAATTCATGCCAGCCATTTGCATCCAGCTACATCGAAGCCTTCTTCATCCAGCTACTCTGACAAACTGACATTAAGAAGAAAAAGGAACAAAATTGAGTGCGATGTTCCCAATTTTCCATTCGTGCTCCTCACTGGATTGGCCCAAGGCTGTCGAAGCTCGTTGGCCGGTCCAAGGCCAGGAGAAACGCAGCGTCACGTTCCTGCAGGACGAGTGTTTCCCAGCACCTCTAGTAACGAGAAGCAAATTAGCGGAGGAACCACACAAAAGTGTGGCTAAGAAAACATCCCCCATTTGGAGTTTTATGGATGGTCGCAAGTTGGAAGAAGCTGCAGGAATCACAGTAAATCCTCAAGGCTCTGGGATGGTTTTCCTTCTCCGAAAGAGGCTGAAAGTGCAGCTGCTTCCAAGCAGGAGGATGCTGGAGGGAAGACATCGATCTCCTGGGAAACATCTGGGGGGGTCCATAGAAAACATCTGGAGTGGGGGGGGTCCAGCACTGCTTTCCCACAGTGGATGTTATGGAAGAGCTACCCAAAGCCCCTCCAGCTTTGGCCAGAGTTGCACCTCTGAGGCTGCAGCCCCTCAAAGCTCTGCTCCCGGAGAGGATCTCCGGCAAGGACGGACATTTCCCAGTGGAGACGGGCAGCGCAGCCGGGTTTACACGCCCAGGCTCCATGGGGCCGCGCCGCCGGTGCTGACAACCTGAGCAAGGCACCGTGCCACGCTCGGGCTCCCTCATCCGCCAGTGCCATCGGCCAGAGATGGGGAGCTCTGCATTGCAAGGAGCCGAAGGGCCTCCGTGCATCCCATCGGAGCAGGAATTACCGTGACGCAACCCTGCGACACACAGCAAAGCAGGGGACCCAGCACAGCCAGAGCCCAAGCGCTGGGGACCCTCCTAGCAAAACAGAGAATCACCAGCAAGTTACCGGCACCTGGGAAACACGTTGGAGGGGGCTGAAAAAAGAAAATACCCAAACTTCCAAAGCAGACCTAGCAACATCACTATGTATTTAGCCATGACTCCACCTACCCGCCCCGCTGGGCAATGCAGCTGGGTCAGGCGTTAAAGGAAGGATCATCTGAACATATTACAGACGTTACAGGTGCGTTTCCAACAGCCTGAGGTGATTCCCTGCAGAACAGCAGCGGTGTGGAGGTCCCCAGCGGCCTCCGGGGTGGGTGTCAACCTCTCACCTTGCAATGATGCGAGTGCACGGAGATCTGCGAGGGAAATCTCTCTTTTTGTCCGTCACCAGCAGAAAGGTCCCGCTGGCCCCGTGCAGCCGCTGCGCCGCAGGGACGATGCGATCGCGCGAGCCACAGGCTGTGTTGATAACCCCCAGGTATCGGCAGCGCTTTGCATCTTCCAGCACTCCGCAAACGTTAATGAATTAAGAGGGTTCCCATTTCGCCCTAGGACCGGGCTGGAGGAAAAGCCCACGTGGCCCCGCTGTGTGCGGCCAGCCCCAGGGCCCCGTGCTTGCATTTCCCAGGGATTTTGCCTTTCTGCCAAGCAGGTGCCGTGGTCTGCGCGGCTGTTGTCCCCGTTTTGTGCAGGGGATCAATGCAACTCTCATAAATCTGACCACGGCGCTGACACCCGGCTGCCCGCAGCCTGCCGGCCACCACCGAGGACTGCTGCTAATTGCTGCGCTAAGAGCCGGAGCCGGCAGCGATCGATCCAGCAGGACCCGCAGTCCAAACCGAGCACCAGCAGGGAGAGGAAACACCTTCCAGCTGCAATCACGTTCAATTAGAGGTGGATACATATGGGCTCGGAGCACCCCTGCATGTGACTTTGCTCCCCAGCACCGTGGCCCGCGTCGCCTGCGCCTGAAACGGTGGAAAACAGCGATGCCGTGCAAGGGGCCGCGGGTGCCGAGAGGGAAACGGAGCGAGAAACCGTCACGGAAAGAGAGATGGACGAAGGGAATCGGGTCTCTTGGCGTTCTGCCTCACGGAGGTGCAAATGCTGCTCAGTTACAGCTCTCCCAGGAAGGGGGAGGCTTCCGCGGGGCTCCATTTGACACAAACACTGTTCCAAGGCGAATTCCCTGACAAGCCTGTAATTATCTGTTAAATATATATATCCTTATTTAAACAGCGCTCGACTAGCAGCGACGGAATTGCTGCTTGCTTGGCAGCGACGCGCTGCAGCCGGGCGGGAATGCGGCGGCGCGTCGGAGCGACCAGCCGAGCCCAACTCCGGGATGCTCCATCCCGCCGGACCCCAGCCCGCCCAGCGCACACCACCGGCGCGGCCGTCCCCGTTAGAACATGGCTGCTCCATGTTATTTGTTCCGGGCGTGAACGCGGGATGGAATTTGGCTGGAAAACGGGCAGATTTGTTAGGGGAGGAAGAAATGAAAAAGGGGGCGGGGGGGCAGAGGAGCAGCGCAGCCCTTGGGCTGCGGGGATTTCAGGTGAGCAGGGACACGGGATAGGGAGGAAGAGGAAGAGGAGGGCGAGACGCACCTGGGCGCGGGGGTGACACGCGCGGGTCGCCATCCCCCCGCATTCCGCGACCACCAAAGCGACCGAACACAAATCCGCGCAGAGCAGCGAGCGCCGCTGCAACCCGCCCCGAACCGAACCGAACCGCGCACGGGGCCGGCCCGAACCGAACCGAACCGCGCACGGGGCCGGCCCGAACCGAACCGACCCCCCCCGGCGCGGACGCACCTTGCGGGCCGGGCTCCATGGCGCCGCCGGGGCCGCCCAGCTCGGCCAGGCGGCGGGCGGTGGCCGCCAGCTCCGCGCGCAGCGCGGTCACCTCCTGGCCGGCCGCCTGCAGCGCCCCGTCCATGCGCAGCGCCAGCTGCTGGTTCTCGTCCATCATGTGCAGGATTTTGGCCTGGGGAGGGGGGAACAGACACGGAGAGAGCGGTGAGAGCGGCGGGAGCCGCCGGCGGCTGCGAAATGAGGCGGGGGGGGGAGCGGGGGGGTGGCCTCGGCGAGGGGCGTGCGGAGGGGGGAGGGGGCGCGGGGCGGGGGAGGGGGCGCGGGGGGGGACCCTGCATGGCGGCTGCACCGGGGGGGCGAGGGGGTCCCGGGGGGACACGAGGAGGAGGTGGCCGTGCACAGGGGGTGCAGGGGGGGACACGAGGAGGTGGCCGTGCACAGGGGGTGCAGGGGGGGACACGAGGAGGTGACCGTGCACAGGGGGTGACGGGGGGGGGACACGAGGAGGAGGTGGCCGTGCACAGGGGGTGCAGGGGGGGACACGAGGAGGAGGTGGCCGTGCAAAGGGGGTGCCGGGGGGGACACGAGGAGGAGGTGGCCGTGCACAGCGGGGTGCAGGGAGGGACACGAGGAGGTGGCCGTGCAAAGGGGGTGCCGGGGGGGACACGAGGAGGAGGTGGCCGTGCACAGCGGGGTGCAGGGGGGGACACGAGGAGGTGGCCGTGCACAGGGGGTGCCGGGGGACACGAGGAGGTGGCCGTGCAAAGGGGGTGCCGGGGGACACGAGGAGGAGGTGGCCGTGCAAAGGGGGTGCAGGGGGGGACACGAGGAGGTGGCCGTGCAAAGGGGGTGACGGGGGACACGAGGAGGTGGCCGTGCAAAGGGGGTGCAGGGGGACGAGGAGGAGGTGGCCGTGCAAAGCAGGGTGCAGGGGGGGACACGAGGACGAGGTGGCCGTGCACAGCGGGTGCCGGGGGGATCGCGCACAGCGAGGGGCGGGGGACGCAGCGATTCGCCCCTACCTGCTGCCGGGCCGCAGAGCCGCCCCCAGCCCTCCCGCGGCTGCCGAATTCGGGGGTCGCTTCCCCCGCTCCTCTCCGCGAGGGCCGCCCCGAGGCCCCGCCGAGGGCCGCGGGCGCCGCAGCCGGGCCGAGCCGCGTGACGTCCCCGCGCGCGCGGCTAGAGGGAGCCCCGGCCCCGCCGCCCCCCCGGACACCCCCCTGCGCGGGAAAGACCTCGCGGG